>NC_046168.1:51168826-51541326 GCF_011064425.1 Rattus rattus | reverse complement strand
AAGCTCCAGATCGACCCTCCGAGGCTTGCTATCCCATCATTATTAGGATTACTCTTACCACCTGGGCCCTGGGCGAGTGGAGGACAGAGCGCAGGAGCCAGGCTGAATCTCAGGTGCTAGGAGACCTGGGCTCTTGGGTTTCCAGCCAGACCCTAGAAGGGTCTCTGCCCTGTCTACCTGTTTCAGATTGGATGAGAAGGAATAAAGAAAACAGGGAGGACAGATGGAGAATATTTCCCAAGAGGATTTTTGTGAGAAAGGAACTGCATAGCCTCTCCTGCTCCTCCTGCCCCGGGGCAGGCTCGACTTCTGCATACCCTGCATTTCTCCTGTGCACCCAGCTTCCTCTTCTACACCGTGCTTTTCTCTAGCCACCGAGCGACGGCCTAGCAGCTGCAGCCGACCCAGACTCGTATCGCTGATGTTTTAATCATGAGAATGCTTTAGGCCACACCTGCCACGCGGCGTTACTTATGAAAAATGAAAACTGAAACAAACTAACACACTATCTGGAACACCGCGCAGGCGAACACCGGACAGAGCACACCGAAGTCACAGAAGACTTCTGCCTCGTCCTACATCTCTTGGTGTCCCAGTGGGGCGGAAATAGTTGCCAGTCAAGTTCTGAAAGTCGGTTCATTCTGTTCAATAAGGTGGCCACCTGCAGGGAAGCCACTGCCATTTATGGTTGTTTGAAGCACGCTCCCTCCCGTCAGCCATGACTCCCTGAGCTGTCGTGAGGCAGATGTTCCTCAGTGATCATGAGACGCAGAACAGTCTGGACACCCTGGCCCAGGGTTGGAGAACCCTGCACGCGCAGCCGAGGTTCTGCCTCCTGCAGAATTAACAACTGCCATGTGACCCCTATGCAACGTGCCTCAGCTCCCTTCCTAGCTTAGGAATTCTAGGCCATTAGTGTCAAGAGCTGCCCTGGGTTTCTAGATTCTAAGTTCTGGTTCCAGCAAAAGCAAGGTCATCATAGAAAGTTACCGCCTGTAGCTGGCCTGGGACTTTGGACACACAGCCACAGTCAGCTGCATGAGTTAAGCTGGGCATTTGCACAGGTCTCCGTCTATGTCATGCTCATCTGGGCAACCCAAGTGGCTCCTGTTCTGGAAGCAGCAGTTTATAAAGCAGGTGTAGAGCTGGATGGCCAGTCTATGCAGGAACAAGGTGCATGGCCAGTCCTATACCAAACCTCCTGGTGATGCTTGCATCGGAAGAATACACGCACATGATCACCATGTCCCAAAGGAAACCTTCCAACGGGGCTGGAACACTGGCCATCGTTGACAGTGACACACGTCTTGTCTAAGCTATTATGGCAGGTGAGTCCTCTCTGCCTTATGGGCGATTCACCTGGCAAAGGTCTGTAATAGTCCCTTGGACGTGGGACTTCAGGAGATCTGGTAAGTGTTCTCCTAATCCTACCCCAGATGCAGCTTCCCTGCCTACTATTCCAAGTACGGCGATGCCTGCCCCCAGAAGGGGTTTCAGAGTAGATGGCAAAAGGACAGACAAGGGACCATGGAGATGGCACCGTTAGCAAAGTGCATTGCAAGCACAGGGATGAGTTTAGTCCCCAGAACCCACAATCTAGGGGAAAAAATAAAGCCAGACCCATGAAGGCAGAAAACAGGTAGATTCCTTTCTGCTGTTCCCTGGCAAGCTAGCCTAGCCTGCTTGGCAAGCTCCAGACCAAAAAGAGTCTTTCTGTCTGTCCATCCGTCTGTCTCATTCTCTAGGGAATGACAGCTGATGTTGTCCTCTGGTCTGCACTTCCCCGTACATGCACACTCACACACTCAGGCACACATGCATGTATGCACACACCCACACCCCCACACACCCACACCCACACCCACACCCCCACACCACACCCACACACCACCACACCACACCACACCACACCACACCACACCACACCACACCACACCACACCACACCACACCATTGTCTCCAGCTGGGTTTCATCCCTAGGCAGAGATGTCGCTCCACAGGCAACCCCCAACTGTAACTACCAACGACTTCCCACAACTTTCCTCAGATAAAGCATGTGAGCAGAAACATGACTGCTTCATTTGTGGTCACTGGGGCATGTGGCCTTAGACACTTCCTCCCAGTCAGGTCTCTTAGCAATATGGGAAGTCTTAAAATTCAGACGGGGGAAGGCAGCAGAGGCAGAATAGTCCCAGACCTGACAGAACAACCTAGAACAGACACAGCCTACTCGCCCTCCTGGGGACATAAAGTTACATTTTGAATATTCTGAGACTGGCAACAATTAAGTCTAGATGGTTACACTTGAAAAGCCTGAGCTCAAAGCCTCAAAGATTGATGTCATCTTGCTCTCCCCCAAAAGGAGGAAGTGCACGAGTTCCGCTTTCTTTACAGAATGCTCAAAGGAAAACCAAAGGCCAGCAGCCCCCATACTGACAGAGCTTCGAGTTCACAGCCTCCTTGAAAGTCCGAACAAACACCAGGCTAGCTTTCCAGGCAGAATGAGGCAAGGCCCATTCTCCAAGTATCAAACTGTGAACGGACATGAGGAACCAGCCTCTCAGTCACCCTGTACCTCGGCAGAGGCACGAGGGGAGTGAATAGAGAATTCCATAGACAAACCTCCCAGGTCTTATATGTGGCATCCATAACCCCAAAGGCCCTAGAAGACAGTCCTATTCTCTAGGGTCTGTGAGTTCTCAGGCTCTGGCTCTGAAGCTCCCCCTCCCCCAACTATGTCCTTCCAAGGAGGGATAGGTTCAATCCTGCTCTGGAGCGCCTGCTGCCCCCATAGAGCATAGAGCACATTCGAGGGCTGACTCCACAGAACAACTAAGAGTGAGGAGCACACAGAGCTTACACGGGGTTCAGGCTTTAGGGTCAGCCATAGCGTCTGCCCTGGTTTTATCAGTTAGCATCTGGGCGTGTTCACAAGGGACCACCTTGGTTTTGTCAGTGATGAGGTAGCCGGACGGAGACCTGACACAGCCTGATGCTTCTTTCTCTGCAAAGCCTCCCTAAGATGTGGTTAGGATGACAGACACTTCTTCCCAGTCCCAAACTAGCCCTTCCTCCTCCTTCTCCAAGTCTCCAGGGATATCCAGGGTCTCTAGGAAGATGGGTATGGTACCCCACCTAGTGAGGCTGGCAGCTTGCTCTGCAAACTGGGGCAGGGACATCAGAGGCCAATCACAAAGCCAAGAAGAAACAACAGATATCTCTTGAGACCACAAAGCACATGACTGTGGACCCACTTGTCGCAACCTCCTTCTTTCCCACCGGAGCCTCTGCCTGGATGCCTTGTCTGTGCCTGTCACCTGCTGGGTGGGGCTGGCAGTCTATGTGGGCCCTCACATAGGCTAACTAACTAACTAACCAGGCACTAACTTTTCCCAGTCAGTAAGTTCCACTTAAGACCTATCTTTGAACACTATGCACCGTGGCCACTGGTTCGCTTGCCCTCCTGTGTTTTAGAGAGAGTCGGGGCCTTCCTAGACTCTTGCTTGCATCCAATCTACAACCATTATGGACCCAACGAGCCCACGAGAGCCAGAGACATGTATATTCTTGGCAGATGTCAGAGGTACAATTTGGCCAACAGAGCTCTGAGGTGGGCCATCACCCCTAAGGACCTGAGGACCCAGGAGCCAAAACTATCTTTCACTGATACCGTGCCTTCCCCAGGCTATGGGGACACCAGATTCACTGAACAGCTGTCCAAACCGAAAATCCCCAGATGAGAGTGGTAAGCAAGTGTGGAGGAAGGTAAGAACCGGATTTATCGTGACCCATCCACAGGCATATTTTATCTTATTCCCACTTAGGATAAACGCTGAGCTCTTCTGATAACCTCAAATGCAAGAGGACTTGTCAGACCTTTTGAAGCTAGCCCTTGTGTGGGTCATCAAAGCCACTGGTATCATCAAGGCGTCCAACATCACAGCCAAAACCCGAAAGAAACAGGGTCTGACCTAAACTGATTTGAACGCAGTGCCAGCCCCTTATCATCTGAACCAAGCCGCTGTCTGAGTAAAAGCTGTTGTTTGCCAAGTCTGCCCCACCCCCTGGGAGTTCTATCCTTTAGAAAGCAATGGCCGACCTAACTCAGCGAATGTGCCTCAGTGTCACGGACGCACTTAGTTGAAACGCTTCCGCTAGCCCCAAACCAGTTCCTCTTTCTCCGGATTCCTCATGTAACTTTGCCTTTCTATAGGCCAAGTCCAGGGATCATGCTGGCTGGGGACATTTAGACACTTCCCATGGGCCTGTCTCAGAAGGAGAGAAAATGCTACTGTGCAGAGCTGACCCGAGCTCTGTGTTCTGTGAAGTCTTGGCTCAGGATGGAATGGATCGATGAACGGCCATCTAAACTTCAGTTCTCTTGGGTTAATATGAAAGTTCTCTAAAGAGGCTGTGGATGGAGGGCGTTGGTGAAATGCCCGTTGTTTATGTCAACACGAGGACCTGACCTTGGGTCCCCAGATGTCACATAAAAGCGGGGTGCTGTGGGACGCATTTGTAACCACAGCACTCTGAGTAGGAAAGCAAGCAAGCGAATCCTTAGAGCTTCTCTGCCCACCAGCCTAGGCACGTTGGTGTGTTTCATATTTAATAAGGGATGCTGTCTCAGATAAGAAGGTGGGGAGAAATAAAGAAGACACCCAAAGTTAACCTATGACCTCCACATGTGCTCTCAAGCATACATAGACACAGACATATGCACACATGCACACATACACATGCATGCGTGCATGTGCATACACACACATATACTCACACAGACACACACATGCACACATGCATGCACACATGTGCACACATGCACACATGTACACACACGTGTACGTACATACATACATACGTACATACAACCACACACAATTCCCTAAAAGCTACCCTCTGAGAACTATATCCAGGAACCATCTCATGTAAACTGTCACCTCCAGATGCGCGTGCTCTGACACACACCCTTCCCACCTATGGGTGCCAGCACGCTGTCCCACACTGTCCCTCCTGGACTGTTCCTACCCACGCTCAGCAGGGACATACTCGGTGGCTCTACCTGCACAGAAGGTATCTGCCATCGGCGAGGCTCAAGCAAGTTCCCACGACCTCTGTGCCAGTTTCCCACAGCAACAGGCCGTTAGAGCCTGCATCTGAAACAGTGAAAGCCTTCGCCCTGTCCTTATTAGCTTCACAAATACAACTCAATTCAGTGGTAGCGAGAGCTCGGTGCCATTCCTTGCCCTGTTCTGTGGAGCTGACTGGAGCGCCCTGAATAGGAGAGGGAGTGGGTACCACAGAAAAGAACATCAAAATCCCTAAAGTAAAATGGCCCCAGAACAATAGGAGTTCCGCTCCGCGGGAAGCCCGCGGTGTGTTCTTTCTAGGCTGGATGGAGTGGAAATCCTGGAGAGGACACAGTGCCCGGCTGGGCGTGGAGGTGGATTCACACTGTGGGAATTCTCCAGCCCTACTCTAGAGAACGTGTGTGAACACAGCCTTTCAGGGGGACCTCCAAGTCCCCGCTGCCTGGTGCTTGTCCACCAAGAGCATCTGTGGGGAGGTGATGCTAGCTTCTTCACGGTGAGAGCCCAAACACTCCACATCATCACATGCCCTCCAGAGCTTCCAGCTGCCTAGAGCAGACATTGGTGAGTTTATGGAAACCCATTAAAAGGGACCAGGAAACATATTTTGAACCAAAACAGTGGGAAAAGGTGAACTTCAACCCCCAGGATGGGGCGGTGTTTGTTTGTGTAAGCTCATAGGAATGTAATGGCACCACAGCCACCCCAGGGGCTCTGAGACCATGAGATAAAGACCAGGGGATCACAGGCCACTGGGCCACGGTCAATGCTCCTAAGTAGAGGGAAAAACACAGCAACTGCTTTCCAGGGGCTGTACCACTGGCAGGCTGGGATGGGCAGGTAGCCAGCTGTGGGCCACCAGAAATGCTCAGCATAGTCTCTGAGAAGATAAAAAAAAAAACACACAAACCAAAATAAAACAAAACAAAAGAAAACGAAACAAACAAAAAAACAAAGAAGAAAAGAAAAGAAAAGGTGGATTTTATGTTTGAAGACATTTTTGCCATTTCCCAGAAAAAAATAATATAGGTAGCCATGGTCCCCAAGATCCTAATTTGTACTCTTAGCCCCAGCACCTCATGAGGGAGAAAGGACCTTTAAAGGTGACCAAGTTGGCATCACTTGCATGAGCCTAGATCCAGGTCTGAGGTGCTTAAGGGACTGAATGGCTGTGGCCCAGGGCAGGGTGGGGTGGGGGTGGGGGGTAGGGTTGATAGCTAGCGTAAGCCAGGGTAGCGTGGAGGAGGAACCAGCCACCACACATCCTTCAGTTTGAGCTTCCAGCTCCTGAGCTGGGGGAGAACATGTGCCTGGTGTAAAAGCCAGGCGACTGTCACTCCAGGCCCACATGAGACGCACGTGTGTGCCTGCAGCTTACCATGCATGTGTGTGTCTGATCTTAACTTTACGTACGTACAAGGTACACTGTCACTGTCTTCAGACACTCCGGAAGATCGGGGTCCATTACAGATGGTGGTGAGCCACCGTGTGGTTGCTAGAAATTGAACTCAGGACCTCTGGAAGAGCAGTCAGTGCTCTTAACCCCTGAGCCATCTCTCCAGCCCTGATCTTAACTTTAAAAAGCTTTTGCTGCTCTGCCTCCTGGTGTATTTTCGTTACATTTCTCTTCCCTAGATCTCAGGAGTTCTTCCATTAAGTCTCTATGCGCAACAATGACCCTCGCTCTCCACGCACCGCAAATTAAGAGTGTGATGCTGATGGCCGAGCTGAGAGGGGGCCAGCGTTGAAATATTCTTGGTTGTAGTTAAATAAAGGTCATAATGACGACATGTTGGGCACAAGAGTTCTTTATGGATTTTGGGCTCCTGACATGCTCTAATGACATGGCCAGCCCTCTGGGAGCCGCAGGTGCCTTAGTTCACGGATACATCCTTACTGACTTCACATGCACATCCAACAGCCCGCGTGGATGTTTTAATGCCTCAATGGAAAACTCTGGAGCAGAAAGCAAGGCTGCCAGGTGTCACACGTGGCACACCTGACAGGAAAGCTGTTTAGTTCAAAATAAAGGCACTGAGCTGGTTCAATGGAGCCGGTGAATGGCAAGGAGCCCTGCATCCCGTTAAAAAGAAAAGCCAACAGCTCGAGACTAGGGGTTTGTAGCACACTCTCGCTCCCTGTTAGCAGACGGCCAGAAAGACTGCGCTGCTCTCCCGGGAGGCTGTGCTGTCGTTGGAACACTGGTGAGCTCGCTGCTCTGAGGGACTGAGGAGCTGAGGGGCCCATCTGCCCCAGTGTGGTGATAGCGATGAAGGCATAGAAAGGAAGTGGGCGAGCAGGGAGCAGGAGGCAGAATGCACACAGGGGGATGGCTGCCTCACTCGCTTACTCCCAACACAGCTGTGCCTGTGTGAGGAACCTCGCTATAAGCAAAGCTATGGGGCAGCAAGGCACTCAGGTGCTGCGACCCTGACACCTTTGAACTCGGCCTCCAAAAGTTAGGGTCCCCTAATCTAGTTCAAGACGTCCTCCGAAGAGGGATAGGCAGGCGGTGATAGCCGTCACCACAAGAGGAGACAGAGGGGTCTCTCATAATTCCATTATCTCCAAAGAGAAGCCAGGGCAGGCTCTTCTCTAACATAGCCACACCCCCTACCCCTACCCATATGCCCAACTCTACTTGGAAGCTGCTTACCTCATGTATGACGTTGGGGATAGAGACTTGGGCTTTGCCCACTGATACGAGGCCTGTGGCACCGACAGATACTGCTCACAAAAGGCACCCTTCCGAAGGTGCTGGAAGGCGAACTCCTCGGGTGGGAAGTCAGAAGTGGGCGGTGTGGTGCCCAGGTCTTCCCCAGCCGGCTCTACCTTGAGGGCCACAGAGGGCACGTGCTCCAGGGCTGTCTTTCGAGACTTGATAGGGACACCGTCACCCAGGTCCAGGGTGCTATCAGTGGTCAGGGCGTTGATGGCCGCCACAATAGCAGAGCTGGTGTACTGGGTGGTGTTACCAAGCCAGGTGTCTTCCGTCACGCTGACCCGAGGGGAGCCATGGGGGGACGGTGTGGGTGAGTGGTGTGGTGAGCAGGAGGGTTGCCTGCCGTTGAGACTGTATTTGCGCTTGTTGCAGGGGGACGTGGGCCGGGAGCCACGGGCACCGAGCCAGCTCTCCTCGGTGACGCTTGCACGAGGAGAGGTGGATGGGGAGTGCCTTGGCGATCCCAGCAGGTGGCAGGCACCCAGGCTTCGGGGAAAGCCCTCCTCTGGGTCCGTGGTCTTGGGAGACACACAGGGTGACTGCCATGGAGAGGTCTGGGGGGATGCGTACGGGTATGAATAGTTGGACTCATAGGAGGACGCCTCAGAGTTACAGCTCCTGGAGGACAGGCTGCTGGCTGGGCTCAGGCAGGAGGGGTCTCTGTAGGCTTCCAGACTGGGCAGGTGCAGGGTTGCTGTAGATGGTGACCGCTTGCAGCTAGGAAGTACGTCTTCCACCTCCACGTCGTGGAAAAATTGGTTGCTGCCGTGGTGAAGGCCCAGATAGGAGGTGATCTCAATTCGAGGACTCTCCAGAGTTGGGGCCCCGTTGGGTCTCGTGTTGCCGGAGGACAGGAAGTATCCTGAAGGCCCACTGTCCACAGCGCCCCCATAACCAGAGGGATGATTGGCTGAAGGAACAGCTGAGATGCCCGGGGTGGACGTCTGGAGGTCATGGCATGCCGCTGGCAAGGCGGGGTGTGCTGTGGGAAGGGGCAGAGTTGAGGTGACGCTAGGGGACGCATAACTGTAGTGTTCTGGAAGAAAGAAGAAGAGACAGCCGTGAGGCCAGTGAGCAGCAGGAAGCACATACTCACAAAGGCAGTGAACCCAAGACCTGGTGCCAGCCCTGAGGACTCCAGGCCATAGGCGTAGCCTTTGGGAATGTCCTGAGGTCAGACTGCTGCAAGGCCTCCTGCTAGACTACAGACCTTACTCTATACTGGCACAGCAGCGTTCTTCAGACAGATGTCCCCCGCCTAATGTCACAGGGCTGACTTACTGTCTACTCTCTATTCAAACTCCACATCCCCTAGCCAGTTGTGATTTCAAATCCTTACCCAATAGCTGAGTTGCACCTCTCCCCCTCCCCTCCCCTCCCCCCCCCTCCCCCCCCCTCCTCCTCCCCCCTCCTCCTCCTCCTCCTCCTCCTCCCCTCCCCCTCTCTCTTCCTCCCTCTCTCTGGCATATATCACAAGTTAACACAAAGTTTTATCTATCCATCTCTGGCCAACAGAAGCCAGCTTCCATAGCAGCAAGAAACGTGCCTGCCCCATGGTTCACGGCTGTCTGCAGAGCCTCAAACACAGCCCAGCACAACACTTCTGCAGTTCTGGTATCTCAAAGGCTGAGCGAGGCAGGGCTATTTCAGATTCCACCTCGCGTGTTCATTTTGTCTCATGAGTAGACAGACTAGCACCTGAGAGGCAGGCGATGGATGGACAGCGGCAGAAGGAAGGATGGACAGCAGCTAGACAGACTGCAGAGGGAAGGAGGAAGAACGGTGGTATGTCGGTGGAGGGAGGCGCTTCAGACGTAGGGATCCAGGTGTTTAAATAGGTTTTAAGAAGCAAATGACCACCAAGCAGGCCAAATGTTTGACTCCGAAGAACATACCCGAAGGAAGGATGGCAATATGGATTCTAAGGTCGCTCTTGTAGCTACCTGAGGCTGGCTGGTCCCTGGAAATCTACCTTCCAGAACTTCTAAAACAAAACAGATGCTTCTAAGGCACGCCCTAGATCTCGCAATCATTGTGTGCTAATTATACTCTGATAAGCACGTTTAAAAAGTCATTGTTATAATTAGTACTCAACAGGAAAGCCATGCTTCTGGATTTCTTATTGGGAGAGGCTCTCGCATCGCAGAGCCCATTCTCATGTGTCTGCAGACAAGCAGTTCCAGGTCTCTGAATAATGGAAATGAGCCGGAGGAAGTCCTAGATCCGAGCCAGGCTTCAGTGACTGGCTGGGAGATGCTGTGTTCAAGGACGACGCTGCTCTCTGCTGAGCCCTGGCTCAGAAACCAACAAGGGAAAACTCCAGAAATATCATGGTCTCCAGGCACCAGCCAAACCCTAAGATGCTTTGTAGAGGAGCAGGCCAGGCCTCAGCTAGGTTAGGAAGTTTCCACGATTGCTCACTCCCAGTCTTCGACCGTCCCTGTGCAGACGGCCCACAAACCCTCTGGGTACACAGCAGCCTCTTTATGAGGTGGACAAGAGTCCCACTCCAGTGTCCCACTCCAGCGAGAGGACATGCTGCAGTTAGTTCTCCATCCCTGGGTCACAGAGACCCTCTGGCAAGGCCTGAACCGAGACAAAGAGGAGAATGGGGACAGCTAGAGGCATCAGAAGCAACGCAAGGCAGGGACCTGCATCTGTGCCCAGTGGATTCACTAACCAAGGCTGTGGTTGGAGGGTCCTTGTCATACGAAAGCACCATGTCCCAGGAGGCTGGAGCCTAACACTGAAATGACACTGTTCTAAACAAAAGCCACTTTCTAGAGAGAGTAACACTTCTGGAGAGACGGGATCGGTGGCTGGTGGCATCTGGGACTTTACTAGAGGTTTTTGCTGGGTTCCTAAGCTCAGGTTGATTCTATAAGCACTGGACCTGACTGCAGAGCTGTCCACTGCCAGTAACCCCGCTTCATGTCCAGCTAAGTAACCCAGCCTCAGACAACAGACACAGGCCACTCCACTCCCCCAAAATGCAGCCCCAGGGAAGACTGATCGGTGGTACAGGCTGTCCGTAGTACATAATGAGAAAGAACACTAGTGCCAATGATCCCAGTTGATAAAGATAGGAGACAGGTTCAAGTACAAAAGCTTAAAGACTGAAGGCTGGTTGGTGAGCCCAAAAGATGGTCTGGCTCCTCTGTGAGGTCACCAACTGAAGAGTCTGGAACAGGTTACCAGGGACCCTATTCAAGAGCAGCAGTACCAGATACCTATGCCCAGAGCTGTCTGCTCTGCTGTTCTCACCAAAGGCTTTCTAAACATTCATTTCAGCAAAAGGAGGGAGGAGGAGGAGGGGGGAGAGGAGGAGGAAGAAGAGGAGGGGGAAGGAGGAGGGGGAGGAGGGGGAAGAAGAAGAGGAGGAAGAAGAAGAGGAAGAGAGAGAGAGACACATGGAGGAGAAAATAAGAGAGAAGAGAGTTCTCTGTGCATCCTATGTTTTTCTGTCCCATACAGATGACAGACACAAAGAAAGACATTGCTGGAGAGATCTCCCTGAGGTGGCCCAGCACTTCCCAATCTAGAACTTTCTATGGAAAAGTACAGTCAGTGTTCCACAGCCCAGAAGATGTGGCCAGCATCTGCTCATCTTTGGGTAAGAAGTCAGTTCTTAACTAGTCAATCAAAGGCAGGAAGTGTAGAGTGAGGACCCCAACATGTCACCACGCTATTGCTAATTACAGTATTGATAAAAGGGAGGAAGGATTGATCCCAGCATTCCTTTCTTTGATGCTGGTGTCTCACAGTCTTGGAAGAACGCCTGTGTCTTTGCTCCGCCTCACCTCTGAACTTGGATTTCTGGCTTGGTACTGCCTGAGGTACCACACCCTCTGAAGCACGCCTCTGTCAGGAAGTAGCTCTCTGTCTTGCTGCATTCACATCCAGCTAGGCCTCTTCTGGGCATCTCCCAAGGTCTTCAGAAATTCACACACCCACCACCACCCACAGATGGGCGTGTCCTTCATGACCCCACCCGCTCATCGCCTAAAGGGGCCCCTCGGGATTACATCATCTGTGCGCTGTTCTCCAGCCTTCTGGGCCTCAGTACCACCACGGTTCAGAAGGGTTCGATACCAAAGCCCAGGGCACGGTCTCCAGCAGATATTGGGCACACAGCACAGCAATTCAAACTTCTGCCAGAGGCACCACTTCTAAACGAAGGTGCTCCAGGAACACATCCCGAGAGTGGTGGCACCCGTACCATATGGGTGTCATGGGCTGCCCAGACAGCACCCAGGTAAGATGGCCTCAGAGGCCCCATGCAGGCAGCTCATCTGCTTGGGAAGTCAAGTCTTGCCAATGGTGTATGCTGCCTCATGGTTCTAGAGCTCTGTGTGCTGTATGAAGCCTGCCAACGCACAACACTGGGCTTCCGGGTTTGGAGTGGGCTTAGCGGTTAGAAACACTTGTCGCTCTTTCAGAAGACCTGGGCTCAGTTCTTAGCACTCCCATGATGGTTTACAACCATCTGTAACTCTAGTTTCAGGGGTTCCGATGCCCTTTTCTGACCTTTGCAGGCACGTCTGTGGTATATATCTACACATGTAGGCAAAACACTCACACATTAAATGCATCTTTAAAAAAAAAATCCGTTTCATCTTAAGGGAACCCAACTCCAGAAGAAAAGGAAGTTCGAGGCTAAGGATCATGGGAGACATGGGCAGCATAGCAGCTGTGCACACACGGGGAAGGCTGAGCCCAGTGCCTGTCCAGATCTCCAGATGCTGAAGACCCAAACCAGTCCTACGTGGCCTTGAGCTGCCAGGTTCCAAAGGAGGCACACCTGCAGTTGGGCAGGGCCCGGTTCCTGTGTTCTCTCGCCCAAGTGAAAGATTCCTATTTAATCCAGACCAGGGCTGGCCCCACAGCTGACCACCTTCTGTTGAAGGGAAGGGAAAATTGGAAGAGTTCTCTAGAAAGTCCTAGCAACAAGCCAAGTTTAAGTCCAGCCTTGACACCCCTGCTTCAGTGTTTAGGCTAAGGCTTCGGCCGCCTGGGGTACTGGAAGATTCCAGAAAAATGGCATCAGGTAGACATACGGCAAATCTCTGCTTGTCTCCTCGGGTCTGTCTTAGCAACAGGGCGTCTGAGGCCCAGAGAATGAGGAAGGAGGAGGTCTCTCTCTCTCTCTCTCTCTCTCTCTCTCTCTCTCTCTCTCTCTCTCTCTGGGTCCAGCCAGATGCAGAAGAGGAAGTTGTGGAAAAGACACGTGGCCCCAGGGACGTTACAAGAGTGGCCTTTACTTTAACCAAAATGTTTGAATAAGATATGATTCAACAGGGCAAAGAAAAAAAATCCATAAACCATTTATTAAAAAACAGAAATGGGGGTTGGGATACAGCTCGGTCAGGAAGCACTTGACTAGCCTTCAAAGAGTCTTGGGTTCAATGCCTAGCATCACATATGCACACATATTTACCCATAAGCCCAGCGCTCAGGAAGTGGAGGCAGGAGATGAGGAATTAGAAGCTATCCCGCTACACGGTGAGTCTGAGACTAGCCTGGGACAACACAAGACCCTTTCTCAAAAACAACACATTAAAAGCAAAACCAATTAGCTCACACTTGGATTCCCTGGGTCAAAGTCCAAAACAAAAGCTTAAATGCCTAGAACCAGTCTGCGAGAACCATCTGCCCTCTCCTCAGAGTCCTCTGGAGCAAGAGTGCCCACTTGACTCCATGGTGAGCTCTCTCTCTTGCTACAAAGCCTGGACCAGAGGGGGCAGGACTAGCCCTCCACATGCACCAACTTCCACTTCAAAGGGTTCACTCATTGGGTCAATCGGGAATGCCCAGCTTCCCAGGAAATTCCTTACCAATCCTGAGACATTGGGGCTGATTACGTAACATCAGATGCTGAGGTGCCTGGCAGCCTGGCTTTTGCTGAATGGGTCAGTGAACTTGAAGTGTAGGAGACCATGGTAGACAAGCACAAGACCTCCCACAGGTCTGTTATGTCTCTGTCAGGTAACTAAAAGGAAGGTGCAGCCATCACCTTGAGGCATTCAGTCTTCCACAGTGGTGCAGCTAAGGTGCTGGCCAGCTCCCACCAGCTTCAGCACACTGGACAAGCTGGTCTTCCTGCAGCTATACCAGGGCATTGCACGCCACAACAGCACCTGGTGTCTGTCCTCTTAAGGCATGTGGAGAATGCCTGCTGCCCACCAGGAGATCTGTGGCTCCTGCTGGGAAATCCCTCTGTAGGTGCTCTAGTTCAGGGCACTTGGTATTTTACCTAGGGTGAGGAAAATGTTGTGTGTCTGCCACACCACATGCTGTGTGGCACTGCCATCGGCATGGCCTTCGGAGCCCCCACCCAAACTCATTGTTCGCAGAGCACAACGCATCAGAGCCAACTTTCACCGTTTTAAGCCTTTCCTGGAGCTGCACTGTGGGACTCGAAGCTAGAAATAGAACCAGGAAAATCTTGCCAGCCAGGTCCTGGCCTCCGATGCTCGCCCACCCTGGTCTTTCTACAAACCATAGAGCCTTCGGGGTTTGGGTGAGGGTGCAAGTCTCCATCCACACTTAGGGATGAAATAAAAGAATACAAAAACAGTTCCGGGGTAGCATAGTTCTTGTGCTTACTCGGTGCATTGGACGGTGCTCCCTAATGGGGACAGCATGGAGACTGGGTCAGTCCTGACATGTGACAGACAGCAACAGGTTCTCAATACTGTCATGCAATGATGTGCCGAAGGGAGATTTACAGCGCAGAGATCTGGGCTCGCTGGAGCAGCAGCAAATGTCACCCAATGATCCTCAAGTAAGCTCGCTACAGTACGCCTAAGGGTCCTATGTCCAGTCTGGGTCCGAGTCTTTCCTCGAAGACCTCCCGACATTCCCCCAGGCGCAAACTAAAGCCCTACTTTCCCATGGGTTTCCAAGGTGCCTCTGCTTAGCCGAGGGCTTCTTTTGAAAACCTGATCCCGAGCTAACATATCCTGCTGGCATCAAGGTTTGTCCTTGATTAAAACATCTATAGAACTTGAGCTCAGTGGGGCAAAGACAGAAAAGCCCTTTTCCAAAACCGCCAAACCTTAGCATTCTTGGGGGGCTCCTGGGGCAAGGCCCACTCCTCCCATGGACTCCTGTGGTGGGAATGACCAACCAACACAGGCTCCCCCACATCCTGCTGAAAAGAAAAAAGGTATGGCCCTCGGCAGAAAACAAATAGAGAATAAAAACTCTTCCGAATCCCATGAGGCAAAAGCCCCCTTTCCACTGGTACACTGTTTAAGCCTGGAGCTGGTGGGCAGAGCTGTCTGGGCCCAGGCCTTGGCCAGTTTCCTCTTGAGTTACCACGGAGACAGAACTAAGCGGTCAGGCCAAAATAACTTACAAAACAGGAGCCCTGGGGCGGGGACAGGCACACCCGCCTCCCAGCTGACGAGCAAAGCAGCTATTTCCTGAGCCCCAGAGGGGAGACTTTGGCCCTGCCTTCTCCCCAAAAGACAGACCCCAGCCCACTGGTTGGCAGGGTGGATACAGAAGGATGCCTGGTCCTAGAAGAGAATCTTACTCGGGTCTTGCTCTGCCCCAGACTGCTTACTTTAAAATGTTCTCTTTCTGCTCCCCTCACAAATGCCTTTTGTATTTCTACCACTGGCACCTGCTGTGTGCACTTTGGAAATAAAACAGAAGACAGTCCTTCCCTCCTAGCAGCCTAGTAAGGACCAGCAAGACGGGGGTAGGAGCAACAAAGGCCCCGCCCAGGCCCACTGCAGCCCAGCCTGTCCTCTATGGGTGAATTGGGGGAGGGGCCGTGTCCCCTTCATAGGGCACTGAGGAGGTAGGCTGTGCAATGAGGTAGCCATGTCCTCTTTCATGACGTGGGTTTGTGTGTTCAGTACCAGACGCAGACTCAAATATAACTCTGTAATTGATCTCAGAATTGTTCAGTCCTTCCTGAATTGATGTTTGGACCCCGTTCCAGATAACGTGGAGCCTGTTCTACTGTTAGTAACTTCATATGACTGTGCAGTTTAAATAATGTAACTGGACAATTGATAAAATGTAACAACATTTAGTATTAGTAATAAGAGACAAAAGCCAGAGTCAGTCAGTCTGTCTGTCTGTCTGCCTCTGTCTCAAAAATGACGAGTGTAACCTGTATTATACATGTCGCTCTCTAGCCCTTCTTTCAATACTGTAAAAGGGAGAAAACGTTCTTCCCGAGGCTGGCCCCCTTGCCCAGGGCTCTCTCCAGTGCCCTACAACCTGCAAGTGCTGGGCTTGCACTTGCCAAGTAGAAGTCAAGATGTAGCATCTTGACTTCACTGAGGCAGTGACTCACAGCTCACAGGGACATCCACGGGCATGTCCCTGCAGCTTCTCTGCAGTTCTAGGGAGCACTCACCTGTGTGCAGCTCTAGGGAGTGCAAGGGAGCACTATGTTATGGTCACAGCTGGCCTGGGCATCGGTGAGACGCAAGGCTTCACCTTTCTACCTGATCGACTTCAAAGCAAAACCCTCACAAGCATGTCTGAGGAGCATGGTTCCTCACATGTGTGAGGGGAGGAGGCCACCTAAACACATTTGTCACCCAAAGTTCAAGGAGACACCTATTTCCCAGGCCAAAAGAACAGCCTGGGGCTCGCCAGAGCCCCTACCGTATCTCCTTCATGAATAACCACTCAAGCTGACTTCCTCTGTGCCTTCCATGAATGGGCCTAGACGAATCTCAACTTTGCTGTTCTGTGTCCCACCAGTACAGCTCAGAAAGACGCGGTGAGAACTGCTGGGTCAGCTATGAGTTGGAGACTCTGGTGGGGCTGGGGACTCAGATCTACTGATGTTTTCCCCAGAACGAAGTGCAGCACCTTCCCCTCAAGGCTCTCAGTGCTGAGTCTATGGAGATGACTACCAAGTTTGCAACTTCCCAGGTAACTCTCTCCTCTCCCCAAGCAGTCCACAGGCCACCATGAGGTATCAAATACCACCTTTAGATCTTTGTGTCTGTCCCCAGTGTTGGACCTGTAGTCAGTTGTCCACTCGGAGTAAACAAGGCCACACAGGAAGGCTGTGAGGCCCTACCCAAACAGCAGGTAGCTTGGAGAGTCCAGGAAGACAGACAGGAGCTAAAGGCATCATAAGGGAACCAGAAGTACAGTGGTGCACACTCATCCAAATCCAACATGGAGACCCTAAGGGGACGTCAAGAGTAAGCTCTTCTGTCTGGAGCTTGAGAGCTCTGGAGAGAACTCAAAAAAAAAAAAAATGCCCCATGCACTGACACAGCAGCTAAATCCATACCCCGACCCCACAAAGCAACAGGGCCAAGAGCTGTCAAGGGTCTCCACGTCTAGCCCCAGATCTCTTCCCAAAGGTTATCTCTCTTTCAGTCTTGCCTGCCTTGGCTACCATTGACCCCAGAGCCTGTAACCTGGGCCCTGAAGAAGGGAAAGCTTTCAGAAAGGGGTCTTATTGAGGACGTTTGACAGTTGTTGGGTGGTGACAGCCAAGTTGGAGAACTCGACTTCAAAAGAGGACAAGATGTTTAGCTTTTTAAAAAGGGTGGTGAGTGTCATGGGATACAAGACAAGCTCGTTTCAGAGATGTTCTTTGCTCTACAAGTGTCCTGTCTGTTCTGTTGCCCTGCGGCTGGGAAGCAGACCCCAAGGAAAGCACAGAACGCCGCCGTCGGGGCTGTGTGCGACTTGGAACGGAAAGTCAAGTGGAGAAAAGAGCGAGACTGCCTGGAGGGGGACTGGTGCAAGGAATGGGCTGCCACTGTTCAGGACAATCAAGTTTGGGGAAACAGCACAACGATTGTTGACCTAGCTGGAAGCTTTACTTTTGACAGAGAAGAGAAAATGAAAGACAGCGAAAGCTCTCAGGTTCTGGTTGCTGAGGGGTGGACTGGAAACCCAAGTGGCGGAGCCTTCCTGCTGAGGGAGCGGCGGTGGCGGTCAGCACCGGGCCGGGCCTCCTGGCTCCAGGTCCCCCGGGCCAGGCGGTAGCAGCCGGGCTCTCAGAAAGGGCGGCTTCCGACCGCCCTCTGGCAGCACCGCTGACCATCTGTCCCCGGACTACGAGGTCCAAGTCCTGCGCCGGACACAGCCTCCCCTTAGGTGAGGGCCTCCTGGAAGGAGGGGGAGCCTTCTCCCGCGGCCCGGTGCTTGGATGCCAGGAAGTGCCCGGCGGGTGAGCGTGGCAGGCTCGCCCCACAGGTGGCCTCCCGCCTCCTTGCGGCCGGCGGCAACTTGGTCCGCGTCGCTCCTGGCTGCGCCAGGCAGCGGCCCGGGGTCCCGGCTGGTGCCAGGTTGGGGCGGGCACCGGCGACCTCAGCAAACTCGGGCCCTCGGCGGGGTGCAGTCGCCCGCCGCCCCCCGCCGGACCCACCTGCGGCCGCGGCGCCCCCGCCGCTCTGATCGAACTCGAAGAGGAAATCGAAGTCGAACTCCGGGTCCTGCTCCAGCCCCGTCATGTCGGGGTCGCGCGGCACTGGTGCGCCCGGCGCTCGCGCGCGTCCCCGGCGTGACGCGGCCCCCGCCTCCTGTCCCCTCCCCTGTCCCCTCCCCGGCCTCCCGCCCCGGTCCCGCCCCTGTCCCCCCGGGTGTTTCCGGGTTTACATAAACAAGCGGCTCGCGGCCGCCGGCTTCCTAGTTTTAAATAAACTCCGCGCGCGAGCCCGAGCGCAGCCTGGGCTCCACTCGCGCCCGCAGGACCGCGCGGTCCGGCGTCCACCCCCGGCCTTTGGCAACATGCTCGCTCTCCCACAGGACCCCGCGCAGCTCCCCCGTGCCCCCGCCTCCCGTGGGACTTGATCTCCCTTAGGATACCTCCCGCCACGCAGGAACCCAGCCCCCTGCCAGCAGCCGGAGCGTCGCGCCCCAACCTAGGCGCAGTCGGCCGCTGCCAGGCAAGCGCAACAGCCTAGGCCGGGCCGCGCCGTCGCTCCGGACCGAGCGAAGGGCCGACGGGGGCTGGAGCTGGGTCCTGGACCCGCCGCCGCCTGTCGCAGCTGGTCCCCCGGTTCCTGTTCAGCGTGGTGCGCGGTCCACAGCCGAAGGAGGGTGCCCTGGGTCTTGCTGTTCCCCTGCACCAGGAAAAAGACCAAAGCTTCTGAATTAGTTCAAAAGTTCGAAAAGAAAGGAAAAGGAATATATGTATGTGTATATATATATATATATGTATACATATATATATGTATGTATACATACATATATATATTCTTTCCCCCCACAAAACATGGCCTTTCTTGCTTCATCTAAGGCTTCTTCCAAGTTGCTGCCCGAGCAGAATGACTAGAGGACACCCACCTTCAGGAAAGCATCCCACAGCCCACCTCAGAGCTTTGCAACTTCAAGCAGTAAAACTCTGGGGCTGTCAATTTCTAGCCCTGCCTTTACTAAAGAAATGATCTGAAAGGGACAGGAACATGACAGTGGGGTTTCCTGGGGCCTGTCCTCTCCAGAGCACCCAGTTGCTTCGGAACCATTCAAGTTTACCCATGGTGGCCATCTCTCTCTGTGGGCATCTAACTCAAAGTAAATCTGGTTTTCATGCACTAACGACCTCATTAATCTTTCAGCTCCTAAAACACCACACACTCCTGTTTTAGTAGGGGTAATTTCAAAACTCCCAAAGAGTTTTGGGCGGGCGCTGGGTGTTACCCATTCAGACAGGGTACCAGGCACACAGCAACCAGAAGGAAGAGGCTGGGCCTGGAGAGCCCCGTCCATCTTTTCCTGTTCCTCCCAGCTTTTTGTTCTAACTTTCCTGGTGTCTTGGCACCACATAAACCAACATCTGGAATATCAGGAAAATGGTGGCCAGGGCAGGAGAGGCCAGTATCAGAACCCAGCCCTAGAAGGAGGCAGGAAGGAAAGGAGGAGGGAGATTAGTGTCTGCCACCAGATGCAAGTGTCCCCTGTGTCCTCCTGCCCTGCAGCCCTGGCTCTGGGGGATGGCTTTTTTCCGGAGGCTAACTTGAGTGTCACGTGGGCTACCACTTCTCCCAGGACCCTGTTTCAATGGCTGCTTTTCTCCCGTGATAAACTATAGTTCGGTCTGGCCTGATTTAGTTTCTAATAATAGTTCTCACTTTGAGATGCAAGTTGGAGGGTTGTTTTGTTTTAGTTTCCTTTTTTTTGCTGACCTTTGGGGAAATGGAAGTTCTGTTTTCTGTGGCAAAGCCTCCATCTCTCTTTTATCCACCTTTCCCACAGTTTACACACACAAACAGACCTTCTTGTCTACTTTTTGAGGAAAGCTTTTTTTTTTTTCTTTTTCCTAAAGTTACAAAGCACCTGGCTTCCCCTGGCCATATGCCCCCAGATGTTGGGACAACAGGAAGTCACAGGGCCTTTCTCTTAGAGGCTGGCCTGGCTCCCTCCGTGTCTTCTCCCTAACACAGGAGTCAGTCAACACAACGACTTCTAAAATGCTAGCCTGTGCCTCTGCCAGCCCCCTTGCCAGCCCTTCCTACAGCGTGAAGCTTGGTCTGCCACTTCTTCGGCAGACTCTCCAGTCTTGATAGAAGTGTTTAGCTTGGACCATGTCCTCCCAACTGTGCAAGATGCTAATGGGCCAGCCCCAGAGCTGGGTGTGATGAAGCAGGGTGCAGGGCCGCAGCATTTTCTAATCTGGATTAGGAAACAATGCCATGAAGCTAACTAACTGGAGAACAGGGCAAGCTTTGTTCAGCTCCCGCAGAGCCCCGTGGGGCATTGTGTGAGGCAACTCTGACGCCTGCCGTGGCTACCTACAGGCTTGTGTTTCTTGGAGTTCTTCAGAGCAGAGCAGCACAAGGCCTTCGAATATGGCCAGGCCATATCCAAAGGCAGCTTCCATCCAAATGCCCACCAAACTGGAAGAAGGCCTCAGAGAGCAGCTGGTGTCCCCATCAAGGCCTGCTCAAGAAGGACAGGGTGTTTCCCCCATGGCCCAAAGCCATGGCAGATACCGACCTGCAGCGTACAGTTCTTTTCCCTACCTGGGTCTGGCTGTCTCAAGGCTGGGCCACAGTTTCTAGTTAGCTCAGTTATATCTACATGCTCTCTACAAAACATGACCATTATTGTTTGGTCAGAGGGCATTAATGCCTCCAGTCCACTGCTTCACCGGGGACATTGTCAAACGTCCTTTTCCAGGTAGGTTACACCCAAGAAATGACCGCTACCCTCCACTCAATAGCTTTTCCCTTTGTTAAAAAAAAAAAAATTGTTTTGTTTTGTGACACTGGGTCTTACACTGTAGCCCAAGGCAGGCCTGGTTCTTATTTTGCTACCCAGGCTGGCTTCAAACTCATGCTCAGGTGCTGAGATTACACCTAGGGTTACAGGGGTGCACCATCAAGCCTAACTTAGAAGATTTTTTTCACTAATGGAACAGTAACCCCGAAAGTAAAGAATGTGAGCATTAAAGGCCTGGAGGAAGAAGAGGAAGAAGAAGAAGAAGAAGAAGAAGAAGAAGAAGAAGAAGAAGAAGAAGAAGAAGAAGAAGAAGAAGAAGAAGAAGAAGAAGAAAAAAGAAAAAAGTGACTGACAGATGTGTGTGGAAATAAATGTCAAGAAATTCACAGCCCAGACCACAACAAAAACACTGTAGCCTTCCTTGTAGCAAGAGCTCATCCTGAGAACACTTAGTAATATTTAGACCTCTTTAAAAATTGAGGTTAGCAGCATGAGACAATATCTGCCCCCTTTAATTCAAAGTTCACACAATGCTTTCCACCCAGGACACCTGGGCTCTGAGAATCTGGATCCGTTTGTGTTGAGCTGATGGCTCTTGAGGCTAAAGATAAAAAAGGTGTCCAGGGCTGACTCTCTGGGAACTGCTTCCTCCGCCTGACCCACTCATCAGACGCTCACAGGAAGCTAAGGTTTCCTTCCAAGTGCTAAAGGATGGCCGCCCTTGTAAATCAGAGTGCCCCAGCCCCAGCAGGGATCCAGCTGGCCTTCAGTAATTTTAAGTAACTTCTTTGGTGCCAAAAAGGAATTAGGAGACATGGTTCCCTGGGTCCACGCTACACAGGTCAAGTTATCCCCTGCTGAAAAGCCAGCCACCTTTTACCGGGTGTTTCAAAGACACCTGCAGGACCCTAAATGTTTTAGAAGTCATTTTGCTAGCTCTTTTGAGAAGACTTGAAGGCCCCTGACAGAAGGTCTGGGCCATGCCATTCTTGTGGCCCTGCCAGGTTAAGGCAGATTCCAGCGCATATTCTTTACTTGGAAGAATATGCAACTTCAAACCCGGCAGTCCTTCTTCAAGCTTTCCCAAGGCATTTTCCAAGGCAGAACTCTTGTCTGAATGCAACATTTGGCCACAAGCTTGAGAAACATTTAGAAGCCTGGACCACTTGGGACCACTTGGCCAAACCCTTACTTTTAGTGAGAGGCATCTAAGGCTCGACTCACTCGGGAGGATGCAGGACTCTTAATACTTCTGGTCATGGATTTGCTTGCCTTCCTGAGGTAGAGGCAGGGTCAACTTTCCCTCTCCAAAGCCGCCTCACTTCATCCCAGGGTGGGTTTATTTGTTTGTTTGTTTGTTTGTTTTTGGTTCTGATGACCCCCGCCCCCACCGCGCCTCATCCTCAAATCTCACCCCTGTGAATCTAGTTTCCCCAGCTGAGATCTCTGAGACCCCAGCCGAAGCTGTTTGAGTACTCCGCGCTAGAGAAGAGGAGACACCTATTGGCAAGAAAGCGCGCTAGAAATCTGGGCTGCGCCGGGGAAACACCAGGGGGACACCCTTCACAGTGTGTGCCACGCTGTCCGGCTGGACGCCCGCGCCCCTCCCTGGACGCGCAGACCAGCCCCGGCAGCCTGGCCGAGGAGGAGGACTCGAGATGGGTGTGGGGCGCGGGGAGCGGGCACGAAGGGCCAGGGCACTCGGGGACGAAGGGAGGGGCGCGGGGCTTACCTTCCTCGGCCGCCTTCATGGTGCCGCCGGCGAGCGGCGCGGGCCGCAAAGTTTCTCCGCTCCCGCAGACTGCGGCCGGAGGGCCGAGTGGAAACTTGGAAGGGACTGGAAAGCTGGTACTTGGCATCCACGCGGCGGTGGCGGCAGCGGCGAGCAGCAGGAGGAGGAGCGGGAGCTGGCGCCGGGAGCAGCTCCGGGCCGGCTCCCGAGTCCGACCTCTCCTTCGCCGACACGCGCCGGGCCGGGTTCAGCGCCGCGCGCCGCGGGGAGGTGACATGCGGGGTGTGTGCGCGCGTGGCAGGCCTGCTTGCGGCCGGGGACTCGCCCCAGGGGAGGAGGTGTGTGCGGCGCCGGGGAGCTCGTGCCCCGCCGCTCGAATCCGCGAGGCGACTCTGCCGCCCAGTTCGGAGCCTCTCGGTCTCACTCTGACGCAGGGCCGGGCTCTGCCTTCTGCCTTTTTAAAGCTGGAAAACACCTCCCCCGGCTCCCGCCCGCCCGGCCGCTCCCGCGCCCCCTCCCTGCAGTGACATCACGCCCCTGCCCGCCCGAGCCGGCGCGGGGCCCGGGGGACAAGTCGCGGAGCGCCGCCCTCTGTGTGCAGCGGCTGCCGATCGCTGGGCAAGCGGGGCGCCCTGGTTTGGACAGGGGTACCCTGGGGAGGACCAGCCGGGCGCAAAGGGAGAGAAGGGACGCAGCGGGGTGGTAACGAGGACTTAAGGGACCGGAGGGAGCTCCCAGAGGTGCGGAGAGGCACCTGGAGGACGGCAAAGGTGTACAAGAGGGAAGATGGGGAGCGAAGGGACACTAGGAGGGAAAGGGCTCATGGGGAAGAGTTGGGGGACTTAGAAACAGGCGGGGACGAGGTGGGAAGGAAAGGGCTTGTCAGGGAGCGATCAGTGAACGCGCCAAGCCAGGATGGTGGCGGCTTCAGGAGGGTGCCCTAAGAAGGCTACTCTCCCTTTTAATGAGGGGCTAGGGGTACGAGAGGCGGGGGAAGGGTGCCGAGACGCCTTGCATGCTGAAGTCATTATGTAAAATCGCAGGCTTCCCCCGCTGTGGAAATTTGGAAAAGCGCTTCCACTGGCAGGCAGGAGTAAGGAAATTCCCATCCCGCTAAATTACTAACAGATTGCATGGGCGTCCCGGGACAGCCAGATATTGTCATTTTTACTCTGTAAATATCTGAGCGAACTGGATTGCTTGCTGTACGAGAAGGGGAGGGGCAGCGCGCCTAAGAGCGCGCCCACCTGCGCAGCTCCTCCTCTGGGTCTTTGCCCCGGTGTGGGCAGACTCATGCAGGGACCACAGGGTGCTTTGTAGGCGCGACCACGAGGTTTCTGGCACCGGAGGCTAGAGCAGGGGAACTTCTGAGGATTCTGTCCCGCCTCGCTTCACACTTTTTCTCTTTCAAATCTCCCCGCATCTCCTAGGGCGCAACTCTGCTGCCAAACCCGACCATATTTTCTTGTTGGCTTTGGATGGAACGGATTGGAGGGTTGGGCAGTTAGAGCGTCTGGTGTATAGAAATCATAAATCTATTGGCCTACACCTCATGTGCTTTAAAATAAACCCCAAAGCAAAAAAAAAAAAAAAAGCGTGTCTGCTGTGGGGCGGCGAGACTGTGGGGCGCGCGGGGCGTGTACTGAGCCAGTGGGTGCTCCAAAGTACTTCACACCTCAAGACTTAGGGAAATCTGATCTAACCAGCAAGAACCAGCAAGTGGAACTGGCCAACTGGGCTCGCCGTTAAATAATAGGAAAACTTGGCTAAAACCCATCCACTCCACCGGCAGCATCGAGCGGCCCTTTCCAGTGGCCTCAGCGCCACAGAACTAAAAGCCACCTTTTTTTCTTCTACCGCGGCAGAGAAGCGCGGCCGTGGGGGCTGCATAGCCACAGGTAGTGCCCAGCATGTCTCAAACCCTGCTGGCCCGCTGCTACTCACTTGGAGAGCTGGGCGAGGCGCGCACCTCTCTACCTCTGGCGTTGAGAGGAGAGAGCCACTACTATAGGTGGTCGAGAGGATAGCGAGGCTGGGGGTGTGGGGCATGATCTATTAAGAAGCTGAAGGCTCAAAGGAGATGTTGGGATGTTCAAACCCTTCAGGGATGCGCAGGCGCCTCCCTGCACTCCTTGAAAGAGGCTGCCGCTAGGGGGTGCCAAGACCCCATTGCCCAAGAACCCCCCTCCTCCCTCCCCAAAAAATCTATTCTTCAGTGAGTCCCGGTGTCGCCAGACCAGGATGCCAAGATTTTGCCTGAAGAGTTTCCGTCCCCGCCCTCCCCTGTCCCGGACCGGGCGGGGCGGGGCGGGGCTGGGCGGAGGCATCAGCGGCGAGGCGTGGTGAGAAGACTAAGGCCCACTCGAGACCTTGGGGACTCCGGAGGGCAGAGGAGTTCCCACACCTCGCGTCAGAGACGCTGACCTGTCCGCACTCTTGGACTTGCCGAGCTGTGCAAAGCTGGAGGAAGCTGGAGGACTCTTCCGGGATCTGCCTTTATCCCCTCTCCTTCCTTTTCCTTTATATCCTCTTCCTTCCCCGGTTCCTCTTGATCTCTTTTCCTTTCTGCTCTGACCCTTCGTCTCCCCTCCCTTCATTTCCTCTCCTCCCTCCTCTTCCTCCCGCTCCTCCTCTTCCTCCTGTCTGCTCCTCCCCCTCCCTCTCCAATAAATAACTTTTCACCCCATCCAGAAAAGCCCTTTCCTGTCTGTCTCAATGCCCTCCTTATCCCCCGCGGGTGACGGAATCCCGGGCCTGTTTCCCTCTGTTTAATGCCGTTGCCGGGACCACGGTGGCCGCACGCCAGGCGCAGGGAGTTCCGGAGGCAGCGGCGCAGGAGTGCAGCCAGCTCCGAGCTGTCCGCCAGGCCCTGCGGCCACCTCGGGCTCAAGCCTGGTCCCGCGGCCGCGCTCCCTGCGCGTCCCTACCGCCTTCTTTCCTCTTCCTTCGGCCTCCTCGACAGGAGGTTTGTTTACAGCTGCTACTAGGAGAGACGTTACACGGGTTTTATTTTAAGGGTTGGCGATGACTAACAGAGTTAAAAGGAGCTTAGGACAGAAAACAAGACTATTTTTAGATTACTGTTGCTTCTGTGGATCATTGGGGCAAGTACACCCCAGAAGCTTACAATCTAAAAGGTGTCTTTGGGTGCTAAATCCTTCCTTCTGGGGCGCATTTGGGTATCCACCCAACGCTCAAAGTTTCCAAAAGCCAGACAACTGTTGATTCTAACTTGGTGTGAAAACATCCACAATATCAACAAGAACGGGGTGGGCTTCTTAGGCAAGAGCAGGGGGACCTGTGCTGCCAGGGGCACCGATTCTCAGTCCTGCAACTCGGAGCCTTTCTTGGCCTACCCAAGAGCTGTACCCACTGCCCTGTGGGCAGGTGTGGAGCAGCAGGCTAGGAGGGCTTCTTCGTACTGTGGAGCCACAAACCCATGCACATCTTGCTTGCATAAACCATGTAAAACACCTGTAACTAAATACACATCTCACTGCATCTGCAGTCTGAACCACAACAGCGGTTACTTTAAAACCCCCACTACTGCACCTGGGGCTTCAGGGAGGAGGCCCCAATCTGTGGGGCAGTGGGAAGGCTGGGGAACTGGGTCTTCCTCCAGAGCCTGTATAGGAGGGTGAAATGATCCGGCAACATCCTTTTTAAAAAGATGGTCTCAGGGGTTGGGGATTTGGCTCAGTGGTAGAGCACTTGCCTAGGAAGCGCAAGGTCCTGGGTTCAGTCCCCAGCCCCTAAAAAAAAAAAAAAAAAAAAAAAAAAGAAAAAAGATGGTCTCATGTAGCCCAGGCTGGCCTTGAACTCCCGGTCCTCTTGCATCCATCTTCCAAGTCTTAGGGTGACAGGCGTGCACCACACCTGGCTGGTTTGAGTTGGTTGGTTAGTCATTGGTGCCAAAGACCTCTCCTGACGTGCTGCACACTGATTGGTGCCCAGACAGGTTACTTTTAAAGTGCTTTAAAAAAAAAAAAAAAAAAAAAAAAAAAAAAAAAAGCTGGTCAAGTAAGCCTCACGGTTGCCCTTGAGTTTTTCACAGCAACCTCAGCCACTCCCTCCCAGATGCTGGTGTACTTTGGAGGACCACAGGTTTGGGATTCAGAGAGCTCAACCCTACAGTTTTACTTGTGAAACATCTGTTTAATCTCCCCCTCTTCCCCGGACAAGTGACGAAACCGTCTATGAACTGCTTTAACCAGAGCAACACCAATTTCACTACGACACCTAATGGTTTGGGTCAAAAAAGGTCTTGAAGGCCATTGTGAAAGACCGGTCTTCCAGTTTGGTGGGGCGTTGTCAAGTGGTGGGGTCGTAGGGGGCAGAACCTCATGGGAGGAGGCACTGGATTCAGTGGCATACTGAGACCAGGCACCCCACTCTGTTACTCAAGGTCATGAGGTCACCAGCTCTGCCCCA
This sequence comes from Rattus rattus, assembly GCF_011064425.1. NCBI lineage: Eukaryota > Metazoa > Chordata > Mammalia > Rodentia > Muridae > Rattus > Rattus rattus. The sequence goes on along the minus strand of NC_046168.1, from coordinate 51,514,193 downwards.
ATGTGCTCTGTTGCCAGAATGCTTTGCTTTGCCACAGGTCCGAAGGCAGTGAAGCCAAGAGCCTGTGAAAGCAACAGTTGAACGCAGGCTTTCATCCTTTTAGGTTGACTTTCTCTGGCATTTTGTCAGGATGAGAAACTGACACAGCCCAAAAAACATCAAAATAAAACAAATACCACAATCAATCCGTCAATCACTCAGTCAGTCACTTTCCCCCAGGGCATATGTCCAAGAAATCAGGATAAAGACCAAATTGCCTCCTTTGACACCCAGAGTTCACTTTCCTTATCTTTTGCCTAAAGTAGCCACAAGGGAATTCCTCACTGAAGCCATTCTGAGTCACACTCACCCCCTGATACTAGAGTCAACCTGCTCCACCTCGGAAGGCAAGTACACACTGTCTCCCTGCCTCTGTCTGGGAGACCTGCCCTGCCCGCCTGCCTGCCTGCCTGCCTGCCTGACTGCCTGCGTGCCTGCTGCCTGCCCTGCTTGCCTGCCCTGCTTGCCTGCCTGCCTGCCTGCCTGCCTGCCCTGCTTGCCTGCCTGCCTGCCTGCCTGCCTGCCTGCCTGCCTGCCCTGCCTGCCTGCCCCCTGCCTGCCTGCCTGCCTGCCTGCCTGCCTGCCTGCCTGCCTGCCTGCCTGCCTGCCTGCCTGCCTGCCTGCCTGCCTGCCCTGCCTGCCTGCCTGCCTGCCCTGCCTGCCTGCCTGCCCGGCCTGCCTGCCCTGCCTGCCTGCCTGCCCGGCCTGCCTGCCTGCCTGCCTGCCCTGCCTGCCCCTGCCTGCCTGCCTGCCTGCCTGCCTGCCTGCCTGCCTGCCTGCCTGCCCCTGCCTGCCTGCCCTGTCTGCCTGCCCTGCCTGCCTGCCTGCCTGCCTGCCTGCCTGCCCTGCCTGCCTGCCCTGCCTGCCTGCCCTGCCTGCCTGCCTGCCCCTGCCTGCCTGCCTGCCTGCCTGCCTGCCCTGCCTGCCTGCCTGCCTGCCTGCCCTGCCTGCCTGCCTGCCTGCCTGCCTGCCTGCCTGCCTGCCTGCCCTGCCTGCCTGCCTGCCTGCCTGCCCTGCCTGCCTGCCTGCCTGCCCTGCCTGCCTGCCCTGCCTGCCTGCCCGCCCGCCCGCCTGCCTGCCCGCCTGCCTGCCTGCCTAGTGGCTAAAGGAGAGGCCTCTAGCACGAGCTGGAACTTGCTTTATTGCCTGGTATAATTTATCCTAGATAATGGATGCTTAGGGAGAGCATGAGTTCTCTGTTTCTCTTTGTTGTTTTGTGTTTTTTCCTTGTTCTGTTGGGGAACTGTGTTGTTAGGCACACCTAACACTTAAAACTGTTTCTCTTTTACAGCGATTGGTTCTTTTGTTACTTTGAAGCAGCGCTCTTAATCTGTATGGGTCAGCTTTCCATTACTGTAACAAAAACGCCAAAGACAACATATGAAGAAAAAGGGTTTTTTAGTTTACAGTTTGGGGCTGTTCAGCCCATTATTGAATGGCCTCATTACTTTTGGACCTACAGCAGTACAACTCATCACAGCAGGATCATGGGCTAGACCAAGACAACCTCATCTCAGCAGAGAAGCAAAAGGAAGGTGGGGGGGGCATCAACGTCTTGAAGGGCCTGCCTCCAGAAATGTGAGGCTCCTACCAGTAGCCTCACTGCCCAAAGGTCCCACTCATTTCTTCATGGCTCCCATCCCTCTCTAGAGACCAAGTCTCAATTGGAAAGACTTGAAGGGAATTCAGGATCCAATTCAGCAACCTTTGACAACGTTGTTTCTCTTTTGTCTCTTTTTCCACAACACTAGCACAGCCACTCCAGCTTTTGTGAAGTTTCCTTTTGCACGATGTATGTTTTCCATCTGGGTAGTGAATGTATGCTTTTCCGCCTACAGCTTTGTCTCCAGAAGACAAAATGACATTGTGCAACGTTTCACTCTCCAGTCTGACTGTTGCTGCCCCATGACTGGGATGTCAATCTCTTCACAGTTCATGTTTCAGGCAGTGAAGATGAACTTTACGTTTTCTCCCTACGTTCTCCATGTCCCTTTCCTTCGGTCTGTTTATGTCTTTCTTTGCGTTATGGGGTGTGTTTGGTGAGGATGCGCTTCCCTGGTTTGCAGCATCCCTTAGAGGCCTCTCGTGTTTGTCAGCTACACGTAACTTCACGATGGGCCTTAGGTTTATCCTGAGTCCATTTCAGTGACTCACAGAGGCTTTACTTCCACACGGTTCTCCCATTGCCCAGTGCTGTGATGCTCTACAGCACTACAGAGAGCGATATAGACAAAACTCACAGTGCATTGTGGGAATTGTTTCTTTGCCATCTGCAGTCCCTTAAGACCCTGTGTGTTGTTATTGGCAAACATATTATACCTGGGTTATGTTTCTGTAAGCTATGGACAGAACACTACAGTACGCACACATTGTTTTTATATGATTGTTTTTTTAAGTGAGTTGTCAGAAGAAAAGAAAACATGCGTGTATATTGTCTTGTAAAATCACGTGACTGCCTCCCGGCTCTGCTGAGGTGCAAGTTACAGTCCCAGCATTCCCGCCTTTGCCTAGGATTTCTTGCAAGGAGGTTCTTTGTGCTAGCAGCATATTCTTGGTTCCCGTTTCTGTGGCAAAGCATTTAATTCATCTAAAAGTTAGAAAGAAGCTTTTGTTGAGCACAGGGGGTCTGTCGCAAGTTTTTCTTAGTGCCTTTCGGACATGCTGTCTTCAAGTCTCAAGTTGCCGCTTCTAGAGGCAGAAGTTAACCTTACTGGGTTCCTTTGCAAGAGCTGACGCCCCCCCCTTCTGTTTTTGATATATCTCCTTTGGGGGGTCAGTTTGTTGCTGGTCTCTTGAAGTTTACCTTCCTTGGAGTTTGCTGGGATTTTCCTGGTGGCATAGGTTAGTTTACACATTTGTAATAGTTTCAGCGACCCCTCTTCCTCTCTCCCTCCTTCCCTCCTGCCCTTCCCCTCTCTGTGCACATGCTCTTGCTCTCTGACTCTCTCACTTCCTCTCCCCCTCTCAGTCCTTCAGTCCACGGCCTGCATAATCTCAGCTGGAAGAGCACCACATCCCCAGTTCTTCCCTGTGCCCGCTCAGAGCCATGGCTAAGCCCCCACTGGGGCACCATTTCCAGCACTTACTGGATTAGTGTGCCTTTCAGCTCTGGAAGTCCCACTTGGCTCTTCCTCACGCTTTCTTCTCTCCGCTGGCAGACTCTATTTAGAATTTACCTTCCTTGGAGTTTGCTGGGATTTTCTTCATGTGAGCTCTTCGTTAGCTAAGCCTCACTTCAGATCCAGGGACACTTTTACAGAGGAGAATCTAGAGGCCAAGCATTATTGCTTTGGTTAGATCCGACGCCTGTTAATTCTGCTAGGCAATTTCTATCTTCAGTGTTTGGATATGCGTGGCTTGTCTCTCTTTGCACATCTCAGGAGTTTGAGTTGGGAACGAGCCAGTTTAGACAATATATTACAGAATCTCTAGATCCTGGTTTCCACACATGCCTGCGACCTCATGTCCAGCTTGTTATTGCCATAGCTTGTGGTCAGTGCCCTTGGGACCACCATTAGTGAGGTCTGTGGCCTCTCCCAGCAGCTTAGGCTATTGCTTCTTGGGAAGCAAAGGTGACTCTCACAGTCACCTGCCTGACCAGTCTGATTAGAGACCCCATCCTCCCCTTTTGGTGGACTGGTTTGTCACTGTCAGCAATGTTGTCCCACAAATGACCTTTTATGATGTGCCTTTGTCCTGGGGTCATTCTTGCTGCTGCTCTGACCTCAGGGAGGCTCTCTCAGCGGTGGCTTTCCCAGCTCCTCTTCTGACAACCAGGCATTCTGCACTGTAGGCTGTATATTTCTACCCCATGACTCCCTGGCCCTCTCCAGAGCACCCTTATGTGTGAGCTTCACCATGTTCTCTGCTGGTGACATTGGTTCCTTTGGGAGAAGGCAGCAGCTGTCTCTCCCAAGGCGTAGATGAACCAGGGGACGAGAGCCAGGGATGGGGATGGGGACACACTTGGTCTAGATCATATCCCTCTCTTGGAGCTAGGCACTCGGTGAATGTGTGGCGACCTTTCCTCAATCCTCTCACTTCGCTGCCCCTCTCCTTGGTCCACTGCATCGTGGGCTGAAATGACCAAGCCATCTTCCTAGCATTCCACACGGTGGTGCAGCCTGCTGTTGGCTTGAGCAGAAATGGACCCCATCTCGGCAGATCAGAGCAGGCATTCAAGCACAGTGGACCACTCTTCCAAACCAAAAGCTGAGAGAGAGAGAGAGAGAGAGAGAGAGAGAGAGAGAGAGAGAGAGAGAGAGAGAGAGGTGAGGGGGGGGGGCTGTTTGGATTCCACAGATGCCCAGTCTCTCATTAAATCCCCAACGGGTTTTCTCCACAGATGCCTCTTCATTTGCTGTTTGCCCCTGGGCCCGTTTTACAGACTTTGGGGTGTCAGTTCCTTTCCAGAGACTTTAAATGGGGGTTTAAAAGTAATTTCACCAACCCCCTTGGGGATGGGTTAGCACGACTCATCAGCCTTCCTGCTGGGAGCTGGTCTCCCACAGACTGCGTTTGAGGTTCAGTTCCTCATCTACCTGTACTGCCATGCCAACAGACTCCGCCCTCGCAGGGCAGCTGTGAAGGATGCATGGCCTGGCACCTTTGAGGGATCAATCGGTTTTAGTTGTGGGTTGACCCCTAGCACCTGTGTATGTGAGCTGGCTTAGATATGGGTCAGTCACACGGAACTGGCTAAACTGAAACCAGAGCTCTCAACCCAGAAGAACTTCCCACAGAGGAGAGCAAGACAGACACAAGGTGGATACCAAGTGAGGACAGTGACAGAACTGCGGGAATGTTCTGCCAGCCAAAGGGTGCAGAGGGCAAAGACAGACCACCCTGGACTGGAAGAGGTAGGACTCCTGTGCCCTCTCCAGGTCTCAGGGAGCTTGGGCTTGCTGACACATTGATTTTGAACTTCTGGTGTATGCAAATAACTTTAACTTTCTATCCATTCAAAGCTAGTTAGTGGTTCCTGAGTATTGTCTCTCCAGAATGTAAGGTGTTGTGGCTTGATCACGGCTTGAATGCTTCCAAGGGATTAGTGTTGAAACATCGCCCCCTTCTGTGGCATTACTAGGGTGGGAAAAGTGCATTTGGCTATGGTGTTTAGAGATAAGACCTCTAGGGGTAATCAGCTAAGGTTGTTGGGTTGAACACACACCCACACATGAACTCTGGAGACTGTGTGAGACACCAGAACAGACGCATCTTCTTTTCTGTTTCTCCTCATTGCCCTGAGCTGCCTTGGAATTGTACTGGTAAGAAGCTATCACACAGCACCATGGACTTCCAGAACTGTGAGCAGAAACAACCTTCCTTCCTTGTTTCCTTCCTCTTTCCCTCCCCTCCTTCCTCCCTCCCCCCTCCCCCCTCTCTCTGTCTGTCTTTCTTTCTTTCCTTCTAAAGTGGCCTGCTCCAGCATAATGGCTATTCTTGGTAGTCAAGTGACTTCACCTGGAATTAACTAAAACCCAAGTGGTTGGGCACACCTGTGAGGGATTATTTTTCTTAATTAAATCATTTGAAGTGGAAAGATACACGTGTTCGTGAGTGTGTGCATGAGTGTGTGTGTGTGCATGAGTGAGTGTGTGTGTGTGTGTGTGTGTGTGTGTGCGCGCGTGCGCACACACGCTGCCCCAGTGCTTGAGAGAGGCTATCATTATGTCACTTTGGATGTCCTGGAACTCACAATGTAAAACAGCTTGCTCTCAAACTCAAAGCTCCTCCTGCCTTTGCCTCCTGAGTGCTGGGATTAAAGGCATGAGCTATTATGCCTGTTTGGGAAGACCCATTTTTTAATCTAGATCTTCTGAAATAGGAAGATTCACCTCTAATCTGGGTCACACCTTCGGCTGGCAGCCTACCAAAAGAGCAGGGAAGAAGGAAACTTGCTCTCTGCCTGCTTGCTCTCGCTGGCAAATCCAACCCTTCATGGGCATTAGAGCCTATGTCCTCAGGATTCTGGCACATATGGAAGACCAGCTGGGACAGTCAGCCTCATGGATTGAACAGCTGCTAGATTCTTGGACCTTGTATAGGTGGGCGGCTATCGTTGGACTAGCTGGACCACAGCCTGTAAGCCATTCGAATAAATCCCCTCTTCCCAAGTTCAGTTCTAGAGACCCCACCAAAATATATATTACTCAGGTTCCCACTTCAAATGATTTAATTAATTAAGAAAAAAAAATCACAGGCGTTCCCAGCTCCCTGGGTATAAGTTAATCCCAGACGTAGTCAAGTTAACAACAAGAATTGCCATTAGGGTCAAGTATTTGAACTCAGTGTCTTATCACACCACATGGCCATGTCCTGCAATGCTAGTTTCCTTTTCCTGGGGGTGAGGTGTTATCCCTTTTAGTCTTTTCCAAAGGAGCTACCATGGAGAGAATGGGATGACATCCCCTCTGGGCCAGTACCCCAACAGGTATAGCACAGCCAGGCCATTCCTGCCCAGTGTGTAGCTTGACCCATCCTATGACGTTTGCTGGAGGAAAGTCTCAATTCTGTGCGGGCCATTGGCTGCTCACTCCTCACTACCTGCCCTGGCCCAAGACGAGCACCTGACAGACACTAGCCACTCAGTGCTCTCCCCTAACAGAGGCTACAGAGACTCAAGCTCTGAGCTGTCTACTCCATCCCGAGGAAGTCACTCAATATGGGACCCAGTCCGGGGTCAGAATCTGAGACTAGTCTAAACCCACTATCCCTGGGAACCTGCCCCTAACTTCTCAGCTGTGAAGCACAATCAGTCCCCTTTTGGGCTGAAACCAGGCTGATTTGAGATCCTCCTCCTCCTCATATCTAGCAAGAATCTACAAAGCCCCAAAGCTATTGCTTGGGTGACAGTGGCCACTAGATGTGGGTGGCCAGTATCTGGTCTTCCTTCTCCTTGATGAAAAGAGTGGTGTTGGAAGGTATTGGAAAGCAAACACCCTCCAACTAGGAAGAAGATAGTGAGGGAGAGAGATACTGTCTCAGCCAGCCATGGCCCATAGACCTAGACATGCCATGCGGGGCAGGAGAACCTCTCATGATGAATGAAGTCTTTTGGAAAACTGGTGTGCAAGGGCGTGCTCGGTAGGGCTTCTGGCTGTGGGTGCAGGTTGGTTCAATCCCCTGGTAGGCTGAGAACAGATTGTGACTGCACTTGGAATTCCTGCTGGCCAGGTCAGCAAGGGGAGCTATGTTGGTAAGCAGTTTGTCATCCCAGTCTTCTGGGCTTCTTTGCTCCATTCTATAGGACAAGAAGTTGCCACAAGACACGACTGTCCTTTGCTTTCAGGTCTGTCCCTTTCTAACTTAGAAATTTCCGTTTGTTTGTTTGTTTTATGGCAAAAAGCTTGTAAGGAGAAACAACAGTTCAACAGTTTTCTGATGGCAACATTGTAACCTCCTGCAAACATTCAGTTTCTTAGACTACTTTAATGAAGCTGTAACCCGCAGTGAGCCACTTTGCCCCCAGCCCTAGGTAACGAGGCCACGCTTTTTCTTTTCCTCCTCTGATATCAGATGACTGCCGTCATTTCTCATGGGTGGTAGTTTTCTCCACTGCAGAGCATGCGGCTCTGGCTGCCCCAGGAGCCCCTCAGCCCTGGCGAGACGCAGCTTCAGCCACCCAGAGCAAGCCCAGCTTCCCAAACTATTTTTAAACTGTTTTGGTTCAATAAAGCTCTAAACAAGTTTTGCCAGGCACTTTTTCCATTAATTTTTAAACTGGAGTAAATCGCGAGGGGAATTTAATCCATGTGTCTCCACTTCCCTTACCCTCAACCCATCAAGAGGTTGTGTGGGGCCGTTTGATGTCCAAGAAGAGGTGGGGCTTTTTAAAAGTCTACTCAGCCCCTTATTTCTTCTTAGAAACAGGAAGTGGCATCGTGCCAAAGTGTAAATGAACGTGCGCCACTGCAAAGCAAGGCTTCAAGTTACCAGTGCAGCTTGCTCAGGCTGTCCCCACCGAGCCTGGGGGCTTTCCCCAGGGCTCCGGCTCTATCCAGACAGACAGTCTATTTTAAAGGTAGTTTACTTTTCCAAAACTGTTAAGTAAACATCACATGAAATTGACCATCTTGACCTATTTAAAGGATATTTTGTGTGTGAACACATGGGTATCCCCATGCCATGTGTGTGTGTGTGTGTGTGTGTTTTGAGTGTGGAGTGTGAGTGTGAGGGTGTGTGGTAGGTGTGTGAGTGTGTGTATGTGTTTGAGTATGTGTGTGTGGAGTGTGTGAGGGAGTGAGTGTGTATGAGGTGTGTGTGAGTGTGTGTGTGTGTGTGTGAGTGTGTGTGTGTGTGTGTGTGTGTGTGTGTGTGTGTGTGTGTGTGTGTGTGGTGTGTGTATGTGTGTGTGTGTGTGTGTGTGTGTGTGTGTGTGTGTGTGTGTGTGTGTGTGTGTGTGTGTGTGTGTGTGTGTGTGTGTAACAGAACAACTTCAGGGGCTGGCCCTCAACTTTCTTGGGGTTCTGTCCACCACTCATCTGCTTCGTGAGGGAGTGCTGTGTTACAGAGGTACCGCTGTGCTCAACTATGGGTTCTGGGAATCTGAACTCAGGTCCTCAGGTTTACACGGTGACAGCCTTCCCACTGGGTCTTCTCTGTAGCCCCGTGTTGCCCATCTGGTGCCTATTCTATGCTGTGTGACAGTTCCACTTCCATCTCTGGAACTTTTCTAAACGGAGCCTGTTCCCACCATGTCTCTGCTGGACTCCAAGCACTCTACTGTCTACTGGATCTGACACTCCCAGGCTCCATAGGAACCCTGGGGGCCGGACAGGTGGCTCCACACCGGTGTGGGGACTCAGTTCATCCGGATTCTGTTCTCAGTACACATGGTAGCTAACACATCCTTGACTTCCGTTTCAGGGGATCTAGTGCCCTCTTCTGACCTTTGTGGGCACCAGGCACCCACAGGACACACGGATTAACGCAGGCAAATATTCATATACATAAAATGAAAATTATTAATGGAGCACTGTTACACCCTGTCAGGCTTAACAGCAAATGCCCTTGAGTTTTACTGTACCGGGGCATGCACCAGGGCAGTCCCTCTTTTCTGAAGGCTGAATAGAATGTGGGATTGATGCGTTCATCTCCTTCCTCCCTCCCCTCCCTCCTCCCTCCCTCCCTCCCTCCCTCCCTCCCCCAGTCCTTCCCTCTCTACCCACTTCCTCCCTCCTTTTATCTTCTCTCCTTCCATCCCACCTTTCTCTACCTCCCTTCTCTTTCCTTGTGCTCTTTCTCTTTTCCTCCTCCTTTTCTTTCATTTCCATTCTGAGACTATCTCTAATCTCATTGGCTAGGCTGTCCTTGAACTCTTGGGCTCAAACGATCCTCCTGCCTCAGCCTCTTGAGCAGCAGTAACCATTGACACATGCCACGGTGACCAGCCAAACTTTTAGTTCCTGTGCGTCTCCCTGCCATACGCTTTGTCCTCCCCCTTCCCTCTCCTATGCAGACTCTCAGTGCCCTTTACCCATCAGGCAGTGCCCTGTACCCTATCAGTCAGTGCCCTGTACCCCATCAGTCAGTGCCCTGTATCCCATCAGTCAGTGCCCTGTACCCCATCAGTCAGTGCCCTGTACCCCATCAGTCAGTGCCCTGTACCCCATCAGTCAGTGCCCTGTACCCCATCAGTCAGTGCCCTGTATCCCATCAGTCAGCGCCCTGTACCCCATCAGTCAGTGCCCTGTACCCCATCAGTCAGTGCCCTGTACCCCATCAGTCAGTGCCCTGTACCCCATCAGTCAGTGCCCTGTACCCCATCAGTCAGTGCCCTGTACCCCATCAGTCAGTCAGTGCCCTATACCCATCTTCTTAAGCACCTACTGAGCACCTGACCATTATGTCATTACGCTCACACTGGCCTCCAGAGGAGGCCTGGGAACAGGCAGTGTGTTACTCTACAGTTTCAGTATCAATGCTCAGCATGAAGGAAGACACAGTGTTGAGACAGGTTTCTTTCTGGGACTCTGGGGTATGAAGCCACAACAGGGCCAGCGACAGCAGCAGGTCACAGTGAGGGCTCTGATTTGCCTGCTAACTGGTAGGGAGTGGAAGCCCGCTAGAGGCCTTGGCTATCCGGTGGGCAGGCTGCCCCGCAGGGCACACTGCCTCTCTCATGACGGTGATGCCCATCAGTTTTCAAACAACACATGTGGGTATTTGAGGTGCAGGCTCCAGAAATGGGCTCTATAGGAGCCTCCTTCCCCAGAGCCAATGGTATTCCCCGGCTGGTGCATGGCAAGGGTGAGAGCCAGCCTGTGGGTGGTCAGTGAAGGGGAATGGGGAGCAGGGAGAACCCAAAGGGGCAGCAGGAGATGGGGAGTACGACAGTGCTAGTATGTATTAAGAGATCAAGTGGCCCAAGGGACAGGATGTCAGCAGGCAGCCCTGGAAAGGGGTTCTTAACATGTCATGCCGTATCAGGCATGTTCTTGACGGTTTAAGTATGCCGTTACCAGGAGACCCATCATGCCCTCCAGGTCCCAGGATGCCGCTCTCCCCATTTCTGGATCCCGGGCTCCTTGGCAGCCCCCGGTGGCTCGCTCCATCATGCCTGGGTATTTTACAGTGTTGTGACTTTCCCCGATTCCTAGCTAAAGATCAGATCATGACCCATCTCTGGAACACCCCTTGTCTCTAACACTCCAACCATCCCCATGCTGGTGTTTTGGCTCCTTGATCCAGAACTGAGAACTCTGATAGGAGACACCCAGGCCTCTCATCCAGGCTGGCTTGCTGACCTACTGTTCCCATTTTCCTCCCTTTTTGTTTTGTCACAAATGGAGGGTGACAGCCACTCAGGCTGTCCCAAGAGAGGTCCTCACCTGCATGAGGCACCAGAAGATGGTGGCAGCCAGGGGATCCCCAGAGCTTCCAGAGCCTTGCTCCAGAAGCCTCTAGGCCTCTCCCTGCCCTCCCTGGACTTTCAGTTTCTAGTCTAAGACGTGCCCCACCTTCCTTCCTGGAGGTCCCCAGCCAGCTTGAGGCAGGGATGTATGGTCCCCAGCCAGACACATTCTTCACATAGCATCTGGAGCTGATATAGCTTGGAGTCAAGGTCACTCGTGGCGGAATGACCATAGGATTAAAGTCCAGAAGCTCTGTACCCATCCCTGGAAGCCATTCCATGTCCCCATTCCATGTCCCCCTGCAGTGAGAACAGCCACTGGGTTTCCTCATTCTCCCCTCATGGAGGACACCCTGGAATGGGATGCACGTGGCTGTCCTAAAGCTGCTGCTGGAGAGCTCCTGCTGAGGGCTGTTCCATGCATGCTATGATGGCGGCCATCTGTGGAACCCCATAGATATGTCATGGACATGAAGGGGCTCATCCTGGGAAACTGCATGTAGGGCATGCATGTGAAGGTGGTTAACCTGGGAAGCCCTGACACGAGTGACATGAACACACCATTAGTTACAAAACTAAGATACCCAGCAGCGCTTTCTCCCACGGACCCACAGCAGGTAATGTTAGCTTCACAACCAGGAGGAAATAACAAAGGATTCTTTACACACACACAGAGAGAGATACCAACAATTAACAGCACCCGGAGGACACAGGAGTCGGATGCATAATTGAAGGAAATGGTCCACATCTTTCTCGAGGCCCAGGTTAATCTCCTGTGTAGGACTTGACCTACATGCAGGGTCCTGAGCTGCTGCATGTAGAGGGGTCAGGCCAGGTAAGGTAGGACCTATGCTTTTGTCTTCTTTGCACTTCACCTGCCCACTCCAAGCTTGGGGGGGTGGGGTGGGGCACAAGCATCTCCAGGCTTATGGAGCGAGGTGGAGAGTTCCTAGTGTGGTGAGCACCTTATTCAACAAATGGCCAAAAGGAAAAATAAAAAAGAAGGATGCTGGGGACAGCAGGTCCTGGCAGGGTACCTCTGTTTCCAGATTAAGGATATAATGAGAAGCACAGCCTCTTTTCCAGGAGAGCCCAGGATTGCTCTAACACTGCTCTTTTGTCTTCAAAAACAGGCTGTTCTTCTCAGGGGGAAACTGAGTCAGGGCCACTCAGCGTTTAGGTCAAGAAGAAGGCTGCTGTTTGGGACTCTATGCTGGGGGACTCTATGGCTTATGGATGACACCCTGGCTGGGATGTTAGCAGTCCTGCGGCTTCTTAATGCTTCAACCCCATTTTCACATAAAACCCCAGATTTCCAACTTGCACTGATGTTAAGGCCTCATCCTCCTCCAGAGAGAAGTAGCACTTGACCCATGGCACCTTTGGGAATGTCCCAGTACATTCCCCTTGGGGATGGGCTTTCAAAGACAGCAGAACATTTGCTGCTGAACCCCACACTTGCAAAGCTGCCCACCTATGTCTGGATGGGCGCCCAGGAGGAAGAGGCATCTAGGCTGAATTGTCCAGGGCCTGGAGGGAGCAAACCAGTAGCTAGCGAGTTCCGGATCAGCAGAATGGATGGGAAGGTCTCAGCCCCCAGAGACCCCTGGCTCCTCAGGTATACAGGATGTCTCCTGTGAGCGGCAGCTCGTGAACTTCTCAGTCCCTGGCCCTGGGTTGTAGTCCTGGAGCCAGTCTCACTTGGAAGTCGGACACTGGGGCTCCATTGCAGAGGGAAATGAGCTCCCCACTTAGGCAAAACCAGATACCATCTGTACGCAAGCACCTGTGAGCAGCAGCATGTCCGTCCCTCTGTTAGAATAAAGCCAAGATTTCTCATCGGGCTCCATGAAGATGTGGCATTCAGGGACTGCTCATTCTGTCCAGAGGCATCCAGAGCAACTTGGAAGCACCGTTTCTTGGTTTCTACTGCCCCCTCCTGGGATGATCTGGAATTGCACCCACACTCAGGCACCAAAGCAGTCTGAGGGAGGGAGGGACAGTGATGCAGGGCAGTTCTTTTTAGAACTTTGTATTGATTCTTGGTGAATTTCACACCATGCACCCCAATTCCACACATCTACTCATACATTTGTATACAGCTTCCGCCCTTGTACCCTCCCTGCCAAAAGAATATTAGAAAAGTCTTTCCGCGGAAGCTATAGTGTGTCACGGTGTCACACAGCATACCCTTTCGTCCACACATCTTTACCTACAAATGTTCATTGCGAGGAGTCCTTGATCTGTTTGGAGGCCTCTGGCTTCTGCTACACTACACTGGATTCTCAAGGGACTTGTCTTGGGTATTCTGTTGTAGCCCTGTGTCATGGAGATCCTATAGCTTTGGACCTGCAAGATCAACCCTTTCACGCACTCCAGTAGATCATAGATGGGGTAGATGTTGGGGTGAGCCAACTCAGAGCTTTGGAGCTAAGACTGGGAGCTAGCTGAGTTGGTCAGTCCACCAGTTCTCCTGCTCCCATACCACCAGGATGAGCTCTCCAGCAGTGCCTCTCAGCTAACTCACCCAATCCTGTAGCAGTAAGGGTCAGGGTCAGCTCTTCTGTTCTCAGGTCCTCAGGGTTGGCTCACCCACGCCTTTGCTACAAAGGCCAGCCCTGCCATGCTGCTGCCCAGGTGAGGTGCAGGGATTCGCTCTTCTGAGTGCTGCAGCCAGAGAAAGGTGGAGCTAGCTCTCCCATTCCCGTGACCTCGGGACTAGCTCACCTACCTGCCACAGGCTGTGAGGGGCACAGGGTCATCTCTCCCAGTGGAGGACATTTTTATAAACTGACAGGTTGGTGTCATGTGCATGGGTGGGAGCCAGAACTAGACACTTTTCCCCTAGGGCCCTTTTCAGATGGACATCCTGGTCTGTCAAGTCTCTGACCAATAATGCCCAAAGGCAGGCTAGAGGGGAGTGGAGAGATGAACACATACCCTGCCGAATCCTGAGGACACCTGCAAGGAGCAGGGGGAGGATGAGTGGCTTGGCATGGTTGTGCAAGTTATGGTCCTAGCTGGGCAGCTTTGATAGAGGGATGTGAAGGTCAGCCAGTCTTGGATGAGGAGGGAGGTGTGGCTAAGGTTGAAACTGGTACCCTGTGGAGTCCCTGGTTGGCGTACTTGGGGATAAGGGAGAGGTACAGGTCCAGCTGGGTGGACAAAGGTGCTTGTCATTGTCCAGCTCTATGACCTCAGCCCATTCAATCCCTTCAGGTCTTGTATGGTAGCCGGGATGTACTAGCAAGGACGATTTAGGGACTTGCATGAGTGTGGCCCTATAGTTTGAGAAGCCGCATAGCCAGGTCCACACACGTACCGCTCTGAATGCAAGGCCAGTTCAGCTCTCTGCACTCTGAGAAACCTGTTAAACTTCTGTGCCTCAGTTTCTCCAGCCCTTACTTATTGCTACTGCACTCTCCAAGCACATCTGTGGTACTATGCTGTTCTCAGGAGGAATGAAGTCTTGCTAGGCCAGTCAAGAATGCCGGTGCAGGTGCAAGACTCCAAATGCGGTGGGGCAAGAAGATGCATGAGGAAGATAGCATGCAACAGAGCTGTGGGACTGACCCTAGCCAAAGTGACCACTGGGTGGTGAGAGTGACAGGTTGCAGCCTTCCCTCCTGGATCTACAGCACCCCCTCTGACCCCAAGGTGTCCTGTCCCTTGGCAACACAAGGCTCCAAGCTTTGGCAGGCAAGCATTTCCTAGGGCACGGGACCTGAGCTTTTTGATCCCTGGTTCAGGCAGGTCCTTCCCACCTGGGCTGGTTCATAAGTACTGGCCCACACAGGGGCCGTCCATAGGTCATGACTTGGAGTCACAGACAAATATACTCACAGTCGACTGGGTCTACCAACTGGCTTTCCTTTCAGAAAGAAACCAGTAATCCTAAGCGCTGCTGCCCAGGTCTTACATGTCTGACCTGGCCACTCAGTAGGTGTTCACTCACCTGAGCTCTCAGTTCCCGGTAGGTCTGCATTATCTTTAGAACTTTACAAAAAAAGTTAAAACAATGAATTGTGAGGAAGACCCCTGCCCCTGTCTCTGAGCTAAGGACCAGGGATAGGCCACAGTGCCACTGTTGCCTGCCTGTCACAGGATGTTCTGCAAGCCCCAAGAATGTTACCAAAGGCTGGGGGTGGGGGGCATTTCCAGACAAGTGTTGTGGACAAGTGTGGGTCCTAGTCAGAGGTGGGGCCTAGTGGGAGGTTCTAGGTCACTGGGGTTGTGCCTTGAAGGGGTGTTGGGAACCCTGACCCCTTCCTCTGCCTCTCTGCTTCCTGTCTACTCGAGTACAGCTGTGATCCTAGCACGCACTCCTTGATGCCCCAGAAACTGGGAACTAAATGAACCTTTATGCTTTTCTGACCTCCCTGGGTCTGCTCTGCACTGACCCTGGAGACCACCTGCTGCTGTGTCTGGTCAATGCAACCACTGGTGGGAATTTAGTCTCTTTTCCTCAGCAGCCTTGGCAGCAGGGTCAGATGACCGTCTGGCTTCTGGGATTATTGGCCACAGTGTGACCCTTTCTCTGCTGATACATTTTTTGCTTCTAGTCTTTGCTTGCTTTGCTATTTCTCTCCCTACCTTCCCAAAAGTGAAGTCTATAAGTGTATAAGCATTTAAATCTATAAATCAAATCCCTCATTTGATTGGCATTGACTCTGTCAAATTTTGACATTAAGTTCAAAATTGTTTTGCCTACTTTAGAAGTAACCATCTGGCTCTTCTGTTTTGTGAAACAGGGTCTTGTTACGTAGACCTCTCCGTCCTGGCTATTTGGGCCTCTCTTGTTTTGTGAAACAGGGTCTTGTTACGTAGATCTCTCTGTCCTGGCTATTTGGGCCTCTCTTGGGGCTCTGCTGGTGTTTTCTGCAGAGGCTGGGTGCACAGAACCTCGTACTGCGGGCAGTCTTGACAGTGTCACTTTAACTCCTCCATCCTTCCAGGTTTGCCACTACTGATGGTGGTAAAGATGCCAATCACAGAGGTGGCTGCTTTAGTGGGTGTCAGCACTTGCTATGCAAGTGTGAACTTAATTCAAGTCCCTAACACATAAAAATCTAGGTGTGGTTGTTTGCAAGCTGGTGAGGCAGATGAAGGATCACTGGGGAAATGTTGGCTACCGGATTGAGGGATTTTGTCTTAAAGGGGTAAGTCAGGGAGTGACAGAGTGGGCCATCTAATATCCCTACCTGGTCTCCACATACGCATATGTGAGAACACCTACATATACACATGCACACACCACACACACCTTATAAATACTAAGGGAAATCTTCAAAACGTAGCCTAGAGTGTTGTTGTTCATCTACTTAACAGAATTTCCATCAAGGGTTCTCTTTGTCCTGAGTGAGTTTGTATTATGCAGTCTGCTGTGAATGGCAATGTCGTAGACGCCTGGCTTCATGTTGGCACACTGCCATTGCTCCATCAGTTTGCTTCCGGTCCACTGTGCCTTTGTCCAGTATGTAGTCTGCTTGCTTGCAGTTGGGTCACCTGTCTTTTGAGTAAGACCTCTAGTACACGCATGGAAGTCACCTTCACACGGAGCACCCCACACCCCTCTTTGCAAGGATGGAAATGTAGATATGCTTGAACGCTGCACAGGAGGATGGTCCCTAGGCCTCCCTCAGAGGTGGAGGAGCACCTGGTCTTTCTACTAGTGTCTCTGCAGGGCTCTGAGCACCACAGGAAGGAACCAATGGGTACTTAAACTATCTGTTATGGTTCTATGGGACTTGCAGGCTTCACAAAGTGTCAGAAAAAAAAAGCGTAGTGGGTCCTAGGCTGAAATGTTATGAGGTCATGAAAAGTTCATCCACTCACCCAACCACCTAGCATCTATACCCATCTGTTTAGCTACACATCTATTTACCTGCCTATCTGCTTTTTACTTACCTACTGGGCTGGCCATCCATCCATCCATCCATCCATCCACCCACCCACCCACCCATCCACTGATCTGCCTCTTCACCCATTAATCTATCCACTCATCTATCTGCCTGCCTGTCCACCTCTCTGTCTAGCTACCTACCCATCATCTGGCCACCTGGCCACAGCTTCCTCATTCTTCCTTGTACAGGACCACCATGCCTGCCTCCCTGGCCTTCCTGTAGCACTGTTGCAGCTCTGCTCCACTGTTCCGCACGCTGCCTCTGCTCATCAGCTCCTCTGTCCCAGTGCTGCTTACTTCTTGGCATGAATGGATCTTTTCTGGTCTTGGCTCAGCTCCACCTCCGGGGAGTTTCTCCACTCGCTATCTGTCCTGCCAGTTTCCCTGCATACACATTTTTATGTATAATGAGCAAGGTCATGTGTGTCATGTCATACATGTACTGGAGGAACTTGGGGAAGGTTTCCTGCCTCGGAGTTTCCAAAGGGGAGGAAGGTTGGGACCAAGGTCAGGACCCTTCTTTACAGCAGAGGAGGGAGGAGGCCCGCGGAAGACACAGAAGCAGTGCTCACCAGCAGGCAGGCCTGTCCACGAGAATCTCTGGAGCCACGACAGCTTCAGAGTTGAAAACCACACCCAACAAGGTTGTGTCAGAAGCCAGCAGGAACGCAATGCTGCCCCTCAACATGGCTTCTCCCCGACACTTGACAAGCTACTTTATAGGACTGAGGTAGATTGGGTAATGATCCTTCATTAAGCAGCTGTTTTCTTCAGTCCGAGTCACCATGTGCCAGGTGTCTGCCCAGGGCTTCCTCTTGTCCCTGTCACATTTGACCTGAACAGCGGCATCCTGAAGGGGAGGTGATGTTCACGTCATGGATGAGAAACCACACTGGCTTCCCACAGCCTCTAATAGGACTTCATGCATCTTGACTTCTGAAGTCTTAAAGCCCAACTCCTGCTCTGTATCCATCACCGTGGGCAGAAGGCCTGGGCATGAAGGCAGCTGAACCACGGAGGGTCCTGGCAGTTTTCTGAGGCTTTCTGCAACTCTGACAAGCATGCTGGTTGGGTGAGTGATCTGCCTATGTCCTGACCCAAGCATCGTGTCCTCAGTCCATTGCCTTCCGGCATTTTCTTAATTGACGCTGTATCAATGAGGAGATGGGGCCATCACAAAGTCAGGTCATACATGCTGGTCAGTGACCTCTGGGCTCCCTCGTTCAGCAGGGAGAAAACCTGCCTGTGAACTGACAACAAACAGTGACACCTTGTGGAGAATATAAGGAACAGCTTTTCTGGTGCAATTGTGTCTGGAAAGAGAATGTGCTCGAACACCCAGAAGGTTCCTAACTAACAACAAAGACACTGCAGTCAGAAGGCACTGTGGGATGGAAGCGGCTTTATTTGCGGCCACTGTCTCTCCTCTGGGACGCGGTACTCACAGGAGGTCCTGCAAACACTCACAACCTGCTAGGCTAGGGTGATCTCAGGGCTCCACCCACAGCTTGTGCTTCCCCAGGGGTCAGGACCTGAGGGGCCCACATTTGAGGGGAAGTCGAGCTGAAGAGCACAGCATATACAAAAGACCAGTGCAGAGGAGACTCCCACAGCCTGCTTTCAAGCCCGAAGAGCCGAGGCCGAGAGGTCCACTGTGTCAGGCACACAGTGTACAGTGTAGAGCTGCACTCACAGTGCCTGGGGCTAACTCTAAAGAGCTCCATCAGCCCTCAGTGCAGCCCTGGACAGAGGCTCTGCCGTCCGTCGCAGGCTCAGAGGGTGTAACACATGGACTGAGCGTGTAACACATGGACTAGGTTCTCCTACTCGGGAAGCAAAGCACTGTGGTTGGTGCTGTGGCAGCACAGGACAGCCGAGCTCTACGTAAACAGTCTGAGTATGGTTTACAGGTATAAAAACGCATCAGCTAATAGCAATGCCTTGAGGGGTGGTTTACATTCATAGCTGCAACGGAATCAGGACAGCAGAAGTGTCACTGCTTGGCCGCCTGGGCTTGTGTGTGTGTGGTGTCCACTGAAAAGCAAGACTGCATCTGAGGAGGAGTGCCTGTGGCAGAGGGTGTCTCCTGAGGTGCAGTGGCATGTGCAGCCATGGCATCAGTCTTAGCAGGAATTACGCATCTGGTGCTCAGGAGCAAGCCTGCCCAGCTCTGCTGAGGCTGTCAGCAGCTGTACACTGCTTCAGTAGAGACACTAGCGAGTGAGTGGGGCCAGGTGAGCTCAGCCCTCAGCCCACCAGCAGTGCCAGTCCCTCATGCTGCCCACCGCATGAGTCATACTCAGGAGGACAGCTTGGAGTAGCTGGGAGGGGACAACTTTCTCTTCAAGTACTTGAGTACGTAGAGTGGGAGGCAGCTGACCACAGTGATAGCTGATACTTTCCACAAGAAGGTCACAGTTGTGATGAAGGCAACATCTGTCAGGAGGAGGTAGAGGAGAATGAGTGCCAACTATGGGAGCTCCCGGTCCCTAAGATTGTAGCCACAGCCCAGACTGAGCCCCCTCAGGATCCCCAGAGCCATTGGCTGCATCCTGGCTGTGCAGAACAGGTTTGTCCTTGACCTCAGCTGTCTTACTGCACAGTGGTTTAATCTGTACACCTGTCCAGTGTGTGCTTCTCTCAACAGTGAGCACAGCTGGCACTGGGAAGGGCTTGCACACGACCGACAGGCAGCCAGTACCTGCAGTATGACTTATAGGCCATGCGCCTTGCTGCTCTGAGGACACAGGTTCCCGTTCTGTTAACCAGGCCATGGGTGCCCTCATGTGCAAGCCTCATGCAAGCTGCAGAAACTACAAGCTGCAGAGACCTCGGACTGCTGAGAGCAGCCGCACTGAGAGGCCCTGCTCCCAGTCACACTCTCATATCAGGAACTGGAGCCCAGGCTGTGCTCACGTCCAGCTGGAGGGAGCCTCCAGCAAGTCTGTCTTAGGGAAGGACCACAGGCTAGACCCCAGACTTCCCTCATCTAGCTAGACAGCTCCTAGGAGCACACGTGTAGAGCAGGGGCTCAGGTACATTCATGAGGCTTCCCTGAGATAACAATGCCAAGTTAGCGGAAGACTGGTTTTTATTTAAAAATTTAAAGAATTAGTTTAGCATGCTTATCAATGTTATTTTTGCTAGATTTCTATACTCTGGAAGGGAATAACAACTTTACCTACCTAAGAAAGCGCCAAAAGACACTCTGCCTATACCTGTGCCGAGAGAACACATGAACAAGGCAGGTGAAGGACAGATTAAAAGAGGCTCAGACATTTTACGTGGTTAGTTAGCTGTTGATTAGAGAAATGCATTAAAAAGCAGTAGAATGTAATGTTAGCATGGAATGCACTTAGTTGGGATTTTAACCCTTCCTTCCATTGCCTGCTGCCACATCCTCCTTTAAGCAGATGACAATGTAACAATTATGTCACTAGCTTGGAAGCAAACACCCACACGTTCCCTGATCTGCGTCAGTGTCTAGGAGTGCCCACTGTACAACTCTGCCCCACCTGAGCGGCTTTCAGGCTTCTAATGCCTGCCCCATGCATGAGAAGGGGGCCTGACAGGGGTCAGACAGCATCAATCTGCAGGAGGAGCATGGGGCACAGAGGCAACAGCCCCGCCTAGGGTCCTGTGACAGGCTGTTCTGTGTCATGTGTGTCACTTCCATGTATAGACTCCACTGTACGTGTGCCTGTTACAGCAGTGAACTACAGAATGACCATCTGTCTTCCACCCTAGCGCTTTGACTGTCTGTGCACAGTGATAGACACATGCTGAAATGAATGCTATAAAGCAAACCTTTCCCTATAGGAGAGTGTGGTTCACATATTCTCATTTGAAGCCCTTTCTTACACGCCAGATACACCATGCTTCCTTTAGTGTCCAGCTAACTTTCCACTTCCCATTCGTATCATTCCTTGCCTGCTGTAAAGAGATGGCCCTGTAGCAACTGGACTCACTCACTGTGGCTGTGATTTAGGACCTGGAGCGGGTTTGTATTCATCAGTGTGCAAACTTCACACTCATCACCCAAAGTCACAGTGTCCCCATGTTGATGTGCAGGGTCCACAGGAATGTGACTAACGTGTGTGGACCACTGCCAAGATGAAAACTTGCTGCTGTCATGGGTGTGAAGATCACAAGAGGAACATGGAAAGGTTTCTCCTTTTGGAAGCCTGGGGCCTTTCCTTTTGTATCAAGAAGTCTCCTGCCTGGCTTTCAGGCAGCTAGAATCATGGGTGCACGGACCATATCCATACCATATCCCCACTCTGCTTTCAACTCCAGGAAGCTGGGACTTCCCACACTCTAGGAGCCCAGTGAGGCCCCACGCTTAGCAAGACGCAGACAAGCACATCATCCTCTCTGCCCAGCCACGCAGACCAGGTTGACATGATCTGGCTTCTTCCATTTGGAGCCTCTGGCTGGGAAGAAGAGTGATGAAACCTAGCTGTTCGTGACAGAGTGGGCCAGGAGCGGGCAGACCAGTGCTAAGGGGCATGGGAGGACAGAGGAGTGTAGGTTCTCAGATAGGGACTCCTGAGGAAACCCAGCACACTTCACGTAGGATCTTTTTTCTTAGGAACCTGAGCTTAGGGAAGCACCATAGTCCCCAGGCCTCCTGACAAGTAAATCACAATGAGCTGGGTTGGGGAAAGGTCAGGAACGAGATGGAAGCGTCAGGCCTGGGCTCCACGCTAAGGAGGCACTGGTGAAGACACCCTCTTTACATGGTGAGGAGCCTAAGGCTGCCATCGAGAGCCTGACTGGGCTGCTCGGGCTGCTGTAACTTCTGCAGACAGCGGAAGGAAGTGGGACACATGTGGCTCAAGCCTTGAAGCAGTCAGTGTCTCCACCATGAAAACATAAACAGTGCAGCTCTATAGGGAACATGAGTGAAGCAGGCATCAGTACGGTGCTGAAGGTCTTCATTTTATAAATCACTACCAGATTTTTATCTTTCCATAAAAATAGCCTGTGTGGTAAAGCTTTCTGCTATGGCATTTGTCCATAAGAGACGGTGGAGGTGATGATGGCCAAGGGTTAGGATCACTCGCAGATAATAAATCAAAGCCTCGAGCACTTACCAAAATACTCATTGAGAAAAGCGAGGGAGGCAACGTAGCAGCCCAGGCTGAGGAACTCCGCCACCACCATCAGCCAGTGCCACGTCCTGATAGTCAGGGCCACCATGAGCAGCTCGGTCAGGATCAGTGCTGTGAAGGAGATGGCCACAACATGGACAAACTCGGCCTCGAAGAGCAGCAGGGCCCCGTACATGAGGATGCCTCCTGGAGGAAAGAGTGGCCTTTCTCAGGGCAGCGTCCTTGCTGGCCTGGAAACTGCACTGTCATGTGACCTAGCTAGAAAGGGGGCATAGTAACAGCTGGCTCAAACACAGAAACGGGGACCAGGGACACAGACGGTCTTCACGGGGATGGAAACTGAACTGTGGTGTTTGCAGAGACTCACAGACTTTAAAGATCTACAGGAAGCCAACTTCCCCTTTGGCTGACTTCGCAGTATGTCTCACATGAGCCCTCTGATCGGCCGGCCAGTCAGTCATGCTAGGATAATCTGTCCCTCACTGGAACTCTAGCAGAGGGCAACGGTTTCCCATTTCATAACAGATGTCTCAAAGCCTCACTCTCATCGCTCTATGAAGAAGACCACTGTGCTTATTAAGGTGTTCTGACCAGCTGACACACGACAGTTAACAGTACCAGTTTGGGCTGGGGAATGCAGCCGAGTAGGCAGAATCCTGGCATCACACAAACTGGGCAGTGACACCCCTGGAACCCAGCACTTGGAAGGAGGGAATGAAAGGGTCAGGAGGTCAACAACAGCTCAGTTACATAATGGGTTTGACCAAACCCACCCTGGGCTACATGAGACCCCATCTCTAAAATTCAAAACCCCACAACAAACCCCAAAACTCTCCCCAGACTATCAATCAATCCATACATCCATATGCTGGAAGGCCAGTCTACCAGAGAGACACAGGACTGTATTTAACTATTAGAGGTATTTTAAGCTGTTGCTATTTAATTTGCAGGTGAAGACAATATTGCTAAGACAACACAGACAAACAGACAAATCCCCACGTTGTTGGGGACGTTCAGTGATGAACGGACATGGATGGGAAGATGCATGTTACAGGACACGTCTGGTAAAGTCAGGGTCCATCTTACCTTGGTAAATACTGATCAAAACCCAGATGAGGAAGGTCTTGAAGGAAAGGGATCTTCCCTGGGGAAACAGTGGAAGAGTCTGTTAGGACAGCAGGACAGTATGCCCGACTACGTCCCCAAGGGTCCTGGGCCTACCTCCACGCTGTCTAGCTGCCTTGCTGGGCACCGTGGGTGTGTACTGAATGCCCGTGGATGGCGGGACTTTCATGTGCCCTCTCATCTCATCTGTGGATTCTGAGTAACCAAGAAATGGGTGCCTACAGACAAACGCTTCACTGAACTAGGAGATAAAGACTGACAAAATGTTTTTCTCTCTCCTTTGCTACTTTTTGGAAATAATGTTTATTTCTCAGTTTCCTCTGGACCCCACTCCCCCAAATGAAAATGGTGATGATACTTCAGTTATGACATCCTAGCTGAAGTAAAATTTTCTGACTTGTTAATCATTTCAGGAAAATCTGCCACAGTAGTAAACCCAGCATAGAGAGATGGAATGGACTCTCATGGACTCTGCTTCACCATTTGACCTGAGCACAGGCTACCAGGGCGAGCCAGGGATAAGAGACGCTGCCTATGCACTCATCCCACCGAGTCTCTCAGCTTAAGACACTGCAATAAAGGAAACACAGTCGTGCGCTCAGTCCCACTCTCCGTGCTAGAGAGCTGCCGGGACGCATGCCGGAAGGAGGGAGGGTGTGCCTCTCATCTATGGAGCTCTTGCACACATGGTCCACAATGGGGGAGCCTGGTCAGCCAGCCTCAGCTTCTGCTTCTACCTGTGTGCCTCCCTCCCGGCACACCGTGATGTGAGTGAATCAGAGTCCAAAGTTCTACATTTAATGTTTCCCTTTCCTCAGCCTCTCTCTCCTGGGAGCCTTTCTTGTAGCGAATTCGGGCTTATGTGCCTACAAGGAAAGGCTGACTGCTGTGGGGCCCAGAAGACACATCAGGTATGCAAGGCAACAACACACCAAAGCTAGAGCCCACTGCACTGGTGACTGTTAGGAACCTTAATGATGAACGTATGCAATGGGAGGATGAAGAGACAGCTCAGGAGTTGAGGGAACTTAATGCCCTTCCAACTTGCCACATACAGCTCCAGTTCCAGGGGATGAAGACATTCTGTGGCCTCTGGACCCCTGCACACATGCTGGGCACGTATGTATGTATGTATGTATGTATGTATGTATGTATGTATGTACAGGCGCAGACTACAATTCAAGTTGTATTTTAACTGTAAACAACAGCTACACCTTTATTAAATATTTTCCTTGGTTGCTTACAAATGGATCTGTTAAGAGACCTCTGTGGTAAAATATATCAGCCACAGAAGCAATCCATTTACTGTGGACTTCAAGCTGATTATGAAACGGCTTTTCCTGATATAAAATGTCTGCTCTGTTCAGTGACAAAATGTCACTCATTCACGTCTCTGCCCATGGCACAGTATGAGCACACAGCTCAGGAGTGACATCCGTGTCCAACATACACCTCCTGCTTTGACCTTGCAGTTCTTCTCTTCTATGAAAGACAGAGAATAGCATGCACCTCCATATGCCATACAATGAACACATAGAGACTCAGAATGACAGCACATTCAATGGGTGTCACCACCGATGTGTCTCCAATTAAATATTTGACTGTAGATAAAAAAATACAGGGGTTGGGGGGTTTAGCTCAGTGGTAGAGCGCTTGCCTAGGAAGCACAAGGCCCTGGGTTCGGTCCCCAGCTCAAAAAAAAAAAAAAAAAAAAAAAAAAAAAATTCTACAAAAGGGTTTATTAACCTCAAGATGAATAAAAAATCATTAATATGAAAGCACAAAGTGTCACTGGTATAGAATGCATGTGCAGCTCACAAGTGACATGTGTTTATGACACACAGAAGTGGACTGGAACCATGCTGTAGTTATGTGCAAGCTATAGGTGTGTATACTACTGTGCACACATGAGCAGATCTGTCCTCTGGGTGCCAGCAGAGGGACATTCTTGGCTTCTCAGATGTTTCAGGACTCCCTCTTTCATTACAGTATTCTTCCAGCCCATCTCAACTTACTTTGTTTCTTAACAGAGGCACAGCGAAGGATCCCTTTTCTCTCATATTCCCAAGGTTGGAATGGGAACGAGGGGTGCGGGGTGGGAGGGACAACACAACTGTAGTACAAATATACGGCAGAGTCAACCATGAAATGAAAGAGAATGGGATAGAAACTCACAAAGAGCAAACCACAGGTTGTTTGATGCACAGAGTGATGTCACAGAAAGACCTGTTAAGCTAGCTGGTCACTTTGCCACTGCTCTAGACTGTGCAATCTGATAGGTGGCTTACTGCCCTCAGTCAATCTGCATCTGCGCCAGAGGCAGGGCTGACACACACAGTTCAAAAGATCACTCGGTGCTCCCAGGGAAGCTGTGATAGCCGAGGACAGTTGCCACAGTCACCAGCCTGGCCAGCACTTGCTACACCCACAGACAATCAGCAACAATTGGTACTAAATATTGAACGGGGGTACCACCTTGGCTATCCTAGTTGGATGTCACTAGTTTTCCATTAATGAATTGGAAATCATTAGGACCCCTTGCTATCACAGACATTCCATATACTAGTCTCAACTGCCATCTGGCCAGCATTCCAGGGTTTCTTTGCCTTCAAGAACCTTAATTCTCCTCAAAAGCACTAGCCAGGTGTGAGAGAAAGATTCTTTAAAAATAAAACAAAGCAACATTAAAACCTGGCTTTTTTCCTTCCTTTTTTCCTTCCTTCCTTTTCTTAGAGTCTTGTTAAGGAGCCTGGCTGGGCCAGTACTTACTGTATAGCACAGGCTGTCTGTCCTTAAAGGCAGGGCAAGCCTCCTATCCCGCCTCCCACGTGTTAGGATCACAGGTATCGGCCATTGTGTCCATCTAACAGTGACTTGAAATGGTGAGGACAGTACCAGGGGGCATTTGTACTCAAAAGAGTTTAGGATCAGGAGGCTGTGGCATCCACTGGCTGTCACTGGTCATATGGACTAGGATGGGCTTACTGAGGCTGTATCTACTGGGGTTTCACTGCTAAAGTGCTGCTGTCTGTGACCAACCAAGCATCTTGGGAACACACGTTCAGACAGAAATACCCACGTAGTGTCTTCACCTGTTTTATCAGGCACACCTGGGGGCTACTCAGAGCAGTTCCTGGTGTTCCTTCACATCAGGCATAGAAATCCTTCCTTACGGAGAAGTCTCCTTTTCATATTGGTGTAAATCTAGTAAGACTACTATGCGTTTGGTTTCTCCTGGAAGGGAGCTCCTTCTGGTTGAGTCACATGCTAGGCCAACGTCACCATCAACAGCTCTGCAGCCATACTTGCTTCCTGGTATCACATGGTGCGTCAGGCTGGCCTTCATTTTCTGTGCCTGACCTGGGATTGACTTCTCCGTCATTGCTCAACCCCACTGGTTGGAGAACACTGTAGCCCCAGATGCGCTCCTGGTCACTGGTTCTAGGGCATTATCAGGAGTTGGCTGAGATGTGTATGTTTCTTGGTGAAGTCATGCTCATGGCAGCCCTCTTCCACCTGAGCTCTGTTTCTGTCAGAGTTCAGCAGTGTGTGTGGCTTTACTTCTGGATTCTCTTCCACACACTCCTGTGTCTGTCCTGTCAGTTGTCTTTACTGTTATTACAGACCAAGTGCTGGAATAGAAAAGTGAGCCAACCAACTGTGCTCTTTCCCGAGTGGTTCTGACAAAAACCAGTTTCCTTGCTGTTCATCAAAATCTTAGAGGGGGTTGGGGATTTGGCTCAGTGGTAGAGCGCTTGCCTAGGAAGCGCAAGGTCCTGGGTTCGGTCCCCAGCCCCGAAAAAAAAAAAAAAAAAAAAAAATCTTAGAGCCGGTTTGTCAATTTTCAATGAAGTCCAGTCTCTAAATCAAAGTTCTTCCAAAAGTGTGTCACAGTTCCCATGCATGCTTTTTGCAATGTCTTATCAGAGTTACACTAGAGTGATTTGCTTGTTTAATAATGCTAATATTGGTATTATTTTTATATCTAACTCTTGCTAGAATTTAAGAATTAGAAATCACATAACATAATAGATTTTACTTTTGAGATTTCAAAATAATTATGGAACTTATAAAGAGAAATTAAAATTGTGCCTTTGCCAGGGGGTGGTGCACACTGAGGCACAGGCATGACTGAGTCTGAGGCTAACCTGGTCTACAGAGTGAGTTCCAGGAGAACCAGGGTCATTCAGAGAAACCCTGTCTAAAAAAGAAAGCATTATTTTAAAAATCACACATTTTAAAAGACAGAATCACGTTGGGAATATTTTACAGAAGAGAAGAAGTGACAGCTGCAAGGTTCATAAGAAGGGCCAGCCGCAATTACTTACTGGGTCTCCTTGCAAATGGTTAAAACCAAACTAAGTCTGCCGTTAGCCAGTGAGGCACACTGTGACCTGTGAGCCATGCCACTATCCCTATTCTCGGACTCGCTAGCTCCCTAACTGTTTGTCCATCCATCCAGGACACATGTACAAACTTGAAGTGCTAGGAGAGGCATGGGCATGTCGATTTTCTGTTTGATAGGGGTATTCCAAGATTGAGTGAACTCACAATAACCAAAGTTTAATACCTCAGAGCGTGACTGGGTTTCAAAAACAGAACAAGAAATACTTCAGTTACAAATACATTATTTTTTGTAAGGAGAGCAAGCTGGTATTTTTTTTAAATGAAGGAAATGTTGCTTTTTTATGTAGTTGACTTATATTTACTCCTTCATTCATTCATCAACTATCTAGTGAGCAGAGAGATACAGTTACATCTTCAAGGCCTAAAACATGCATGGCGACACATAAGAAGGGGCAGGTAGAGCTCAATCCGACCAGAGTAGTAAGATGGACCTGAAATGCTTGTACTGTTTACATTCTTGACTAAATGACTAAGTTATCAAGTATACATAGAAAACAGGATGTGGTGGCTTCAAACAAAATGTCCCATAGGCTCAAATTTGAACACTTGGTATGGAGTTTCTCTTTGTAAAAGATTAGAAAGTATGGCCTTGTTGGAGGACATGCATGGGTTTCAAGGTTTACAAAGCCCATACCAGGCCCCGTCTTGTGTTCTGCCCAGCAACTGCAGCTGCCATCCCTGTGAGAGGCCACACTGACTGGGAACTGTGCTCTTAAGAATAAGCTGTTCCTAAGGAGGTTGGAAGTTGGATGTGTGTGATGTCAAAGCATAATTTTAAAGCCAGAAACAATGAGGACAAGAATTTGAAGTAGATCATCACATCTTAACAAAACAGATAGTACAAAGATAAAACTGACAGATTTCTGGATCAAGGAACAAGAGGACTTAGAGACAATGGGGGCTGAATTGCTAAAGTAAGGCAGGGATCAGTCTGGGATGTTGAAACATTCTACTTTGTTGACCTTTACAGAACCGGAAACTTGACTGGGATGTAACACAGTTCAGACTGCACATGAAACTCCTTGTGCTTACCCAGTGTGAGCTTGAGTATACAGCTTGAGACTGAGTTACCTATTCTTGTCACTAGTGACAAGAGTTAGACGCCTGTACTGATGTGGGCTGGTCCTTACAAGGTCTAGGTCTTCACAAGTGGTGAAGGCACGCCAATGCCCGGGAGCCTGCACCATCACTCTGAGAACATGAATCAAAGTGTCCTAACTCCAATGGGATGCAGACTGTCTGGATATAGAGAGGGTAGGGGAGGAGACTGGGGTATTTAAACTTGTATCAAAAGCTGGCTTCTACCAACCTTTTGTTAACCAAGCATTTGCAGTATTTCTGGAGATAAGGAAATGCATGAGTTACTAAAACTCTGAATTATTTGCAGTTAACTTCCTACAGTTTTTGTTTCTATGACCTCCCCATGATCCTATGACAATGGTCTCTTTTTAGGATTCTAGACTCAAATGTTCCTTCTCGCTGTAATATGTATAAATCACAGAAGCTACAACTATGTTATCACTAGGACAATAGCTCACATTTATAACTTACTTATGGGATCACAGTGAATTTAATAGGAAAATAGAATTATTTGGATACTTTATAGCTCTTTTAAGAGGCTTTAAGTTTTACAAATTTGGTCTTTATACTAATATCATGAAACCCCCAAAGTAATGTGATTTACCCCACACCTATCCGGTGAGCTGATGGTTGGATGACTACAGTCTGGCCTGCTGGCTAGCAGCCTGCTGGGTTACAGTCTGGCTTGTTAGCAGTTAGCGAGGTTACATCTAATGTGCTAACGGTCAGCTGGGAAGCAACTAATTCCTCCTCACTGTACCATATTGCTACTGCTTTAAAATCAGAATTGAAAATTTCCGGTTATCAACTGAAAACCTAAATTTAATTGAAAGTTGGTGTTTTTTTCCTTCTATGCCAGTTTAGGAAAAGCTAGCTATGCAGAAAATTCTGAAGTTACAATAATTTATACGTGCAGGGCTCAGCTACTCTACTACCCTTGCCCTCATTGTTTCTGGATTTAAAAATATGCGTTCATGTCACACATCCAACTTCAACCTCCTTAGGAACAGCTTAACAGTTCCAAGTCAGCGTGGCCTCTCACGGGACGGCAGCTGCAGTCTTTGCTGGGCAGAGCATGCTTAGCACTGTCCCCACAGAAGAGTGCATGTTCCCAGGTCAGGAGTGAGAAGCACTTTTCAAGTATAATTCTGAAACCTACAACTAGAGACCTAGGGATGTCAGGCCACCCCAGCCAGGAACTCTAGGGCTCTGGAGAGCGCTAATTATGCACTGGGTTAAAGGCGATACTAGGCTAGGCAGGCAGAGCCATAGCTATGGAGGGTCCTTTAAAAGAATCCAAACACAGGCCTGGATGTCTTTGCTAAATTCACAAAAGTTCCATAAATGGTTCAAAACTCTGTTAAATTCTTATGTATAATATCACATGACTATTACAAAGAGTAGAAAACTTAAAAAAAAAAAGGATATTTTAAAATATGTTTTCCTAAGCTTGCCAAATGTCAGGGTGTATGTTATCTGAGGCTGCTGTCTCTGCTTTGCTGGAACACACAAAAGACCAGCTCTGGTGTGCTCTCACTGGACAAGATTAGCACTGGGGTCCTACCTTGGTGAGGTCCTTGTACAGCTCTGGGTAGAGAATTGCCATTTCTGGCTTTACATCTTGGTCCAACACTAAGGAGAACACTGGGAACATGGTGTAGATAGTTGCATACCTAGAAAACCAAGACTGAGTGAGTTACCCTAATAGATGCTTGTGACACAACTCTGATCGTGTTTCCAGGGTCACAGGGAAGTCAAACTCTCAAAAAACAGAAAACAAAATCTTACTCTGGAGCTTAGGTACCAAATGCAGCACAGACTGCTGTATAAACCATAAACACAGAGAAAAGCATCCATTTAAGATCAGCGTTTTCTCATTAACCTTTGCTATTTAAACAGGGTTCTTACAGCCAGGGACACAGAGTAACTTCCTAGAAGGAAGGCTGGGATTACATGGTGCTGCACCACCATGTCCAGTTTTCTTGTTAAATTTTGGATGATCCCTGCAGACTCACAGGCAACCATCTAATACAGAGAAATCTTAACTTCTTCACACTAGCACTCAAATGTGTCTCTTTCTCTCTCTCCTCTCCCCCTGACCCCCTCACCTGTCTAGATTATAGGTCTACTGTGGAGACTTAGGTAGAAAGTAAGTTTTATGGGTGGCTCTCCAGATTCCATGCCATGCCTTGGAGATCTATGCTGTGGGCCTACACAGGGCCTTTCTTACAATTTAATGGTGTCTCATGGTGGACAAGCCACAGCTGCTGAACCACGTCTTCATTTGTGTAAATATATATTGGTCATTCCCAACTTGGGTTATTAAAATAAAACTGGTATAAACATCCACTCCTTCCCCTTCCTTTTTGATACAACAGGGTCATACTCTGTTGCCAAGGTTAGACTGAAACTTACTACATAGCCCAAGCTGGCCTCCATCTGTCCCGATTCAGTCTAGTAAGTGCTGGGATTATTTACAGACACGCACCACTCTCATCAGTTTGTCTCCATTTTTGTGCAGATAACCTGTCACTCCTTTGGGATGCAGTGTCACGACAATAGGTTCTGGTGACACAGCAAAGGCTTGCTCATTTTAGCTTCTTTTGCATGTCTGTGATGTGTTGCACTCAGTGCCAAGCACTTGCAAACAGCCTATCTGTACAATCCCACCTGAAGCTCCTAATAATCCTGTTGGATCAGACAGGTTCAGGAGAGCATGAACATTTTACAGGGCCATAGCTACTAATGGTGGGAGGAAACCAACACATCTGGGGCTGAGATGTGAGGTCACTTAATGTGGTCAGAAACACACTGGTTTCCCAGAAGCCCACACAGATCCTTCAAAGAGGGTGTCTGTGCTGTGGGAAAAGACATGCTACTGTGCAGACACAGTCCCAGAAGTAGTTCTGCTTTGATGATGCGGTGAGATGGAAGACGGCAGGAAGCCCAGAGAGACACAGCACTCACCACAGATAGCAGATTCTGACAGAGGATGGGTGACTCACAGGCCCTTAACAAAGACATAACTCACCTGTTTTGGCTAAAGTCACTGAGAATTCTGGGAGGGGGTCACATGTACTCAGGATGTACTTGGACCAGCTGGCAGGTGGGAGGTCTGGCTTTGTCTGCCCTTTACTGGCCAGGAGAGTAGCAGAATACCGTAGAGAAAGGGGCTGGTGTGACTGCAGTGGAGGACAGCACCCATGCCAGCCCTCCATCTGACCCAGCAGGAGCCCAAATCTCACAAGCCTCACAGGGACAGCGGGATGGCTGCAAGCAGGGCAACACTACGGTCAGGGCTACTTTCCAGGTGCTTTCTGACCATAAGCTGGAGCCCTGGTTTGAGATGCATTATTAGTCTTAATGGGCACAGAAAGTGGCAGGGAGAGCTTTATTCTGTGGTCACACACAGACACTAAGACTTCTATGATTTCTCGGGGTAACAGCTGAGGAAGAGGAGGGAGAAGTTACTATTTCTTTACTTAGAGGGCGTTTTCCTTTTCACACTTGGTTGACAGTATCATCTTGGCACATGCACCACTATGCTTTTGAAGAACTTGTCCAGGGTTTCTTCTCAGTGACTGCCTTTGAATGCAGGGCTTTGTCGCTGCTAGGACAGACTAGTCATGTCTCTCCCATTGCTTTCTATCTCGTTTCCTGGATGGTGGCTGGTCCCATTCCCTCATGGTAAAGTCATATTCCCACTAGGACAGGGCAGGCTCAGGAGGCCTGCAGCTGTGGCCTGCAGCTCCAACCCCTGCTGATGGTAGTGTTGGCATGTACCCGCCCCTTGGTTCTGCCCCTCTCATTATGCTACGGGGCCCTTTTATAAAACCTCAGATCTGCCGTGGTTCTTGACACAAATTATGGCTTCCCCAAGAATACAAAGTCTAATGAGAAACTTAGCACAGTCTTCAAAGGCATATGCGTACAGGTGTTTTTCAAGTTTCTTCAAACTTAACATTTCATAGCAGTTAAGTCACCTTAAATGTCTATATGCAAAGAATTACCCCGAACACCTAAAGTACTACTCAATACGCTCTACATCTTTTTTAAATAAAAGTTCTCACACACACGAGGCTGAGAGGCACTGAGAACATGTTTCACTTACCCTACCATAAGGAATCCCTGGTACAGCGGGACAGACGCAAAGTAGAAGACCGAGGAGAACACAGCCTTAAAAGACAGAACATGGTAAGTTACACCAGCGCTACACTCGTACCAACTTTACAGAGGGATCTCACTACAGCACGATGACATCCAGTGGACCTCCCACGACACTGGCACAGCCCTCAGAGAAGCCACTGCCTGCTGCAGGACGGCGGCACAGGCTTGATACCTGCATGGTGGAAATGATGAGGCCCCTGTGCATGACAAACTGGCCGAGTGCTGCAGACCGCTTGTAGCTGTTCCGCCCATGCACCATGAGCAGCCGGCCGATGTGTCTGAACTGTGTGATGGAGAAGTCCGCTGCCAGTGAAGCCTGTTTCCCTTCCTGAAGAAACACAAAGAGCCTCTGAGAAACATCACATACTGAGAACCACATGAAGCTGGGTTTTAGAGCTCATATGAATTAAGACGCTAGGGGCAGTGTCTGCTTGACACCCAGAGCATCACCCAGGATGTCATCCATCTGTCTGTACGGACAGTGTGGGTGAGGTAGAGGACGCTGTACCACAGCCTGTGCACACATAGACATCGGCTGCTCACAAGAAAGCGGCTTTGATCTATTAGCCACATAGAAAATAGGAAGGGAGAGGTTAGCACTGGCTATGGGGTCACCTTACCCTATCACGTGGTTCCAGGCTACGTCAAGACAATTCTCTAAACCGTAATCTAAAAAAAAAATCTACCTCTGATTTTTCAAAGCTATCAAGGAGAGTAGAACAGACCAGTCAAGGGAAAAGCCAAAGTCAAGTTGTACAAGTTTTCTAGGTCTTGCCGTGTGTATTTATGTTTGGGTGACTATACAGGAACAATCAAAGTTAACACAAACACAAACGTCATCTGTGGCTTAATTGGCAGGAGAAAGGGACACCTCCAGAGAGTGAAGCATGTAAGCAGGGAAGAGGGAGGAGCCCAAAACAGGCAGAGAGGGCAATAGTGACACGGACCTGGGTCTAGGTGCAGAGGACCTGACAGAGTTCCTAAAGAGACGCCCATGCAGCTGGGAAGGCTGCTAGTGTCCTACTGTCTACCAGCATCACATGGCAGGATGTGAGGACAGAGCACAGACCTACCTTCCCTTCAATTCCAATCCCACAGTCAGCTGCCTGGATCATGCTCACGTCATTCCCTCCGTCACCTGAGAGGTGTCAAGGGGTGGAGAGTAAATAAATGTCTTTCTGTTTTGTATTCTGTACTACTGTTAGGGACTATTAACAATTTCCTGTAACACAGATGAAATCAATTTTAGGGACATAACAATTGACCTGTAAATGTTAAAGAGTTGGCTATTTTCACATTTCACTGCTGACAGGAAGATGGAACCCATCCCACCACCCACCCCTGGCCTGGCTGAAGCTGGGTGGGCTCACCAATGGCACAGGTGCGCTTTCTGGTATGCTGGCGTAACAGGGTCACGATGTGGGCCTTCTGGGTGGGTGAACAGCGGCAGCAGACCACAGCAGGGCACTGGCAGGCCAGCTCCACAAGTTCATGCTCGTAGTACCTCAGGCAGACCTGGGGGACAGTGCTGTGACTCTACTGTCTACACACAACCCTGGGCTCAAGCGGAAGTAAGCAGAATTGCAGGAAAGCCTCAGCCCCTCCAGTGAACAGACTGTGCTGCCTAACTTTACAGCATAACCTGTCCTGGGGCAGAGGGCTCAGTTGTTCAGGAGGGCAAGATGGGAAGATGAGCAGGGGTGGCCAGGCCCCTAGTAGGAAAGAGTGCAAAGTCTCCTAAAGGTACTACATTGTGGGTGGAGACAGTTCAAACAGAGGACAGGCTCAGTGGCTTCAGGACATTCGCCAGGCAGATGTGATCAAAAAATGTGTGTACTTGGGGTTGGGGATTTAGCTCAGTGGTAGAGTGCTTGCCTAACAAGTGTAAGGCCCTGGGTTCGGTCCCCAGCTGTGGGAAAAAAAAAATGTGTGTACTCCCCTGGAACCAGTATACAACAAATTCTGCCTGTACTTGGTTTCGGTGTTTCCCAGGCATGCATGCGGCTGATAAAGATCTTGGTTTGACCCATGACATCAGATACTCAAGGCCTTCCAAAGTGACAGTTCTAGTTCTTAGTTCTCTGTCTTTGAGAACTAAGTTCTTTGAGAAACCGAAAATCCAAAATCTCACAGTCCTGTCTGACAGGCACAAAGTCTTATTCATTCTCCAGGAACTCTAGCATCTTCTTGTCATGAAGGGACAGGTACTGGAAGAGTGGGTCTTCAGGTCCTGTGGCCCTAGAGGCTACCAACAGAAGAGAGACCAGAGACCTAACTGCCAGATCCGTGGTGGGCAAAAGGTGTACACTCTGCCAGGAGCTGTGGAAAACTCCTCCAATTGTAGCCAGGATTCATGCACCCTGCTTCTCCCTGTGTGCCTGAGCGGAGCCTGTAGCCACTCTGTTCTCCTGTTTCCCTCTGCTCAGAGGATGAAGGTGCCTGCGGTCATGTTCAGGGATTGCCTTGGGAGCCTCCCAGCACTCATTTTCACACACTACACCTGTCTTAACCTGCGCCTTTGGTGTGACTTCTTCTACAGCTTTCCCTCTCCTGTAAGAGGTGTGCTTTCTGTTAGCTACTTAAACGGTGTTTCAGAACACATAGAATACAAGAAAAGCAAATTAAAGAAATTGATAAATAGAAAAGACTATTTGAAACATATTAAAATATAAAAAACACAAAGTGAATGGCATCTTCCGATCCTGAGGCACCGATGCACCAGAGTCACAGTTAGCTATGCTGGGAGGTGTCAGCAAGGAGGGGACGGAGCTGTCAGCCCTTACCAAGCCTTGAAAGAACCGCAGGGTCGCTCTGAGGACACTGGTACCATATGCTACAGTGTGAGGCCCAGGTCCTAGGTGTGTTAAGAGGAGGATGGCAGCAGGGAGCACAGGAGAAGCTGGCCCCTCAGCCATGTGTCCATGGGGCTGAAGACCATGGTTAAGGACAAATAACAACTGCCCAGTGGCCTCTCCCACACGGGTTTTCCTGCAGTCTCCCGTAGGGCCCTACACTCTGAAGTGTTGTGAGAATCTGAATAATGCCACAGGCAACCTCTGTACCACGGGTGCAGCTAATAAGAAATGTATGTTTAAAAAGCAACATACGGTTTTAGTAAGTTGAGTAGAAAAGTATGTAGCATGCCTACTTACAATAGGGACTAACAACACAGGAAACTAACTGGAGGCCACTACCTCTTCTCAGGTAGCATCTGTCCCACACGCACAGAAACAGTGGTTTGGACAAACACAGAATATGTATGTGGGCAAATGTCATGACCACTGGAGGCTGATGCTATTAACAATGACCAGTGGACCCAGAACCAGAACAGGGCCTTGAACTGCTTAACTTAAGCAGCTTCTAAACAGGAAGGGACAGAAGATGCATCAGGGATGGCTGCCACATGTCCTTAGGACTGAGTGTCCAGCAGTCTCATATTCTACATAGGTACAAGAAAAAAACCCTCACAACTGCCACGACAGGAGTGGCTGGTTAGGCTGCTGAGGAGTAGGTCATCCAAGACCCCTGGTTCACTGGCCTGGAAAGACAGGCAGACACACACTTAATCAGAGATCAGTCTTAAGTGACAGATGGCCAATAGAATATGGTACGCTACTGACCAGTCCTATCTTAGAATTAAGATACACACTGTTATAGACTAGTCTGACCTCTGGAGACAGAGGTGCATGCACACAGTTAGTACATGCACATGCATGCACAGGGTTAGTACATGTATGCACACTAAGGCTTACCTCCAGAGAGTCCCCAGATATAACCAGTGCACAGTCATGCTTCCTTCTAAATGCATTCAGCTCCAAATGGGCCTCTCCCCGATTGGTTACCTTCATTGGAGGAAAAAAAAAATCATGAATTAAAAATGCAGGTAATAAGACATTTTCCAGGAATCGCAGTAAGATCCTTTAGGAACTCTTTAGAGTCTACAGGGGCTTAACCTCTGAACAGAAGTCCTGTAGCATGCATGCACCTCTCACAGGGACTGGTTTCTGGATCGTGGTCACAAAAGCATGTGAAGGAGACTACTGTCAAAAAACATTCTCAGAAGAAAGTAATGACCATGCATTTCCTACACTTTCTATAAGATGATTTATTAAACTGGTGTTGGGGTAAGTGAGTATTGGGAGCAGTGCTGAAAATTATTGGTTTATAACATCACAAACATAGCTGTAGAGAATTATAAATCGGAATACCAGGGCCCATGGAAGTTGAGCTTCCCTTTCTCACACATCAAGTAAAAGACAAGAAATTATATAAACTGGGGTACCATTTAAACACGTTTCTTCATAACAAGTGGAGTGATACAAAATAATCCGTGAAGTTGCTTCTATGTTCTCTGCCATGAGCTTCAACTCACCCCATCCATGTTTTGCTTAAACTGCTATTTGGAAATACTAATTTTAGAGTGAAGATATGCCAGGAATCAATGCGCTGGCTTTGCACATGCATTCTGTGAAGATTTTATGGGGCATAAAAGAAATGATATAGGAGTGAAATAAATTAAAAGTTTCACATGATCCAAGTTAATCTCCGACTCATCCCTAAGTAGGTAGGTTTTATTGTGAAAATTTTAATTTGTGGGGCCATAACTCTGAAAAGTCAACAAAAATTGATCGGAAGTTTTATCAGAAGCATTAATAATTTAATTGCAAATAGTAGTCTGCAGGGCATAATTTGTGATTCTGATGTTTCAAAATAAAATACATTTACATGTAAATGATACTGAAATAACCATTTCTGTAGGTGCAAGCACTTTATTCAGACAGCTAGAGACACATGGTGTCTGCCTGCCCACCATCAATCATGACCCAAGGAACTTCTACTTCTTGTTTGAATTAAACTCATTATTCCTAGTATGTACAGTAAACACATGCGTTCAGCTCTCTTCTGTCACTTTCCCTGTTCAATCACGGAAGAGCTTCTAATCTGAAATGGCAGTGGGCTTGAGGGGCTTCTGCTCTGGGTCCAGCCTCCCTGCACGGGAGCTGCCTCTGTTCTAGTGGTAAAGCTAACTAGGAACGTATGCTTAAAAAGCAACATACGTTCTTTAAGTTGAGGAGAAAATTATTCAGTATGACTACTACAATAGGGAGCAACAAAAATGATTCATGCAGTAGAAAAATGCTTCCCAACTTGCAACCTATTTACCATCAAAAAATATCTCAGTCATTCAACACGCATTTACAGAGTAAGAAAGCATCTCCAACATGGACTTAAGAGACGTCCAGCAGCTACTGTTAAGTACATTTAACTGTAAGAGAAAACACTCTATGACTCAGCTCCATGTGGTGTGTCCACCATTACTTAATCTCAGTACTTAGGAGGAGAGTCAGGTGAATCTCTGAGTACAAGGCCAGCCTGGTCTACATAGGGAGTTCCAGGACAGTCAGAGCTACACAGAGAAACCTTGTACGGAGGTGGGGGGATCATAAAACAAAATAAACTTCAACCCTTCAAACCAAAAAAAAAAAAAATCATTTAGCAATTCAAAGTGATTTAGGAATCTACTTACTGGTCTGAAAATATGAATGTCTTGTGTTCTGGACACCAAGTGGGAGCTTTTGGCAATGCAAGTAGCTGTTTCCAGTTTATCGCCAGTTAGCATCCAAATCTGCGAAATAAAGCAAAGTGTGTGAACCTCAGTTCTGCATTTCTAGTTCTTTAAAGTGTCCCTGTGCACAGATGTTTGCACACCACATTTACAGGATTTTCTCAACAGGGATAAGATGAGTCTATGGAGAAATGAAATGTCACTTTACTGATCCTTAAAATGGAGACAAATTCTGACAGGTCCTCGGGGATATTATACTAGACACAAAAGGACAAATACTATGTAATTCCACATATATGAGGTGTCCAGAGAAACCATATTCGTAGGGACAAGGAGTGGGAGCGTAAGCGGGGAAGTTTCAGGTTGCGAAAATGAAGAATTACGCAGATGATGATAGCAATGGCTGTGGAACGGAAAATGAACTCAGCTGTGCACCTAAAAGTGGCTGAAAGCCACTGTGCTTGTGTTTGGTACTGACTTGTGTAGGGAGAAGTCATCAGAAAGTGGTGCTCAGACAAACAGCTGAGACTAAGGCAGAAGCCTGAGGATGTCAGGAAGCAGCACAGAGCCAGAGACCACACAGACCTTTGTTTCAACATCGCTCTTCAGCTGGGAAGTGAAGTTCAAGCAGGCAGTGGGCCAGGCACGAGCCGAAATGGACTTTTATCAACTAAGGCATCAAAGTGCTCCTTCAACATTAAACTGCACACACATGCAGACACACTGTGAAGGCACACACTCGGACTCCAGCTGCTGAACTGTGGGTTAGGATTGCGTATGCAGTCACATGACCACTGGTGAGGGTTGTTAAAAAAAAAAAAAGGTTAACAAAGAAGTCTCTGAACATGCAATGACCAAGAAGTAATTTAGAGTCAAATGCATAAGGAAGCTGCAGTGCTTCTGGCAGTGCTGGCTGGATGCCCTGCAGCCTCGGTTCTGACCACACAATACACACACTCTGCACTGTGCAGATCCCATGCTATGCAACATCCACGACTTCTGTGGCCTGGGCTCTAGACTATTGACCGTTATGAAGTACTCGGCTTGCTGTACAAACTTTTTATTTCAAAAACATGTGAAATAATTGTGAAAACAAAGACTGCCAATACAATACGACTGTCATTCCTCAGTATGTAAGTATTTAGTATATGTTTGGATTGTATTGTGCTAACAATGTTTTATTTTAAAAGTTGTTTGAATTGTTGGTGTGAGTTTCACAAAAAAAAAAAACAAAAACAAAAAACTGTTCAATTCTGGCTTAAATTTGGGACAGAATTCCCAATTTTTGAAATCATCCTAAATAAACCTCTGCTTCACAATGTACTTATCGTAAAGTGGTATTCGCAGAGTAACTGTGTTGACAATACTCTGTACGTACACTGCTCTACCAAACAGTCAGCCAAGGCTTAACTGTATAAAATAAGGACATTGGTCTCATCAGTATGCAAATTTACTTGTCTTTAATGGTAAAATCATATGACTAAAGAATTATTTTAAAATAAATTTATCATTTATCATCAGTAAATATTTGGTTTTTAATTCTACTTAGGGTAATGGTTCTCAACCTCCCTAATGCTGAGACCCCCTAATACAGTTATTTATGTTGTAGTGAACCCCAACTTAAATTTCTTTCATTGCTATTTCGTAACTGTAATTTTGATACTGTTATAACTTGAAGTGTACATATCTGATACATGATCTTCAAAGGGGTTGCCACCCGCAGGTTGAGAACCACTGACTTAGGGTCATGTAAAAATAGTTCTCTCAGGCAAAAAGGGATCGTGAGTGGAAAAAGTTTTCAAAGGCCAGGACTATAAAGCAGTAGAACGATCAGGGCATTTATACAGAGGACAAGACAGCCATGCACACTAGTTCGCCGTCATCCGAGTCTCTTGGATTCTTTATCATGCAGAAAGATGTACTTGTGGAATCAGGAAATAGAGATGACTGTGTGGCACACTGATCACCCCAGTGGTGTAATCCTGTGCTCTTCTGCTTAATCAGCGGACTCTCATTCGCTTTGCTGCACCCCCAATGATAAAATATCACTATCATAAGCTGGGGAAGCACAGTCTGCACTGCCACTGCTGAGCGATCCCTGTCACTCAGGACAGTGAGCCGTGGCTGATAATCACTACACCTCAGAGTGGGATCTATCAGGTGGTCCAGAGAAGAGTTAAGAGGGCAAGGCTGCAGAGACAGGTCATGAGCCCAGAACTACTGCAAATACATGACATTTCTATACCGAGGAACTTTACTACTTTAGAACTGATAATCTAGCATGTACAGTCATAAAACAGACTATAGGTATCTACAACAGTCAGGTCATCTCTTCCAACTAACCATTTCTTTCCCTGGTGTGTTGGCTGCAAGGAAAGCTGAGTGCAGACGCCTGAGGTGCTGAGTGTGAGCTGAGGAAAGCTGAGTGCAGACGCCTGAGGTGCTGAGTGTGAGCTGAGGAAAGCTGAGTGCAGACGCCTGAGGTGCTGAGTGTGAGCTGAGGAAAGCTGAGTGCAGACGCCTGAGATGCTGACTGTGAGCGGCTTTCCAGCATGAGCTCTGCTTGCTGATGCTGTCCTGAGTGCAACCTCCTGTGCCGTCTGCTACCACTAAAGCTGATGCTCTACCCCTCTTGCCAGGCCTCTGCTCAGTGCTCAGACCCAGGTAGTCAATCAAAGTAGAGCCGGGTACCACGGTGCCTTCCTTTACTTTCTCTTCCTCATCCAGCTGGAGTGTTTTTCTTTCAAAGCCAAGTGGTACATTTCCCACACCAACTAAGAAAGCGGCTAACAGCACCGAACCCCTATCCCTAACCCTGGTCCTAACCCTAACCCCAGGACGACAGTTCCCACAAAGTACAATTTACTCTCTGAGTGCTAGACTTAGCCATAAGAGCTGCCAAGGAAGAGGACTGCAGTGCAGCAGGTAGGGAGGATGTCTCCAGGGACAGTGCTACCCTGGAGACCAACTCCACTGGGAAAAGGACTGGCCCTCACAACTCACGACACGCATGCCAGTTAGCTGGACTCTTGCAGACACTGTATTCCAACTGCCAGTTTGCACACAGAGCAATCTGGGAAGCTGGGCACTGAAGGGGAGGACCTCGGACAGGAGAGGACCTGAGAGCTGTGTAGTGGCCACATACTCATGTGCGGTGACAAGGAGTGCAGGGAGAGAAGCACTTCTGCACCTGAATGGCATTCTTGGGCATTCCTGTAGCAAAGACAGTGCTTCACTCGTGGCTGGGCAGAAGCAAGTAGTCCCTTCCTTCTAACTCTGGGAATGGACACACATTGCTTCAGAAGCATAGGGGAGCTGGGCAGATAATAGCATCTGAATGACCCTGCCTAACAACTGTCTACCCCAGGTCTAGAGCAGATAGAGTCTACTCAGTGTGAGTGGTCAGTAGCAAGTGAAGCTCAGAGACTGCACTGGGTGTCTCCTGCACAGAACTCCATAACTAGTGCCACTTGCAATGCAGTGTGACACTTGAATCTACTCAAGGCCCACCAATGCTTACTGGGTGATTTCTTATGGGGAGTATACAGGATGCTTCTGGATAGGTTCTGACTGTGCAGGATGTTGACATTGAACAGAAGGTGAGGAAACAATCACCAAGGCAAGTGCTGAACAGAAGGCTGTCCAGACCTGCCAGAAGCTGACAGGCCCTAGACTACTCTCAGGAAGTGCATGTGTTATGCGGAAGGACAGATCAGAGCTCTGCTTCAGGAAGGCTATGCTGTCTTGAACATGGAAAGAGAGCCAGAGAGAGGGGGCATTGTGTTAGTTTGATTCAATAAGAAAGCGTTTTAGCAGTCAGAGACTGCATGCTGTACCTTGATCCCTGCATTCCGCAGCATCTCTAGTGTGGGCCTCACATCCGCTTGCAGCTGGTCCTCCACCCCAGTGAGGCACAATAGCTCCATCTCTCTCTCCAGGCTTTCTACAACCGCAGCTACTTTCAGAGTCCGGTCATGGATGCTCAATTTGGCTTGACTGTATCGGCTCTGAGGACAGAGGGGATGGGATACGGTATACACATCTGAGGACAGAGGGGATGGGATACACATCTGAGGACAGAGGGGATGGGATACACATCTGAGGACAGGGGGATGGGATACGGTATACACATCTGAGGACAGAGGGATGGGATACACATCCGAGGACAGAGGGGATGGGATACAGTATACACATCTGAGGACAGAGGGATGGGATACACATCTGAGGCAGGGGGATGGGATACAGTATACACATCTGAGGCAGGGGGATGGGATGCACATCTGAGGCAGGGGGATGGGATACGGTATGCACATCTGAGGCAGGGGGATGGGATACGGTATGCACATCTGAGGCAGGGGGATGGGATACGGTATGTGCATCTTCCATGGTTTGACTCAGAGTTGCACCATATCAATCTGAGGGCACAGGAGGCAGGTAAACATGTATGTAGACACTGTGTGGAGTGCATCAGGTCTTGGGGTCAGGTGATCTGCTATGTTCATGCTTTGTATACATGCTCCGAGTATTTAATAATTACTACTACATGAACTCTGGTTTCATTTTCCCTAATATGGAAACCTGAAGTATTCGCAAGTCAGACACATCTTTTTTTTTTTTTTTTTTTTTCCCGGAGCTGGGGACCGAACCCAGGGCCTTGCGCTTCCTAGGCAAGCGCTCTACCACTGAGCTAAATCCCCAACCCAAGTCAGACACATCTTGAGCAATGACATCATGTTAAAAGAGTTTCAGATTCTGGGACATTTTGGATTTGGGGAGCTTGGATAGTTAAACCTGTCTTTGTGCAAATATTTCATAATCCATATAGCTACAGGCCTGCAGCACCTTTGTTTCCAAAACCAGCAGTGAGGGATGAGGTACACTCAGCTTCTGCTGAGGAAATGGAACTATTGTCTTTCGTGGACACTGACTTCACTTAGATTAAGAGGAGGGATGATCGCAGGGCCCCCAATCACTAAGATAGTCCATGCCCCCAAACTTGAGAAACACTGGCCTTGTACCTGTACAGGAAGGTTGGCCTTCATCAAGAAAACGGTTTTCATAAAGGAGGAAGAGACTTAAGCAGCAAGGACAGATGTAACTCACCTCAAAGTCCTGGTATTGCTCTTCTGTCAGAGTCCTCTTTGCCACCACAAGGGTCCGCAGGCCCTCTCGTGCCATGTTTCCACACTGTAAGGAAAGGGCTCTTAATTGTGGCTCCCAGAGAATCTGAACTGATGCACTGAGGTCTTGGGGTCCCCTCAAGAGCACTCACAGGCAGCGCTGCAGTCTGGTCCTCACTTCCCTGTAGGTGGCTACAAGGAAGCAGGGCACCATCAAGGACCACAGACTGCAGCGAAGCCTAGGAAGACACGTGGGATGTGTCTTCAAGTTATCCAACTTTGTCCAACCTCAGGAGGTCTCTACCATAACTGAGCCACTGAGGGGTGACAGAGACTAGACAGAGGCCTAAGATGGGTGGGCTGGACAACCACAGCAATCTGTGCTCCTGGGCAAAGAGGGACTGCTTCCGTTTCATCATAGAAATTGCTTCAACAGGGCTACTCTGTGATATTAGTCCACTGGTATAGTCACATGCCAGTGTCTGACAGAAATACAGCACCACACACATGCACAGGGGTGATCACACAGGATAACCAACCCCACGCACCAGGTTTGGGGCTCAGGTCTAAACTGGACAAGGAAGGAGGAGGCCTTAGATAAGTCATTATTCTATGGATGTAATAAGTGGGCAATGGAAATACATCCAATAGGTAGGTGTATAAAACATGCTAGCCTATTTACCATGTCATAATACCATGATGATTAAGACACTGTTTCCACTACAAGTGGAATGCTGGGCGAAGGTAAAGAAAGAGGCTTGGGGTACAGGGCTGCTTGTATTCTAGGTGCACCTGTTTGAAGGCAGCTGGTGACCCATTTCAAAATCTAAACTGCTCCAGCAGCATCGATCCCACTGCTAGACATGCCACCTATACTTGTAAACAAGCTGTGGCTTCCAAACAAAGGGGTCACTGCCACACTACAGGTAGGGGTCAGGTTGAAGGAGCCTGAATCCATATGCGTATCGGGAAACACCCCCAGGAATTTTGCTAAACCATCATTTCATTTTGTTTTGTGCTTGATAAAGCGAAAGGCTTTGGGGCTACAACAGAATTACAACACACATTCTGGTGAAGAAGAGGTAAAGATTTATCTATGGAAAGAAAATACAGTGTTGAGCACATAAATGTGCATAAGGTTTTAATGAAGTTATCTTTCTGAACAGCAATCTGACATTGTCTGTCTGTGGCAGGACATTTATTGATTTGACCTCATAAAGCTAAATAAATTAAACAAGTATTTTACAATTAATTGCATGTCATTATGACCAAAAGTAATTTTTATGGCATTTTACTAGGTCTTTGGGGAGTTTAATTTATTCATGTCTCTGATGAAATCAAAGTGGCCTGAAGGAGTTATTGATTCATATTGCTAAGCCCACCGTGCATATCGGGTGTGGCTGCTGTGCTGGCAGACCGTCTATGAGGTCTGCGTGGAACAGGAACAAGGACTAAGGCAGCTGCAGTAGTGCAGAGGAGGGCGGAGTCGGGCACAGCCTAGCCACC
Source organism: Rattus rattus (assembly GCF_011064425.1). Taxonomy (NCBI): domain Eukaryota; kingdom Metazoa; phylum Chordata; class Mammalia; order Rodentia; family Muridae; genus Rattus; species Rattus rattus. The sequence continues at coordinate 51,469,312 of NC_046168.1, read as the reverse complement.
TCAGTCTCACTTTGGAACCCAATTACTAATCAATACCCAGCCTTAACAGTGACGATTATATCCTCACAAAGCTGAGTACCATCTATCTGTTTAGCAATAATAGTATGGGACTGCTTATGTCTGTATCTTTTCTTCTGCTTTTTTTTAAGAGAACAAATTAGCAATATTAAGTCTAATTTGTTATATACAGCCAACACTATTTTAGACCTATATATTATATTTTATATATTTGTACACTTCATACATAAATACAAATAGCAATTATTTCTATAGGAAGCAGAGTTTTTATAACTAACCAGGGTTCTTAAGTCTTTCTTTATATGTACCTACAAGGAACTATAAGCATTTTGAATAAATTTAGGGGAAAGAAATACGCTCCTTGGCTATGGATTCTGGTTTGAAATGGTGATGGCACAGTGTTACAGGTGTGGGAAAGGGACTACTTCTCTGTCGCTGCCTTACTAAACTTCACGAAGATTCTGTATGGTGCTGAGAACAGCTTGCTTACCTCCTCTTCTAGCCAATCATTGTACTGCACAATGGTGGACATTGCGACATCAGCACCTTTCATGTAGAATGTGATCTCGGCTGTGGCTTCATCCTGCAGTAGAGTAAACAGAGACAGTTGGGCGGCACTGCTTCTTGTGAAGCCACTGGACTGAAGACGCAGCTCTGGAGGAAGCAGGTCTTGGAGAATGCATCATGGGCTTTCTTTATAGAAACTGCTCTAAGACAGCAGTGCAGAGAGACCCAAAGTTGGCAAATGCCTGAGATGAGCACTGTAACTCTTGAAACAGTCTGGCCTAGCATAAGTAGTGATTCTCTTCAGTTTCTCAAGTGTGACAGAACACTGCTTAACAAATGCAATTCCAAAATACAATTCTGGTACTGAGTAAGATAACTTTAATAAAGGTATGTATTAGTAACTTTGTGGACATAAATATGCTATGCAATTTATGTTGAGGACAAAACAATTTTAATTAAAAAATTACTACTGTCTTTTACTTGTTCTGCTTCAGTATTTCCAGGAGAGTGACTTTATTAATTGGAGTCACATCAGCTTCTCAGCTGTGTTTTTTGTTTGTTTTTAAGAAAATAATAAAGCACAAAGTATTTGAGTAAATATTTGACTTTGAAATTTTCTGGGGGTAGTTTCTGTATTTACTTAGAAAGCCTGGAAATGACTGGGTAACTGATGTGTGGGAGTTGCCGTAAGCCATGACGTACTCTGACTATGATGCCCATCCGCTTGCTCTCCGAGGTGAAGGGGAACATCTGTAGAATGCAGTAGGTCAAGACCTGGCCACTGGGGGTCTTCAGCTGCATGGAAGCAAGGTCCCTGCTGACCAGAGTGAGGCCCACACTCTCTGTCCATCGCACCAGTGCCACCTGAGGAGACCAGAGTGTATGAGGAGCAACCACCCAGGGACAACTACATGCAGTTTTTTATGGCTGTTTTTCAAGAAAAGGGGTTATCTTTAAAAGCAATCTCATTTAAAGACAGTTCAAACAGTACATAATCTTATCAGCAACCAAAGAAACATGAGCACAGCCCAGCAAGGCCACAGCTTCCTGCGGTGCTCTCTGGGTGTCCCCCTTGCTTCTGTCTTGAAGGTACAGCTTTGCAAACTGTCAGGAACACGCATAGCTCTTGCAGACCATGAGACTCTGTTTTCAGTTTACTACCATTGTATAGCCAGTATTTATCTTAGGCTGTGAGAACTTAAGAAATATCAAGAAAACTTAATTTTGTGTTATGCCAGGTATCACGAATTCAATCTTAGTGTCTTGTGAAGGTCACAGGATGCTATGCCCACCCCTAAGAAACAACGTAGTAACACTTCCAGTAAAAGATCAAAAGTGTATGCAAATGGCGGCCTCCTGGAAAACTGGTGAGGATGACACTTTCACAGCAGAGGGTCCCCCAACAGGATGCATGTGCGGTTACCAGACAACGGCTGACCCTCAGTCCTTTGCTTCAGAAGCTGTTTTCATTTTGTGGGAAGCTCAGAAATCATTTGAAAATCAGGGTTTCTAGGTAATTTCCAGAAACCCAATTGGAAAATACTTTCAAAAAAGTTTCCCCCCCAAGAACCTGGGATAGAAAGCTGTTTCCTTTCCCTCAGTGCTGAGCTCCCAGGGCGCACAGCGGCACACGCTTTAAGACAGAAGATCTTGCACAAAGGGATGTGGGACAGGGAAGCAGTGCAGCCGCAGTGTCTGGCGCCCCCTACTGAGGCAGATGGGATGCTTCCCCGTGGGTTGTTGGGGTACAGCATGGACAGGCCTACAGCCGCACTGCAGGCGTCATGCACACGGTCCTGGGGTCTGCATGCTCTTCCGTACACTTCCTAACAGTGTGAACTTCACAAGTATGGGGGTTGCTTTAGATGACAAACACACAGATTTAGGCAGTTACCAGTTATACAAATAAAATGCAGTTAATTGCACTAGGAAAAATAACTATCTTCTTTACAATGTTTTGATACTTTTAAAATGTGAATAGTAGAGTTATTAGCCTATGATACATTAAGTGAAACCATGATCAAGCTGTAAAATATACTCAGCAGGCTAGACTAGAAAAGAAGACAGATCAGGGAGCTAGAGTAAGCTCAAGCCCTGACTTTCTATGCTCTGACCTGGCCAGCCCTCATCAGAGGCATTGTGCTCCATCCCCTGGATTTTGAGAGGTTTTGAGAGATTTTGAGAAATCCCCTGGATTTCTCTTTTGTATACACAGAGAAATTTGCCTCCTTAATTTGAGTCCTCCTTTCCCCTTTCTACACACGATTGATAGCCTTTCTCTTTTGTAAATAAGCATAGAATCAGTGAATCACAACTTCTGTACACTTGCTAGTCTTAGAGCTCTGTGCCCTTGTCCTAGAAGACAAATCACACGAACAGTAACAGATGCTCAGCGCCTGTCAAGTGCTACGAGAGACTGCCATCTAGAGATTACTTGCTCTGTCATTTCCTGTTTGTGAGGGGACAGCTAAAGACTATCTTCTAAGGACGCCTCTGACAAGGCGGCCGAGTCACTGCAGCTCTGTGGCCTGGCACCTTCACTGAGGGCAGGGGCGTAAGCATCAGAAGACTGCATGTGGACCTGCATGGCTGTAAAAGGATGTGTCTGTGGAAGTCGAATGGCTTTCTAGGCCCAGGTCTGGGGTGTTTTGCAGCACAGCACCAGCACCAGCACCTATCCCCTCAGCACTGGTGCTGTTTGCTGGTTAAGAGGTCACAGGCCACGCTCAGCAGTGTGCTACCGTAAAGCTGGAGTCAGGACTACTCCGCGGCCCTGCACCTGACGGTGATCTGGTGCTGTAACCAAGAGCATCAGCAAACCTGCTCCAAGCTACAGCATCAGAGGCGGCAGGTGGATGTTAACAATCCCACTACAGCAATCCCGGTACAGCGAGCCTGGCACCTGACCACAGTGTCTCTTCCTACCCAAGACAATGACTCCGTAAGTTGCAAATGATCTAATATGCCAAGGTTAATTTTCAATTTCCAGTGAAAGGTTACTATTACACTGTGACCCGTAAATTGCATCTTTCCGTGAATACCCTATCATCTCACAGTGCCCCGCTGCAGGCAGGACCAGGCTTTCTATATTTGGTGACTCACATCTGTGTATTATTTAGTTTATGCCTGGCTTCACAGTTCCTTTGAGTTAGGAGCTTATAACAAAATTAAGCTTAGCTCCTGACACCTAGCCCAGCACTACTACACTCAAAAGGTTTAGTCACCCCCAGGATGACATAGCCATATCCAGCCAAGCAAACAAAGGGCTTACATTTTGCACAACACAGAAACCTTAATTACTGTCCAGTTAAGCACTTGGGATTGGATAGAATTCTTTTGATAATGTAAAGTTGAGCACTTGGGACTGGGCAGAATTCTTTTGATAATGTAAAGTTGAGCAAGTGAGTGCAGAGGGGGCAGCCGTAGCAGAGCCTCGGTGCCTGCTGTCACCTAGGCTGATCTACTTCTTAACAGACAAATCCAGCAGCCGACTCCCAGGGCAGACAGCCCATCCTCAGCAGATCTCCAGCTCCAGGCTGAGCTTGGAGCCTGGTGCAGTTACTGGAGAAGCATGTAGCGGAGGAGAGTTCCAGTGACCTTCCTCTGTATATGTGAAATAAACTGAGGTGTTCTTTTAGGACTGGTATCTGACGACATTAAATACTGAGACAAAAGCAAAGAAGCTTTCAGCAGCACTGGCAGCTGGGCTCTACCTTCCTCCACAGACTGGCAGCTGGGCTCTACCTTCCTCCACAGACTGACAGCTGGGCTCTACCTTCCTCCACAGACTGGCAGCTGGGCTCTACCTTCCTCCACAGACTGGCAGCTAGGCTCTACCTTCCTCCACAGACTGGCAGCTAGGCTCTACCTTCCTCCACAGACTGACAGCTGGGCTCTACCTTCCTCCACAGACTGGCAGCTGGGCTCTACCTTCCTCCACAGACTGGCAGCTGGGCTCTACCTTCCTCCACAGACTGGCAGCTGGGCTCTACCTTCCTCCACAGACTGGCAGCTGGGCTCTACCTTCCTCCACAGACTGGCAGCTGGGCTCTACCTTCCTCCACAGACTGGCAGCTGGGCTCTACCTTCCTCCACAGACTGGCAGCTAGGCTCTACCTTCCTCCACAGACTGGCAGCTGGGCTCTACCTTCCTCCACAGACGCCAACAATTGAAAGCACACACTCCTGGGGGCTGGGGATGAGCCTCGGTTATAGAATTTATGTCCCACACCAATAAAATAAAGCATCCTTTAGAAAAGGATGCCTGAGGAGAGCATGCCAGCAGGCACCTAAAAAATGGATAAACTATCAAACTGTGTGCGAGCTTGAGGGGCTGTGGTCCTCTTCACCTTCATCCTTAGAGAGAGTACTGATTCTAAGACTAGAGCAAAACTAGACATAAGATGTGCCTGGAGCGTCTCTGTGCACACAGAAAACAAGGCAATGCTTAGATATGGAAAGCAGCACGGGAATTAAACAGGTATAAAACAAGTATCCAGGAATCCACTGTGAGAAGTAAATGGTTGATTAAATAAATCACAGAGAGTGTGTGGAGTGGGAGGGTGTGTAACTCCCCTTTTGGTACAGGCTATGTCCATGGGAGCTTCCAGACCAAGAATATGGGTTTTTTTGTTTGTTTGTTTGTTTGTTTGTTTTTTTAAAGGCAGGGTCTCTCTTTATTTCCTGGAATTCAATATGTGGACCAAGCTGGCTTCAAACTCACAGAGATCCTCCTGCCTCTGCTCCCCAGGTGCTGGGATTAAAGGTGTGCACCATCAAAGCCTGTTAAATGAAGAAATGAAACGGAAACCTTCAGTGGAGACACCTGACAAACACACACAGGCCATGTGACCAAGGGCGGCGGCCTCGGATTCAAAACAAAAAAAGAAGACCTCAGGCAAACACAGAGGACTCATGTAAAAGCAGGGGTGTGCTGTTTGCCCATTTTCCCAAGGAATCCAAAGTCACACTGTGCTTGCCCTGATGCAGACTACCAAGTGACAGTTCAGAGTGTTTACAAAGGACGTCGTCCTTTTCCACAGTCACTCTACAGTCATGACTTACGTGCTTCTCTAATGGAGTGCTGGACACCTAGTATTTGATTCTAAATTCTCTTATGTAAAGGGCACCAGGGTCATCAAACATCACCAATACCTAGAGCTCAAAATGTGAGTTTTCTTTGACACTTTCATGTAAAACTAGGTGAGAGCCCTGGGGATCATGTTCAAGTGCTTACTATTGTGGCCCCTGCACCCCCTTTTCCCTATTTCCCTTAGATGCTGTCATGAATGTAGAGGCAAAAGAATACATTTCTCAACCAGCACTGCTGTCTGCTTCTGTGTACCCAAGGCTGTCGGTTGGGTCTATTTTACAAGGCAATTTCGTAGGTAATGAAATAACTTACGAGTAGGGTATCAAATACTCCTTGTGTGTATCTATATTAAATGGGATTAATTGCTGCCTGGCATTATAACAAGAAATAACCTCTGGGATATTTTTCTCTGAGATATAAAATGATAATCTAGAGGTAAAAGGCTTCATATATTTCAAATGACTATTTTTATGACTACTGAGCTTTCTGAAATTTCTAATTCATAATGTGACTATTGATAATAATTCAAAGGCAAGAATAATTAAAATGAGAATGTACAAAAAACCTATCAGTGTGCGCCCGTGGGATCCTCTTCGGCCACTTAGCAGTCACTAAACAGCTGTCACAGGCACCTCCTCTGCACACGCCCATCCCCCAGCTAAGGAATGGAGTAGGCCAGTGCGTCCCAGGGCTACGGCAGCATTTTATCAACCTCCTTCTCTATAACTCCATTATCTAGAAATTTCTGTGCCACTATTCCTGAAACGCTTGGCAGAAATTTCTTTTATTCTATTAGCAATTATGCACACAGATGCCAGCCGTAACCCTCAGAGAACATATTTTACCATGTACTTTATAAATCATAATTTAATCATTGACATCTCATCATTTTTGATTGTGGTTATTACAATCATTGTTATAATTTAATAGAATTATTAACTTAAGATGCAATTTGATCATCTGGAAAAAGTGCTAATCAATATTCACAGACAGGCTATGCAGTATTTATTCTCTATTGGTCTTGAAGGTCACAGAGTGAAGGCTTTGTGTCACTGACAATGATTTGCTCCTCACAAATATATTGACAAAACACCACAATTAGTCTTGCTTCAATAGGCGCACACAATAAAATGAATTAAAAAATACAACACTCCACAGACATTAGTTCTTCGGTAAATCCAAACGCAATGCTAGTAAGGACATATTGTTCCTTCATTTAGAATAATAAAATATTACTTGTGATTTGTCAATAATTCTAGATGGTTCTTGCATATAAATGGCTGAGCAAGGCAAAGACAGCTGCATCTTGAAATAATATTTAAACAGAGAACTCACTAATGTGAGTAAATGTAGCCATCTGGGGAAGGAATGCTACTGCTAAGTAGCTAGGTTACAGGAATAAGCACTCATCACAGAGCCCCAGCCATCGATCCTTTGGTCTACAGTCAGCAGAGGTCATGCTAGGCCTTGATCACTTGTGTGGATGACCTCTGCACTGAGCCTGAGCTTATGCTGTCTTGTGAGTCAGTCCTGACTTGAGTGCAGTGCTGGCTTCCTGCAGCGCCACTGGATTTTCACTCTGTGAAGGGATTTCTGTGGAGCAGTTAACATTGTTCAGCTTGAGTTTGCTATGCTAAGCCTGTAGACACAAATTACAGGCAAGCAGAACTTCCTTCTGTCTTAGAGAAAATGAAATATTGATCACTTATCATAAGAACCAATGACCAGGGCGTAAATAGGTTCTGCCTCACACACACAAAGTCAGCTGTTGACGCTCTGACATCGCTATCTGTTAGACCTCCGAGTAGACATACACATGCGGCAGACAACGCACCACTGCGGGTACTGTGCCTAAGAGGACCTTTATGAATTACAAATGACTCCCCCAAGACTTCTACTATTTGTAGATTAAAATTGTTCAACTACATTAAAAGTACTGGTATAGAAAAGATCCTTCTTTCGTTCAGAAAAATAAATATCAAGGTGGCTTATACTACAAAGAACAGCACTGGCTCAAAATCTCAAAACCAGGAGCACTCAGCGACTTCCCTTCATCCTAAGTGTGTGGTGATGCTGCTGTGAGCGGATGGGGATTAGCATAGGGCAGTGTGAGACACACAACGTGGCAACAGTTCTCTGTAGGAATAACTGCTAGAGCCACGACGAAACGGCATGGTACGAATGCAGTGCTGATACGACTATAAAACTAGTTAAGTCTCTTAAATGATAACACTGCTTATTAACCATGGATATTGTGATAGGTCAACACTGAGGTTAAACAGAAAACATCAATTGAACCATTTCCCTAAATAAAGCTCCAGGGTGCAATATTCTGAGCACTTTATTCAATAAAAAATGCTTTTACCATGGTACTTTGGTGATTGGGAAACACTGCTGTCATCTGTCAAGCTAACGGCAGTGAGTTCAATATGCCAACACAGGCTATTTGGACGCCTTTCCTGCGGCTCTGGATCTGCGCACACCAACCACATCAATACCACACTTTAAAATCACGATGAAGCTCACTTCTCATTTTTAGATTTAAAATAGGAGTTACAGATCTTTTTACGTATTACTCATTCTGTCTTTAATCACTGTAAATTTTCCATGCAAGTCAAAAAACTTAAGTGTAAGGTTAGCAGTTTCTTTGTTATAATTTCTCTAAGCTCTTAAGACTTCAAATCAATGCAATGTCTTTCTATGGCAAATTCCTAATATTTTATCATTAAGACATGCAACAATTTATGATTTTGTAAGAATTTCAAAAAATTTACACTTCGTTTGGCAGGCAATAAAGTGAATATGTAAGATAGTATATTTTTGAACTTTGAATAAGAATTTCTTTGGAAAAACTCTGGTTTAGGCTTTCAAAAAATAAGGATAAAGAAATTCCTTCTCAATATGTAATTGTATAGAGTTGCTGAAGAGTTCAGGAATGCTACAGTAGCAAGAACCAGTGTTTAGGCCTAGCTGAGGAAGGGAACAGTAGCCCTTTTCTCCTTTCGTTAAGCAGTATGTCTGTCCTATATATGTCTCGAAAGCTAAGACGTCAGAAATTTATATGTCATACAGATATGCCCTACATACCTAAAATTTCCAAATGGTTTAGTTAGGACTGTTGAACTGTACATCCGGACTCCCTACCAGCACGCACATACACGTACACGCATGCACGCACACTAGTTTGACACACTGTAATGGCTTCAAAAGATGTAGTTAAGAGCTGATCAGCCTAGTCCCTAGACACAGTAGGGCAATAGTGTAGGGACACTGAGTTGAAGAGTATGTATGTACTACAGGACCAGGTAGGCAATGATGGAGCTCATTTCCCTAGCTTGTCCCTTTTTACCAAAACGGGATTTTATTCTGATACTTTTTACATATCATTTATGAACTATTGTTCAGCTAATTCTGATTTTCCCATTATGTCAATATTTTTATTGGACATTTTATGTATTTACATTTCAAATGTTATCCCCTTTCCTGGTTTCCCCTTTCTGAACCCCTTTATCCCACCCCTCCTCCCCCTGCTTCTATGAGGGTGCCCCCTCCCACCCAGCCACTCCCACCTCACCGGACCCTGGCATTCCCCTACACTGGGGCATGAAGCCTTCAGAGGACCAAGGGCCTCTCCTCCCATTGATGTCCGACAAGACCATCTTCTGCTACATATATGACTAGAGTCATGAGTCCCTCCATGTATACTCTCTGGTTGGTGGTCTAGTCCCTGGGAGCTTATCTTTTGTGGGGAGGGGAGATGGGATTTATCACTTTGTAGCTATGGTTGGCCTTAAACTCGCTATGTACATCAGGCTAGACTCAAAACTCAGAGATTTCCCAGCCACTACCTCTTGAGAGCTGGATTAAGAATGTGTACCACCAGCCCAGATACTCAGTGTTTCTAAAACAGTTGTGGTGTGATTAGAATCTTAAGTTCCTTGTCACTGTTTTATTATGCCTAAATAGGCAAATACTTGAGAGTGTGAAATGTAGCCTTGCCAATCCATAGAAATTAGACTCCACGTGAACTCTAAGGGTTTAGACCACTTGTTCTTCTGTTTCCTCCTCCTACCTTAAGTTTGTCCTGGCTTCTTTCCTCCACAAGAATTCTACATTCTGGCCATCTACAATTTACCTGGGGGTTTCTACTGAATCTTTAATTTGTCCCTGAATGCTGTGCCTTGCTTTCTCTGTAGCCCTTCGCAGGAATCCTAACTTTGCCACCTATTGCCTGGCCTGACAGGTTTTCTTTGGAGTCTCAGAGGCAATCTCCATGACTCTGTAACTGTCACATTCTACATGCAGGCAAAGTCAGTCCCAAGCAGACAATACCAAGGCCTACTTGCCAACTCAAACAGAACCTCAGACCACGGCCTATTGAACCTTCTAAGTCTCTATAGCTGAACCCTGGGAGCAGTGCGGTGGGCGGCCTGTAAGAGCAAGTCACCATGGTTCTCCAGGGAAACTCTTGAGATGAGTTTACAGTGTGAAGCCCTAGGTCCTGTGGGGGGTGGGATTTAATTCCTGAGGTGCCCTCACAGCGTCTTTCCACTGTCCAGTGCGTAGTCCTTGGCTGCCTTTAACAATGCTAGCTCTTAAACAACCATACCATATTTGTCTAAAGGTTGGCAGGAGCTCTAGGCCAACCTGCATACAGTTCACGCTCTCCTTTGCTCTGCTTTATGTTTCTAATCCTTACTACAACCTCCATAAGAACAGCCATCAATACACATGCCAAAATGTCTAGAAATTCTCTAATACATTAATTAGAATATTACTTTTAAATGTATCCATACTCAAAGTCTCAGAACACAGCCAAAAGACACAGTTTTGCTTGCTTGTTTGTTTCTCCAGAATGTGACGTCAATGTCTTTAGTTTCCGGCAGGATCCCTGCTCTCACAGGAGTCCTTGGAACCTGGCTCATGAGCCACACACCATTTGGTATTTCCATCTCTGATCTTACAGCACAACTACCTCTTAGGTCTGTCCACTGCTCATCAGCAACACTGGGGGTCTAGGCCTACCTCTCTATTACTTCCAGAACCAGAATTTAATAGCCTCCCTACCCATGGTGATTATGTACTTATATGATCTCATTTTGCAGGGTATTGAAAACTCTAACTTGTTAACACTGTCTCTAACGTTGGTTTGATTATATTACAAAACTGTCTAAAGTACTCTGCGGGGACAGATTAGACAAAGCTGTGTAAACACTCAGAATGGCTGCATAAGAAGTGGAAATTTTAATGACTTTTACCAACTCCCAATGGAGCAAAGCTGGAAAGGACTACGTTAACACATCTAAGTTTTTTTTTTTAAATCATTTCTGTAGGTTTCTCAATTATTTATACTCCAAATCTTTTAAAAGAATATTTATACTATATGTATGTATGCATGTCTGTATGTTCTACATAACAACTAGAAATCTAATATATAAGCCCAGTGACTCACTGCAACATAAGGACATAGCAGACATGAGGTACAACAATAGGATAAAGCCAGCTGACTTGTCTCAAGTTATTTCCAGTAAAAACTGTGGAATGTACTGGTATAAAACTACAAGACCAAAGTCTTTGCGACTCTTCCCTTAATGTCATAAGTAAATCTAGCCTGTAATAGTATGAATTTCAGAGGCCTGGTCTGTGGCTAACAAGGATCATGCAGATGAACCCTTAGGTATTAACATGGAAAGGTCAAAGGGAGCCCTGAAAAGTTTGGACTATATGCCCAGAGGGTCACACATACTTAGGTTAATGTCAGAATCCAGGACACAGTTGAGTGTCCTTGCCTTTGAAGTAACCTTCAAGCAAGGCTGTAGACTCCATGTGGAAACAGATCATTCAGGTTTGCACTGTGAAGACTGTCCTCCCCAAGCAAGATGCTCTAAAGAAGCAACTGACCTCATCGGGGCTGGAGGCCTGGTAGGTGCGGTTCTCATCACTAAAGTCTTGGTCTGCTTCAGCGAACTCAGTCTCTCCAGTGATGCCAGTCCGAGCCTCATACACAGGAGTGACATTATGACAAAGGGCGATGGCTTTCACTGCTTCATGGATTCTACTGCTGACGCTCTTCTTAACTTTAGGCGTTGAGGACTGGCTTCTTCTAAGTGGAGCAGAACTTGGGTTGTGCCCACTTGGTTGGGAGTGTACCTTTAAAACAGAGTGACATGGGCAGACAGAAAACAGTGATCCACACAGAATTACTGTCATGTTTCATGAACTAAAGAAAACAAGCTGTTTGAGACAAGAACAGTGATTGATTCTTTCTCTTACACTGTACAGAGGAATATAAATTATTTTTTATCAGTGATGCAAAATGCTTGGCCCTTTTGAGATTGTCAAACACACCATATATGTATTTGCTATGATATTTAAAGCCCGACATGTTCATTCCCTTTTCCTAAGTTCAATTAACTTTTACTTCACTCTTTAAGACAGCAAGATGAAGACCAAAGCGGAATGGTGTGGTCCACACTACACATGAAACAATGCCAAACAAAGCAGACAGAGCCCTTAAGACCTTCTCTGAATATCATTAATAAACCCACTTTGACTGTCTGGTTTGTAGCTAACAAAGATTAATACAGTAATGGTGTCAGGGAAAGCAAACGTCAGAGCTCAGTCCTGCTCACAGGAAGCACCTGCCCGCAGCACTGTGTGTCTGTGTAACTCCCAGCAGGTCAGGAATGAGTGAGTGAGCCGTCACCATGCAGGGGTGGGTTTCTATCGCTCACCTCCTACCAACCCCACAGGAAAGAGACACATTTTCCTGTTAACCTCAGGGATTCGGGACAGTACTCAGAAGAGACTAGGGTCAGAGCAACTGAGAGTCATTGACTACGAGTCCCTTCCCACTACGCTAAGGACTGCATGCAGAGGGATCTGCTCGGTGCCTAACTGTGCTACCCACAGCTGCATGGCAGCCCCCATCCGTGCCAAATGACGACGAGTTGCTTCAGCCATGGAGGAGCTCAGCCCTTCCTTCCCCTTCTGAATTATATAATGCTCACTGATGCTTGTACAATTTAATTTCACACAAATTCCATTAAAGAATAAGCTCTCACCCAGCCAGTGCTTCCAGTGGACAAAGATAATCAAGTTAAGAAAGATCTGTGCTACATTAAAGTGGGCTACAGACAACCATCATTACAACAACAACCTAAGTATGGGCTAACGCGAGTTCTACAGTCTTACCAGAAAAAAAGCCCACAGACATCCTTAGTGAAAAATCTCCAAATGCTCTCAGATACAAGTAAACATTAAAGAGCTGCTATATTTACATAATGATTCAACTCTTCTGCTTATAATATGATCCTGATAAAATGTTATAACAATAATCATGCCATGGATACAGGGTGTCCAAATGCCTCCTTAAAATGTACAGGGTATGGTCATCGCCCGTAGACACCTCCCTGAGGCTGCAGGCGGGCCCCTATTACTGAACACACTGCATACTTAGGACCTGAGAGTGCACTGGAGTTGGATTTAACGGGAAAGCTCCCTTCCTGTAGCACAGCCTCCAGTGACAGAAAGCACTCTGTGAGCTGCCCAGGAAGCACAGTGCTGAGGTGCCTACCTTAGTCACCGGAAAGATGGAGAACAGAATGGCCTGCTTGGTTTTAATGTGAGAAAGTATTAAGTATAAAGAAAAACAAAGGGGTTATTAGGAAACAGCAAAGCCAGTATCCTATTACCCTTTAAAATACTGTTTACTATTTATATAAATAATTCATTAAAAAAACAAATGAATAATTTGAGCGCATTATATTTGCCAAGAATCTGCTGATACAGATATGCTAGTCTTGGTCTCTTGATTGAATTGATAGAGAGGTAATAATAAAAAGTGAAATAATTGAATTAACATATTTAGCTCACCAATGTGGGTACACTGAGAGAAGACAGCATTCAGAAGTACATTCCCATACCTGCAAGTAGGAATTCAGGACGTGGCTTTGGATTTCGTCCATAGTGTCTGTTCCATAGGAGACAGTACCCAGATGGAGCCGCTTAAACACCATTTCGTTCTGAGTGAGCGTTCCTGTGATAGGAAGAGGAGCAGAGTGAGCAGAGGCAGAGTGAAGCAGCTCTGTCTGCAGTGCCATAAAGAGGGCTGGTCACATCCGTCACTGTGCCCTGGGACATCTGTTAGGTAGGCACCACAAAGTGCCTGCAGAATGGTCACTCTGACAGGGAGGCTTCAAAGTTTCTCTCTAAGCGTATCATGTTAATAGTCTTTAACAAGGGAAGGGGCTCTAGAAAAAAGAAAATCTAAGTCTCTGTGCCTGGTTCAGATCTGTTAATTGGTATAACAGCAACTTCTGCTCCTCTAAATATGGCATAAACTAGGAAGCTAAGCCACAGTACTGGGCTGGAGAATGACACTACCTAGCCCCAAATCAGCACACTTTAGTAGCCTTAAGACCTACTTCTGAAAAGCAATCATTATTGGAGAAAGATAATACTCCAGATGTTTAACCCTTCGTATACTGCCAGGAGCCAGCCTGGCCCGGAATGGTTAAAGTGGGACACAGTGTTGGAGGTAGAGGCAGCTTTAAAGACTGATGGCCTCTGGCCTTCTAGCACTCTAACCATACTGAATGTTTGCTGATAACTTCTAAAAAGTATCTTAAAAGTGTTCTTGTTTACTCTGTTGTTAAAATGATTAAGACCTGTTGCCTAGCAGTGGGGAATTAAGTAAAAAATGTATTGCTATAGCTCCCTTCTCTGTCCAGGCAGCCAGAAGCCTCTCTGGCTAGGCTGGTTAACTCTTTGGGAAGAGTTTGGAAGGAAAGAAAAAGAATCAAAGTGCTTTATACAGGCAAATATGCACAGACACATGTATATTCATACATCCCCACACTGGTTGGGCCCAACTATCTGTCTCAACCAATTCCACAAGTACTCATGCATGTTTATATACATACACATATGCCTACATAGGTGAGTCCAGACAAAATACACATTTGGATGGATGGATGGATGGATGGATGGATGGATGGATAGCATAGAGCCCCCCCTAAGCCAAAACATCCTACTAACAATTTTGTTTCTTTTCTCTGGCCTTTTTATACCTTCTCAGATAAAAAGTTCTTTAGAAAAGTATGTTTAAAGCAGTGTTTCACTCTAAATGCTCATTGTAAGATCAAAGCAACAACGTTTTACATGGCCTTGCCTTATCATCATGTAGCTTTATCTTTGACTTAAACTCTTTTCCTTGAACACAAATTTGTCCCAAGTCTGTATCTCTTTCAATGTAATTATGAAAGTGCATTGTGTTTCTTATTATGCAGCCTTTATTTACTATTATGAGGAGTGGGCACAGTCTGTTCTTGATTCTAACTTAATTATATCTTTTTAGCAAAGCAACTAAGGCCATCTCTTAAAACTTTCTTCCTAAAATTATCTGAATCAAATCAGGAATTCTATAGGTTTATTAATTCATCTAAACAGTATTAATTCATGAAAGTTCATCTTTACATTGATCTGCGGGAAACTGGATCCAAAGGGTGGGCTAATGCCCAGGGGTTCTTATATTAATTTAATGTCAGGAAAGGCATATCGGCTGCTAGAAGCCTTCCTTAGATTGAAGTCTCTCAGGGCCTTGCCTCCCATCAGTCCATGCAAACAGGTGGGCCACCTCCAGGAGGGCTACCTGCTAGCCTTAGCCTTTCCTGATGATTCCTGATATATTTATATCACCTGAAATGACAGGAGGTTTATGAAATGGGAGACAATTTCATAGGTGAGTTTCTGAGAGCGCCATTGGGATGTACTACTTAATACTGTCTCCTCAAACCAGAGCAGAAGCTTTAAAGTGACTATGCCCAGGACTGTCAATAAAGCGGCGACACACGTCTCGCTTAATGCAATACTCAAGCAGTGCGGGTTTCACAGACATCAACAACAAAGGGATGCTCCCTCAGAGCAAGAACAAAGGTGCCTCTGCCTCAGGCGCTTGCGTCTGGTCGCCACCGGGGCCTCAGCACTGGACTTAAAGAGCATGTCGCAGGGTTCCTGACCAACAGACACAAGAAGTGAGAGGCATGACAAGCAATGGCATAGCCATTTCCAACGAAACTTGGGCTTTCCCCACATCTCTACGCCTTAATTTCCGTTGGCACACATGAAGTTGACAATACCCATCATTGACAGTCGGGATTTACATTCAGAGTGAAATAGGTTATTGACTTGGAGCGTTCCTGAAGAGCACAGGGTCTTCTCTACAGAAGAGCAGCTTTTGTCTTTGTTTTTAGACGCTGTTTTGCCAAGCATTCTGATAATGAACATACTTTATTAGAGCTTTACAGACTCCTCAGGAGCAACAGTGGTTGTAGCCCTGTGCACTGACCATGAGTCCATACATCTTGAGTACACGGCTTCAACTTCAGAGAAGTGGAAATGAAACCAGTTATGTGAGACTCAATCTATGCCAGTCTCAAAGTGGAATTAACTTAAAATACATGGTTACATTAAATATTAAAGTCAGCAGCAACCCAGCTTCCAAAAAAGTGAGGAGCTCTGTAGGCAGCATTTAACAAAGTTGGACAATCAGAATTCTAGTGCTGTGTAGTGGAAGGCAGTGAGATAATACACGGCTTGGTAAATACGATGTTCACAAACCACCACAAAGTACGTGTTCCTGAAATCTGCAATATTCTAAATGTATTCCATATGAACGCTGTCTGTTTCAGATCGCTTGACATAAATGACAGATTTCTATAGACTTCTCTCCTTGTTAACTTACAGGAGGTCAACTTTTGATTATGAGCAATTTTATATGTAAAGTTAAAAGAATACTACAACAAACACTGATATACATTAGACAGACAGTGAGTTCTTTGTTTAAAAATAACTTAAAATATTTTACTAGTTAAGAAATTTATAGATTTGAGTATATTCATTCATCCTCCCCAAATCTTTCCAGCACAATCCACATCCCTTCTCACCTGACTCGTGTCCCTTTGCCTGCCCCTCCTTCACTCCACCCACCCCAGGCAGCATGAAGGCCAATTTGGAGGATCAAGCATTTTTAGATGTGTAGCCTTCCACTGGAATGTGGTTGATTTATTCCAGAAGCCAAGAACTGCCAATAACTCCTCCAGTGAGGGTGGAACTTCGAGCCCAACTCCTAGACTGTAATTTTCCGCAACTGTATGCAGGCACTAAAAGATCTGTGAGGAGCTCTTGCTGCCATGACGTGGCGCTGAGGTGCTTTGCTCAGAGCGTCAGTGGGTGTGGTCAGCATCTCCTGCTCCTGCAAGCCTCCCTGGGTCCACAGCCCAGATGTGCTGCTGCTGTGCGGCTTGGCATCCTCATCAGCCTTCTTTCCGTCAAGAGCCGGCAAGATTGATACAGGGAGGGACGACGTTTCCTTTACAAGCTGCCCTGCAGTCATAATGGACTCTTACCTCAGATCTCTATTAACTATGCTATAGGGACACAGTGGCCACTCTCAGGAGCCTTGGCTGATATGCAGGTCCCCACCACTGCCTCTTCAGTGTAATGCCACCAAGGGTGGATGTACAAAGTCCCAAACAGGCAGAAGGGGTGCCAACACAACCTCTACACATCGCTATGAGCATGTGCGCGTGTACACACACACACACGCGCGCGCGCGCGCACACACACTCTTCTTCTTTGCTCTTTGTGTTGAGTAATCCTGAAACCTCTCAGTTCTACCTCAAGAACAACATACAGCACAACTCTTCCTTCTCTGATCTCTACTTAGGAAAGCCTTGGCACGTCCCTCTTCACCTCTCATGCTAATTTGAGAACCTCTTGCAGGTATTCTTAAACTCAAGGTCTAATAGTTTCTAACACATTTCCCACCTGTGCTGTATTTCCGGAATGAAAATCTCTTCGCATCACTCTCATGATTAAGGTAAGCAGTAACTTTTTTTTTTTTGATGTATAATTGATATTTTTTTTGATTAACTTGAATATTTCTTATATACATTTCGAGTGTTATTCCCTTTCCCGGTTTCCGGGCAAACATCCCCCTCCCCCCTCCCCTTCCTTATGGGTGTTCCCCTCCCCACCCTCCCCCCATTGCCACCCTCCCCCCAACAGTCTAGTTCACTGGGGGTTCAGTCTTAGCAGGACCCAGGGCTTCCCCTTCCACTGGTGCTCTTACTAGGATATTCATTAGGTAAGCAGTAACTTGATCTGGTTCACGCGTTTCAACACACGCTGCTCGGGACAGGAACCGGGATCTCCTGTGCAGTCCAGAGCTACTTTCTTCACCCGGCTTTCACAGTCCCAACTGTTACCTTCCTCAGCCCCTCACCGCCCACATCCCACAGACGTCAGAGGACTTGGGAACTGCTTATCTGGCAAACACTCATTACAAGGCATCAGCAAACCCAGGGGTTAATGTAGTAGACAGCTTAGGTCCAAATGCCTGTACCCTGTACGCCAGCTGCTTTCAGCACTCCAAATCTTTGTCTTTAGCAGTGTGTGTGTGTGTGCATGTGTGCGCGCGTGTGTGTGCGTGTGTGTAAAATGTCCTGTAGGATAATGTACAAAGTCACCAAAACATAAAGCACGGTAGTGTGGATTTCGTCCCTCAAAATTCTGTAGCTAAAAAGAAAGGCAGGAAACAACCTTATTTCCAGAGGTCCCAAGTTCAGGGAAGGCAAGGCAAGGCAGAAAGACCACCAGTGTGATGTGGAGAGGAGCCCTCAGGGGTGAGCATGAGGCATGTCGAGAACTGTAGGCACACTGATGCTCCTTGAAGGCAGAGTGAAGGGACGGGGCCTATGAGAGGCCAAGAGGGTAATGGGAGAGTACGTCATGTCAAGAGGACACTAAAGAGGAGGACGAGGTGAGGAGGAAAGTCTGTGTTCTGTCACAAGGACACTATGAAGAGGAGAGCCTGTGTCACGTTAGGGTTTTTAGGTCAGGTGTAGAGGACACTGTAAAGAGGAAAACCTCTTTCCATCAGGATGACACAGATGAACCCGATTCCCCTGACAAGACTCTCCTTCTCAGAGTACCCTCCTCTTGTGACACACAGTGTCCTCTCATGGTCCCTTACAGAGTATACCTCACGCACCCTCTCCCACTGGCTAACTCTTATGCATCAGATGAGGAATCAGGTCCTGGCATACCACCTATGTGGAAAGTCCAGCCGTGCCCATGAGGAGAGGGGTGTGGTGCACTAAGGGTTCAGAAACGCAAGACTACTTATGTAACTCCACCCTGCAGAGCCTCTGACTTGTGTTTCTCTTGTTGCTTTTCAACTCAGTGTCCATGCTGCCCAGGTCAACGACAATTCCTTCCTAGTCACAAAATCACATGTCAGGATTAGTTTAAATATTGCATGACAGCATGAGCTACTTAATAAATGTTAAAAAAAAAACAAGAGACCCTCAAGTGATAAGACTTTTACAATTACACTTACTGATTATATAAGCACACATGCATGCATTCAGGCAGGCAGGCACGGGCACAGGCACTGGTTACATGTGCACGCCCACGCATGCACACACACACACACACACACACGCACACACACACACACACACGTGTCTGCCATGCTAGTCTCCAACTCTTGATCCTTTTGCCTCAGCCTCTGAAATGCTGGGATTACACACACCTATGTGCCACTGTCCCTTGCTCATGCTGTCCACCAAGGTGCTGGGGATCAGACCTTGGCTGGGCCTTGAGCGCGTAAGGAACACTTATCCCCCAATTCTACGTGCAGCAGAGTCTCTGCATCTACCTCAATGTCATCCACAGTCCAGCTCTTACCCTGCAGTGAAGTAAGGAAGGTAAAAGTTCAATTAAAACTGAAAACTGACAGGTGTGCTGCGGCCCACAACTTTAGTTCCAGCATTCAAGCTGCAGAGCCAGGCAGGTCTCTGAATTCCAGGCTATGCTCGTCTACAGAGTTCTAAGCAGTCAGTGATACCTAGTAAGACCCTGTCTCAAAAACTAAACCCCCCCTCCCAAAAAAAAAAAAAAAAAAACTGAAAACAAAACGAAGCTCCCCAAGCAAAGCTGGAGGATTAACAAGCCATGGAGAAGCAGACAACTCTCCATACACTTGAATCGTGTGTCAGTCACCTTTTTTTCCTTCCAGAGATTTCTGGCAAAGAAAAACCTAGCATTTCAAATCCAACAGGTGCACAATGATATCAGCTGCTTTCCAAAACAAAGACATATCATTACCATCATTCCATTCAGACTATTTCTGGATAGTAAATTTAGGGTTTGAATGTGGTTCCTATTTTAATACATCACTTTAGTCAGCCATTGCCTATGATATCACATTTCCAATCTAAGTTTCCTAAGTTCAACAATATCAACTGCATTTTGCTTCTGAGCATTTTGGAGAAATCTCAAGAGTAAGTCTACACATGCGCAAAGCCTGTGAACAAGAGAACGCAGAAGACATGAAAACATCAAGCACAGCGTTGCACAGCATGTTCAGTCGAAATGACGTAAAAGGTAACTGAAGCCCGGGTTACAGCTGTTATCTCCCCTCCTAGATCGAGCTCTGGGTTCAGATGTCTTTCCCTGTCTCGTAGCCCAGCTATCCTCACTTGTAAGCTTCCTGCCTGTGCCTTCTGAGTGTAGGTGTGTCATCACACCTGTCTCAGTGTTCACATCACTAAAAGACTTTCATTCCATGGTTTAAGATGACATTCTATTTAGGGGTTGGGGATTTAGCTCAGTGGTAGAGCGCTTGCCTAGGAAGCGCAAGGCCCTGGGTTCGGTCCCCAGCTCCGAAAAAAAGAACCAAAAAAAAAAAAAGACATTCTATTTAGGAATAGCATCCCTTGTGAGTGAACTTCATCATGAGGCAGGGTTCACCGTCACTGTGCATACAGATATCCACCTCTCCCATCCTAGTTCTGGGGCAGTCTGCTTCTTTTCTAGAGCACCATCTGGATACCCTTGTTGACAGGAGGCTGACTCCACCTTCTGCTTAACCTGGCACACCGTGTTTCAGTTCTTTGTTCTGCCACTCAGCCCTACTGAGGGCAGTCCTGTGGTCAGTTATGAAATGAGGCTGTTCCAGTCTTTCTAATTTCCTTCTTCGAGACTTTTAGTTTTCTGGTCCCTCCCAATATATCCACATGGACTTTTAGATGAACTATCAAGTATTAGAAAAGATAAGTAGCTGGGATTTAAATAGTTAGAATTTATAAATTAATTTAAGGAATTTAGTTGGCATACTTACAATAAGTATATTCATTTTTTATACCATTCTAAATGAAATTGCTTTGTAATTCAACTTTGGGACAGTTTAATGCTAGTATATAAAAGTACAATTGGTTTTTATGACTTTGTTTTATGTACTTTGGCTGTTGGGTTTGTAAGGGATCCATGCGGATTCCTCTATGTAAGTCTGAGTCATACGTAAGCAGATATGTTTACTGCTGCTACAGACAGACGGATGCCATTTCTCTTCCATGTCTACTTTGCCTTGGCTAAATGTCTGAATACTTTTTAGGAGAATTATCTATAATAAGCAAAAAGGGAGAAGCAACCCAAATGCCCATTTATTAATAGGTAGATAAATTAAATGTAGCATGTACATACAGTGGAATAGTATTTATCAGAAAAAAAGTGAAGCACTCACCATACACTGTAGATAAACCTTGAAAATAATTCTACTAAATGAGGCTCAATACACACAGCCCATGTGTTCTATATCATCCATGTGATGTCCACCAGGCAAATCCACAGGGTCAAGGTTTCCTGGGACTAGGGGTGGAGAAGCTACCGAGTGAGGAGTGACTGTCAGTGCTTGTAAGCACTTGCCTTGGGGGGGTGGGAGGGAGTAATAAGAAATTTCTAAACCGGAACTATGATATGCACTATATAATAATTACACAAAATGCTGTGCAAGATAGATCAAGCCTAAGTTTTTTTTTCATTTAACTCAAGCTATAATGTAATAACTGTATATCTAAAGTTTCTACGCTATAACAATGTTTGAATCAGTTCAACAATGATATACCCAAACCACTGACTCGTATTGCCCACCAGATCAAAACCTGAAGTGTCTCTGATATTCCAGTGTCCTATATAAGTACATCGTCTCTGGCTGGGTCCCAGGATCTGGGATGTGTGTGTAGACAGCGGCTCATTCCTTCAGGTGAATGCAGTCTTCACACAGCAAGCAGGATCTGGAGAATGTTTGTTGAAGGTTTCAGGGCTGCACTGTGTCTCCTTCCTACCCATCCAAGTCTCTTTACACCGTCAGTCACAGGTGAGCACAGCGATGCGCAATTCCTGTCTCACCTCTAGAGTTTCTCACAACGCAGTCACACGGTGATTTCTAGGCCCTTCTCATCTTAATATGTCAGAAACCAATGGGCTCCAAACTGGAAACTGTTAACAAGGAGATGCTGGCTTGAAACCAGACGGTAAGGCAGCCACCGCAGCAAAGAGAGTGACGTTGAGTTATTTATGATACTCAGGTCCTGTGACAACAGGCTTTCTTGTAATTTCTAAGACTAAAAGAATGTAGTAGTTTTTTTATAAAGCAGGCTTTCTGGACTGCAGTGAGCAAGGCAGGCAAGGAGGAAATTGATTTTTAGGAAAAATGTCCTGTGGGCATCATTTTCATGGTGGCAGCAGATGCAGTCCACGCTGGGAAGCAGATGCGAAGCCCCTGATCAGAGCCACTGGGCTGCAAGTTGCCGGCACATCAAGATTGTGCTGAGCCATAATACATGGACAGACAGGTGGTTTAAACAGACAAACAGAAGAAGCCACCTGCAGTGCACGGAGATAAGCTCATCCCAGGACAGCAGGGTTTCTTGTGAAAAGCGGGGCAAGGCAAAGGCATGACCATGACTGGTTTGTAGCAAAACAAATGAGCAAATGAAAACGAAGCTCTCAAATGATGAGTGAGTCACTAAACTTGAGCATCAGCACTGGTCAGTAAAATACTGTTGGGCTGGGCGTGATGGCACACACACAATCCCAACACTCAGGAGGCTGGGCAGGGGTATGAGATCAAGGCTAGCCTCGGTTAAACAGAGCTGTCTCAAAAACTAACAGGACTGGAAAAATAGCTCAGTTGGTAAAGTACATTATTCACAAGCATGAAGTCTGATCTCTAGAATCTGCCATCCCCCGCCCCCCTTTCTTTAAATATTTGGCTAGGCATGGTGGTACACGCCTTTAATCCCAACACTCAGTAGCAGAGGCAGGCAGGTGTCTGTGAGTTTGAAGCCAGCTAGGTCTGCATAGAGAATTTCTAATCAGGTTGACATAGTGATCCACTGTCTCAAAACCAAACCAAACCAAACCAAACCAAACCAAACCAAACCAAACCAAACCAAACCAAACCAAACCAAACCAAACTGGGCATGGTGATGCACGTGCACCTGTAACACCGTGATGAAGAGCTGGAGACAGGCAGATCCTGGGGTTCGGTGGCCAACCAGGCCGGCTTATCTGAAATTCCTGGTGAGTGAGAGACCCTGACTCAAAACACAAAGTAGAAAGCATCTGAAGAACAACACCTATGCTTGTCTCTAACACACACACACACACACAAACACACACACACACACACACACATCTATGCATACACATATACACATCAATCACACACACACACATACACACACATCTATGCATACACATATACACATCAATTACACACACATACACACACACACGCACGCACACACGCACACACACATCTATGCACACACATATACAAATCAATCACACACATATACACAGCTATGCACACACATATACAAATCAAACACACGCACACACACACATACACATATACAAATCAATCACACACACACATATACATACACATATACACATATATATACAAATCAATCACACACACACACTACTCAATGTACAATCAGTCATTTCCCCTGTAAATCAGGCCTTTTCCAAAGATTCTGATTCCTAGCACTTGTGTTAAGTGTCTCAATCAGTCCAAACTCCCGGAATGTTAATGATACAGCTCATATCCAAGTGCTGACTTTAATGAGTGACTGTCCTCAGAAGACAGCAAATGTTTGCTGTAAAGGAAGACTGTAGCTACTGTCATCATGATGGAGAGACCTTATGGCCTTCTGGTTTAGAGGACATTAAAAATTTACTCTAAATCTTACTTTAGATCTGCCTACCCTCTAACACTAACTAGCACACACATCATTTTTTGCTGGTTTTAAAAACGATGAAAACAGCATTCCCCTCCTGATGCTGTCCTATGAAACGCACAACATTCAAATCTGAACAACACGACATTTGGGGTAATGGATGCTATAATTAAATATAGGTCCAAAAGAAATCCTGTTGTTTTACTGGTTATTTCTAGTAATGGTTTTGTTCTACATGAAGACAAAAACTTCCTACCAAAGGAATTAATGTATTGCTTTAATAGGCTGCACCGTGAGTTAAGTTTTAAAATTTATGAGTTCACTGCAGCATTGTTCTTTAAACAATGGCATTGTCAGATGCAACCAGTGAGAAGATTAAAGTTCTCCCGGCAGATTAAGTACAAATTATCCGTCCTCCTGTTTCAGCATCATTTGTTCATTTATCACATAGTGTCTAGTGTTCCTGGTCAGTGTCAATATGCTCTGCATCCTTGCAGCTAACAGATGTCGACTCTTGTCGAATGAATTACTTTATGTTTCACGCGCTGCTGGCCGCAGATGTGTCACTATAGCAACATCATTAATTTCAGATCTTACCGGAAACGTGCACTCCAATCAAACCTAATTATACCACATTGCTTTCTTGTCCACAAGAAGGAAACTATAATGCAATTATTGGGACACTTCATTTTCTGTTCTGCTGTGGCAAATGAGAGAGCCACTGTGATGGACGCTTCTTGTCAAAAAGCTTATTGATGAAGCACAAACCCAATTTACAATCATAGGAAGGACCACCTTACAATTATGTTAGTAATGTAAGGCTCCTTGGGTGCCAGCTCATACTGGACCATCTCAGCAGGAATTAGCCCCTGTAAGATGTCTGAGAAGTGCCTGGCCCCAGTGCTGTGCCTCTGTTCTCCAGAACCAGAGCTGTGCATGCCACCATGCACTGCAGAGGACGTGCGGTATCAGCAGTTCACACTGATCAGCTCCCGGCACACGTGCTGCAGGGAACACACATACTCACTCGCAGGAGAATACAGGCCTTTGCTTTTGTGACTGAAACAGAGAAGATGAGACAGAACTAGAAGTTACACCCTGAACATAATGCTAGTCAATGTCGAGTGTGCACTGTCTCGGCAGGCACGATCAGGGCAAGAGGGGATGGTGGGCCCTGCTAGACTTACACAGACTTCTAGTTGTACTCTCGTACTGTCTTAGAGCTGTCCAACGAGCGGCCTTTGAGCTTGCTTGGCTGACAACTCTCACTCAGCAGAGGTGAGATGTGTCTGAGATCACAATTAGAGGGGTGGCCATCACTGAGTCTCCACTCTCTTCACCTGACTGTGTGGAACGCGCATGCGTTTGTAAGACTGAGGTGGGATGGGTACTGAAGTGCCACTTAGCTGATGAAAACAGTGGCTCTCTGTTATCTATCAGTGTGGCCTTCCTGAGAGGCCATGGCACATCTACACCTCCAAGAACCCTGGAACACTCAGGAAGCAGGGATGCAGAGACCACCGCCGCCACCTCAGCTCCCAGCAAGACAGGTCAAGATCCTGAGAATGGGTGATGTGCTAGACGTCCTGGGAGACAACTTCAGGGAGAAGACTGCAGGTCGAGGTACAGTAGGAACATTACATTTCTAAACAAATGGCCAGACAACTCAAAGACTCAGCCAAAGACGGCATTTTCTTTGGTAGCTCTTACACTGACAGACTTTTTAGAGAAGCAGGGGTGAGCAGGCATGGCAGCTCATCTATAGTCCCGAACTTGGGAGGAGGAGAGGAAGGAGGAGGAGGAGGAGGAGGAGGAGGAGGAGGAGGGGAGGGGAGGAGGAGGAGGAGGAGGAGGAGGAGGAGGAGGAGGAGGAGGAGGAGGGAATCAAAGTCAGCCTACAATACACAGTGAGTTTCAGGTCAGCTTAGGGAGCAGAGGAAGAACCTTTCTCAACAAATAAGCAAAGTGAGAAGCCATGCTAAGCTCCTCAGTACATTCTACACAGTTCTGCTGGGATTCTTAACCTCATGCCAATGTAAAAAATAGGACTGTCATGGACCATTTTCAATGTGAAGACAGTGTGTGAGCTGGGGGCTGCCCTTGGATGAGCCTCGGATGGGAAAAGGGGATAGCAGGAGTCTCAGGCCCCAAACTGTTCACTGAGAGAGGAGGATTTGTGCCCTCAGCCTGTGTGAGCTGGGCCGAGGGGTGGTGGCAGTACATTTGAAGCCACTGTCTATTGCCAGGTCAAATTATATATTCAAAACTGCTGCCCATTCTCTAGTCTTTTAGACTGCTTGTGTCTGAAAAGCCCTGATTTAGCTTAAAAACAACAACAACAACAACAACAAAAACCAAGTGGAAGGAGCTTAGACTCTCAGGAACCTTCCTTCTGACATTTTACCCTGATGACTTGAAATTTCATAATGGAAATGAGGAGCTATAAGTAAGAATCTTATCCTTGATTTTTAAAAAAGGAAACCAGCATTTTAAAGATTGTTGTCACAAAACATTTACACATT
Source organism: Rattus rattus (assembly GCF_011064425.1). Taxonomy (NCBI): domain Eukaryota; kingdom Metazoa; phylum Chordata; class Mammalia; order Rodentia; family Muridae; genus Rattus; species Rattus rattus. The sequence goes on along the minus strand of NC_046168.1, from coordinate 51,443,078 downwards.
GTGGCCAAAGACATACATTGGAAGAACTTGTTTGGGAAGGTGGCTGGCATGGGCCTCTGGACCCATACAGCACAGAGCCTCCCAAAGTCTACCCTATGGAGTATCTGAGACCTGGCCTCCTGAGTTGTAGCCAATCTCTCCAACCTTCCCTCTAGATTCCATGGAGTCTGCCACCACTGGGGGTGTCAAGTGACTTTTAGAAAGCAATCAGGAAGGGAAGTGCTGAGGAAGCAGAAGACCTGCACTCCCCTACCCATCAAGTGAGAAGCTTCCCATGGACCCATGGGGTCCAAGGAAAAGCTGGTGGGAAAGAAGAGCAGTCAGGGACGACCCGCGGCTGGCAGGCTGGAACACTGCAGAAAAACGCGCCCTCTGCCTTGTACTAAGCTCTGGCATACTTTGTCCAAGGGTAAGCCTCTGGAAAGTAAAGGTCAAACGCTATAGAAAGTGTACTCTTTGATCACAAGGAATACAATCTATTAGTTACCTTAACTTTATGTCAGTGAACATCACTCTGTAAAGTTTTCAGGTTTTGTTATTTGTAAGCACAATAGATTTTTCTACACTGGTTTTGCTAAAATGACCTACAATTCTAATATCAGTCTATAAACTTATTAGATTTTCTGTGTATGTACTTCACTGTCCTTCCCACAACCTTTGGTAGTACTAGGGACTAAACCTAGGGCCTTGCCTATGCTAGACAAGCCCCTGCCACTGAGCTATGGCTCCAGCCACGGTTGAATTTTATCTTAAGGCAGAGTCTTACTAAGATGCTCAAGGCTGGCTTTGTTTTCGGGCATTAGCTAGTAACTCAAATATAATACTGACTATGCTATCTTTTCCTTGTTCCTAGTCTTGGGGGAAAGCTTTAACATGTGACTGCTAAGTTAGAATGAAAACAGTTCATCACTCCCTCCCCCGCCCCAGTTTGCTAATGAACTCCACGTGAATAGGCCCTAAACTGAAACTCACCAAACACTTCCCTGGACTGAGGCCTGAGGTTTTCCTCAATGCTGTGATTTCTAGCAATGAGCTTCTAAATTTAAACAAGCCTGAGGTCCTGGAGCACATCTATCTAGAGCGTTACATTATATTTTCATTGATTACAGGGCTTCAAACAGCACAGTTAGGGCATCCCAATGCACTCAAGCTCATAGCTGGGCAACGACTTCTAACACATGCCTTTCACCTGCTATGGCTCACCTATACCTCACTGTGGTTTTCTCCCTAACTTGTGCATAGAGTTTTAAATATTAAACATAACTAGCTTTGGCACTTTATTTAGAATTTTTAGATTGGCATGCCAACACTTTAACTTTTCTGGTTTTGCTCCCTCCTTACCTTGATGTGACTTCAAATTTCAATCAATAAATTATCCCGTTTACTTTTTCTTCTCCAAATGAGTGAGTTTAAATTATACAAAGTATGCCTTGAAAGGATGATAAGAACACCCATAGAACTATTTGGGGCTGGTGTTAGGAGAGCTTTTGGAAATAAGTTTTCATAGATTCAGCATGGGGTAGGTGAGATGGCTCAGCAGGAAGAAGCAATTGCTGCCAAAACCAGGGCCCCGAGTTCAATCCCCAGAAGCCACAGAGCAGAAGGAGAAAATGACTCCTTCAAGTTGTCCATGATCGCTTGCGCCCCATGATGTATGGTGGCATGTACATGCAGTATCTACCCACACAAGATAAATAAATGGGAAAAGTAAAAGTTTTCAGGTGCTAGAACCATTTTTATGGTCTAATTTAATGGCTTATATTTCCTTGAGAATTGTTCTCTTGGTTTCATTTTAAGCTGGTGACAATAATCAATGTTCTCTTATGATTTACTTTAAATACCATGATTGTAGCTTTGCTCAATATGCTTCTCTATTTTTGCCTTTTTTCCAGTTTTATTTTCAAGTTACACTTATTTCATAAAATCTTTTCAAAAGACTGTCCAGTTGTACTATGCTCCCTGTTTTATCTTTACAACTGTAGTTATGTTTTCAGACAGGGTCTTGCTGTGTTGTCCAGGCTGACTTTGAACTCAAGATTCAAGGGACTCTCCTCCTTAGCTGTCCAAGCAGCTGGGACTACAGATGTACCACTCCATTGGCTCTGGAGACCATGCCTGACTTCTGTTCTTATCTTTAGGGTTTCCTTCTATGTCTTTGATTTTCACTGCTCTTAAGATTAATCTTTACTCTCTCCTCTTTGGGGTTTTTCTATGTAGCCCTAGATGTCTGGATATTGATGTGTAGATCAGCATCGCCTATCTCTGCCTCAGAGTGCTGGAACTAAAGGCATACATTACAATGCCCAGTCAGGTCTTTTATTGGGAAAACAAAAACAAACAAACAAAAAAAACAGCTCACCAAGCTCTTTGAACATCCACAAGGCGAAGATAGCAATGATTCTATCTGCTAATTCCTCTGTGCTCCTAGCTTCCACCATTTCTGCTGTTTTACTCTGAATAGGAACACACACTGCCTGGAGTTCACTGAGATTACGTAAGTTCCCCACACATCACATGAAAACATGCGTTCCCTGGATGGCAGACACAGAAGCCAGTCTATCCCATGAGATCAGGGCTATTTGGACCTTCATTTGGCTGACCACTTGGATAATTGCTTGGATGATCAACTACTTAAGGTGATGCTAAACGCTTTCTTCTGTGACAGTAGCTGCTGTAATTTCCCCTGCATTCATCACTGTTCTTGTAGACTGAGGCCTTTAAAGTGTAAATGTATCTAAACTTCAACCTACTCGTCACATGTCTCGCACTCTCAAATCGTGCTTCTTAGAGTCTATCTTGTTTGATACTCAGGTAGAAGCCACTTTTCTTTCGATTCCTAGTTACTTCCATGATAATTTTTGCTTTCGTGTTTTGTCTTTGTTTTAAAGCATGATTGGTTATTTTTCCTTAAGTGTTAAGTGGTTTGTTTGCTTTAACACTCTCAGAACCAACAAACACCATGGACTTTGTTTTTCTTCTGTGTCTCTTAGTCTCTCACCACTGTGATTTAAAATCTCCCCACACACGCACATCTATCCTTCTCACTGCTGGCTGTGGCTCTGGGCAGCAGAACACCCCACACTTACCTAGTTTTAAAAATTAGGCTTTTTTTGAGACAGTGTTTCGCTTTGTAGCCCAGGCTGGCCTTCAACTCACATCTCTTCTGGCTGCCTCATTGGTTCCTGGAGTGCAGCACCAGGTGGCCCTAGATTCTACTTTGACAAAGGTTAGTTTGTGTGTACTCTAACTAGACAGCTTTGCTTCTGTTAAGGGACGCAACATCATCAGCATTTCTTATACTCCCCCAACCCCTTACAGACTCGCAGGCATTTCTTCTGGGAGGGAAAAAGTAGAACAACTACTGAGAAGTACAACACAGACTTTTTGATGATACAGCCAAAATCCATTCATAATGTGGTACACACCATCCCAGCACAAAGCAAGTAGGGACTTCTACTTTATCTTGTGCTTATTAAACTGAGAAACCCTGTCACAGGCATCATATCTATTAATTGAACTAGGTCTTCTTTAAGGGTTTCAGGTTTCAAAATTATATACTTGGATCTTGCAAACTTTGAACTTAATCCTGACTACATTATACTATCTGTGGCATTCTGATTGGTTTTTTCTCCCCCACTGAATGCTGTTGTGACACAGGATACTAGGTTTATACATTAAACTCTGTTAAGGACTAAAATTTCTCCAGAAGATTCTCCCCGGCTCTGTGCTCTTTGGTGCATACTGTTATTCTGATTTGACTCTAGAGACTCTGGAGAAAGCGGCTCACAGCAGTGGGGCACTTTTACCTGGTACAGAAGTGCACTCATGTAGTGCACTCATGTTCAGGGGCTGATTCTGATGGCCGCCTGCCTGCATAGGCATACTGGCTATGCAGTAGCCCCTCTCTCCAGGACTCTGGTCTGGAGAATTCTTCCCTCTGAGTGACTCATCCTAGCAGCCATCTTGAGCTTCAGGATACTTTGTGTTGACTTCCTCCTTCCTCCTGCTCTTTTCGGTTTTAGAATGGTGGATACTTTGCTAGCAGTGCACTGTCTTCTGCAAACGTCCTGTCAGGAAACTCCAGTGCACTCCCTTAGTCTACTCTTGAAGCAGAGACCTCTGATTTATGAAGGAACCACTTACACTTAGGAGCATCCCGTTTCTGATGGTCTTCACCAGGGGCTGTACTGACATCGAAATAAAAATCCCCAAACTGGACCCTCAGTTACACTAAACTTCCAAATTCCCCAAAGGAGCTGACACAGCAGAATACTGAATTCAGTTACATTTATCAGCAATGTCCAGTTGTTTTTTTTTTTTTTCCACACCCACCCACCCAGGTCCTCAAGTTCACAATCACATGTTGGATAACTGCATGTTATGGGAGCTTTATTTTCCAGTGTACTTTCACTTACACCCTTGTAAGTGGGATATCTGTGAGTGAAATATTTGAACCTGTAACTTGCCATTTTGCTGGGTTCATATATTTTAGAGTCATTAGTTGACTGCCTTGGTTCTCACACCTATAAATATGTGTTCTTTACTGATTATATACCTACTTCTATTTCTTACTTTTTTGCAAATTGAGAGCTTTATAACAATGTCGTCATGTTGTAAGTACATCTGTATTCTTTGTAGTTTAACTACTAACATTAATTAAATGTGATGTTATAGTTAACTACTAACATTAATTAAAGGTGATGCTAAATTGTGTTTGGAACATGTTTTATTTAATTATGCTATGCATGTAATTATGCTATGCATATAAGCTGTTATTTCTAGTTCAGTAATGATTAATTTAATAAATTTAAATCATTATTTTTTTATTTAGTACAATATAGATTAAGAATTCTTTAATAAAAAACACAAAATAAGGACAAAATAAAAATGGAGTACAGAGTGAGACAGACAGGTGTGGTGATCTATGTAGGAAGGTGCTGTTGTTAAAAGACTGAATTGCCAATCCTTCCAACAACCCGAGGATCACTCTACAATAAAGAAATACGGGCTGGAGAGATGGCTCAGCGGTTAAGAGCACTGACTGCTCTTCCAGAGGTCATGAGTTCAAATCCCAGCAACCACATGGTGGCTCACAACCATCTGTAAAGAGATCTGAAGCCCTCTTCTGGTGTGTCTGAAGACAGTGACAGTGTACTCGTCATATATAAAATGAATAAATAAAATCTTAAAAAAAAAAAAAAAAAAGAAATACATGTTTTGCTCTTAAGCCATTAGAGAGATATGAAGTAGCAGCAAGAAAAAAATTACATAAAATTCTAAAGATTCTAAATACAGAAAATAAGTGATTTAAAGCTATAGCAAAATTACATTTTGCTGATTGTGAAGATATTGAACATATGAAAGAACGGAGATTCAATCATATAAACAGTTTTCAAAAGTTGAGTGTAGAAATCTATAAATCCAACACATACATATGCTTATGTGCAAACAATATTTGCGATGTGACCTAGTCCGTTGAGAGTTAACAGACGTGAACAGTACCTGTTTTGTCTGTCAGTAAGTACACCAGGCGTCCAAGTTCCTCTGGTATAGTGCTGGTCCGAACTACTGTACCAGGAATATTCTCATCTTTCATAATCATCCATCCATATGCTGCTTTGCCCATGTCCAAGTTCACTCGCAGACTGCCAAGTAAAACATCACAATGGTCAATGTTTCCACACCTAGCTAACAGGTCCACAGCCATGATTTCACCTAATGTACTTGTATGTAACTTTAACTTTTATAGGAATATTAGATTTCAGACTTTAACAGATCCGTGTAGATTTAAGTCAACAATGCTTTTATACTGTAGATGTTTACAGGTGATTGTTGGGTAGACAATTCCTTTACAGTATGAGCTAGAAGAGAAGCAGGCAACTGGTTCTCAGTATCCAATTAACACCCAGAGGACTGTGGGTTTACAGAGGTAAATGTATATGCTTAGGCCATCATGAAAAGATTACTGTGCAGAAATATGTGAAGTGGGACCAGAAGCCTCTGGGGCAGGCGCATGCTCCTTACTGAGTCTTCAGTTATCACATATTTCTATCTGTAAGGCTAAAACATGTATGGAGTCATTCCACCTATCCCAGGTAGAAACTCTCATCACATCATAAAGTACAGGACTACAACAGATGGACTCTGGAGGGCCTTCCAGGCTTTAATTCAAGGGTGGCTATATGAGAAAGTACTCTAAAACGGGCCACTGGAGAAAACAGTCACAGCACACCGATCTGTGTCAGTTTACCCAATTAATCTACAGAAGCTCAGTGGACAAGACTGTGTAAACCAGTAGTTCTCAACTTGCAGGTTGAGAACCCTTTGGGGAGTTGAACAACTCTATCACAAGGGTCACGTATCAGATATTCTGCATATCAGATATTTATGGTATAATTATAACAGTAGCAACAAAGATAGTGCTACGGTGGATTCACCACTCATGAGGAGTGGTGTATTGAGAGTGACAGCATTGGGAAGGTTGAGAACTTCCCATGAAAACCATGGAGAATGACACTGCTATTCACCAACCATTTACTACCTATCAACATGGTCATTCAGGAGGTTCAATCTTTTTTATTAAAATACTTTATTTACATTCTAGATGTTGCCCCCCCCCCGCTTCCTGCCCTCTCATCCCTTTTTTTCTTAGAGGGTACTTACCCTCCCAACCCCCCCCCATCCATTAGCATCCCCCTTCCCTGGGGCACCAAGTTTCTACAGGATTAAGTGCATCTCTCCCACTGAGGCCAGATAAGGCAGTCCTCTGCTACATAACCTTTTAATAAATATAACTTTGAATAAACAATCTTGAGGAATCAGTCAGTGGCAAGTGTCTAAGAAGCATAACTTTATTAATCTGTACATAAAATTCACACCTTAAAAATCATAGGAATTACACTAATTGGCAGGAAGCTGTTACCTTGCAGTCACCTGTGGACATCTCTCCATCCTGTACCTCCCTATCTTTTGTTAAGAGTGAAGCTAACTAATAAATGGCATCAGCCCTTAAGCTGGAGGGATAGAAAATGTCGTTCTAGAAAGGACCAGTGGCCACACAGTGCAGTCTACCAATCAGAACCACCTCACACACATTTTCCCCAAGTCTCTGTGCCACAATGGCTCTACCTCTACTAGAATCTGTGAGAAGTGGGTAAGTCTGCATGTGTTAAGTGTGAGGGATGTCTTTGTCAACAGGTGTGACATCCTGTACCTTCTAGGCATGTCTGGGATGAAGGGGGGATCTGAAGAGGAAATGCAAAACATTCCCTTTGGGCTCTGATTTGATTTGGGCTGAAAAACAGATTCCTTATGAACAAGAGAGGTAATGAAGACCACAGCCCTTGTTGAAACAAACACAGAAGTTGGGAGGGAATAGAGCAGGTGAGGTGAGCACACGCCGTGAGATCTGACTTTCATCTAGGTTTTCCACACCTCCCATCACTTGGCTCATACACTTGCCTATGAGTTGGGTTCTTTCGGATTTTGGCCAAGGTGTTCTGAAAATGTCACCCTGCACTGGGCTCCAGCTTACAGCCCTTACCAGGCTTGGGGTGGAAGAACCAAAGAAGCCGCACCAAACTTATTTTGCATAGTTCTTTTCGAACCAGGAGCAACTTATGTTGTTAGAGAATTACAAGAACGTATTAGTTCATAGAATACTGCCTTATAAATAAAACCTCTGGGGCCATTCTAGGTTGAATACCAAGGGACGCAGAGAACACACGTCAGTGGTTGCTAGTGGCAGAGAGAGAACAGAAAGGAGGGAGGAGAGGAGAGGAGCAGGAGCCCAGCACTGAAAATGAGTCAACCAGGAACCACGGGTCCGCCTGGGCCATGATTCACGCTGTGAATTTGGTCAAATGCTAAAGGATAATTTGCTTTACTTGCTAAGTCTGTAAGACATCCAAACTCTATGGCAGCAAAGTAAGAATTGCACTGAATTTACTTCTTAGTAATGCCCTGCCTTTTTAGTTTCTAAACAGACCTTTATCCAGGAACATGCCAACTCTGACATGCTCTGTAATCCATGAAGCACATGATTAGAGAGTAGCGGATACCAGATGTACGGCAAGTCCAGTCTACTGCTGAGTAACCACCCGTGACACTCCTTCCCACAGACCTGTTCCAGGTGGAAAGCCGTTGACTTCAGACAGTTCACCGAGCCAGGACACAGTTATGACATTTACTACCATGCACTATGAAAAACTGACTGTCTGAGTAAGTAGTCTTTCAGGGATACATAAGAAAATGGCTACTTTTGCAATACCTATAAATATGAGATGTATTTCAAGATGTAAGACTGCCTTCATGATAGTTTATTTTTGTCCAAACAGTCTAATCTCACAGCTACAAATACTTGAAGAAGAAACTCAGAGTCTGAATAAATTTCAAGTGCTTTTTCCCAAAAATACACAATGCAATCCATTTAGGCCCCAGGATGCTTGCTATATTTAAGCTCTAATTTGTTACAATTAAACCTTAGCACTTATCACTGCCAGGTGAGCCCAGGCCCTGGCCCGCCTGAGAAATACGCACAATTCTCACTGGGGAACGAATCTACCTGAAATAATTCACATGCCAATTCTAATCTGAGAAAAAAAAAAACAAAAACCAAAAAACCCAGAAGCTACTTTCATCAGAACTTTTACCAAACATAATCAAAACCGTTAGACCCTTAGATGTTTGAAGGACACAGGGGTTTGACCTGAAATCTCCCTGCACCTCTTATTCTGATGTTACACTGTGGGCAGGAGCGGACAGCATCAAAGGCTTTAGCTGGGGAACTGCTATGCACCTTACTGTAGCTAAGGCTGTCATCTCTAGGACTAGTTGAACCCCCTGAGCTTTGTATCAGCACTGCTGTCTGAGCAACCTCTAACCTTAGATGTATCAAAATACCTGTGTCAACAGATCAACATGGCAGCTTCCTCACTTCCTGCTCAAAGCGCTCTACTACTGTGCTATATCCACTGTCCCTGACCACCTCTCTGGTTTTAGTCAAGGTCCATAAATGGCCTGGTTAGCTTTCAATTTACTTTGTAGTTGAGGTGGGCCTTCCCCGAACTACTGTTGCTAAAATGTTAGAAGTACAGTCTTGTGCCAACAAGCCCAGGTAAGGCCTAGTCCAGGTCTAGAACTCAAAATCCAGCTTCACCTTTTCCAGCAATCGGTGTACCACCAAATGCCAACACCGATGAGCCTTTCTGCTTACAGATGTATATGCTAGTTAGCATAAACTCATGCCAACCCATCTTTCTACATTCTCTGGTGAAGGAAGTTTAACAAGCTTAATGTTAGGTGTAACTTGTAGTTGTTCCTAATTTTAGCATATGATAGTTCTGTAATCTCTTACTAAAGGCTGACTTGATCTTCATTCCAGTGGTCAACCAAGGTTTCAACAGAAGGTAGACCTTAGGCCAAGCAAGATGGATTAAATCAAAGTGCATGCGCTGCAAGCCTGAAAGCTGAGGTAGATCCCCAGAACACGGTGGGGGGGGGGGGGACCAGTTCCCGCAAGTTGTTCTATGACTTCCATACACAGGTCATGGCATGCATGACCCAACAAACACATTTTTAAAACATTTTAGAAGTACCACAATCAAATCAAAGGTCCAATAAGGTACTAAATATATTTGCAAATATGAGAGAGATACCAATTATTAAAAAATTAAATTCAACAGAGCAATGGAAATAGAAAAAGTTCAGTGTGTAGGGCACAAAGAAGGAGAGCAAGTGCTTTATGTGCTACCTTCGGTCTAGTCATCCTTCTCGCTCACCGGGACTGTATCCCAACATCCCCAGTGGATCCCTGAAGCCAAGACTGGACGCAGGCCTAGGTATGCAATGTTTATTATAATCTGTAATATTTAGTGAAATTAATTTATAAACTAGCCATAGTAAAATAAATAGTATAAATATATTATATATTGTATAAAATATTATATAATATATAATATAATATAAATTATAATATAATAGTATAATATAAAATAGTAATATACTATTTTATATTGTTAAAATTATATTTTACAATATAATTGTTACAGTTATATATTACTATATACTACATATTACATATAAATAATTATATGCTATATAATATAAAATATATAACAATTATATAATAATATAAAAGTGACAGATGTGGTCCTTCTCAAAATATTGTATTGAGTATTTAATATTTTTAGACTACAGTTGATCACGGTAAGTAGATTAGTAGAGAGTGAAGCTATGTGCAAGCGATGGGGCTGACGACCAGCTTCACTGCGGGAAGAAAGAAAACAAAAGGGAGGCAGGTTGAGCTCTGCTCTGCATGTAACAGTAGGTGTGCACCCAACAGTACACACTCTTAGCTCCTTGACTACAGCACCTAAGACTTCAGCCTCTGATGTTAGGAGCTTTCACAAAGCAGGCTGACTCTGTTTTGTTTCTTCTTTTTGTAACATCTTCAAAGCAGAGGACTGACTGGCAAATCAACTACGCAGACTTGAGAGGAGCTTTGCGAGTTTTATAAACAGTTAAATTTTGTACATCACGATCCAATAGATGTGTAAGGCCAAGATATTGCCCACCCCTGGAAGTACCTGTAGTCGTCAGACCCTCTCTGTGCCACCCCTCCAAACTCAGAAACCCCTGAGATCATTTCAATTTCGAGATGATACGAACTATTCACATGCCGTATATATAGCTTTCTGTTTTACATAGTTTGAGCTTTTAAACTCAACATGGCACCTGCTATGTGTTAAATGGCTTCTGTCTTTGTCTTTTTCTATAATCCAAAGCTTGGATGAGGAAGAGGGCAGTGGCAGGAGGTGAGGTGGGGTGGGGGTGGGAGAACTAGTAGTTTGAGGCCATTCTTGGTTATATAGTTAACGTCATGGCAAGCTTGGGTTACAAAAATCATGAGATCCCGTCTAAAAAAGCAAAAAATAAACCCCAACCCATTGTTTGATAATAATAAAAATACTATAAATAAAAATTTTAGAGATGCAACCAACATAATATTAACAGAGAAATGAATTACTTAAATACATGTATTCAAAAGGGGAGGAGAAGCTCCAAATTAACCAGTTAAACATCCATATCATTTAGAAAAATACTAAATCAAAGTAGAAATAAAGTAATAGTATGAAACAGAAAATAGCATACAGTAGGAAAACTCAGAAGTATGCATTTACAAAAACCTACCAGTTTTAAGTTGGTTATTGGGAAACTGATTTATGTATATTTAACAAGGTAAAATGAGAATATTTTTCTCAGTTAAAAAAAATGTCAAGCTATAGAGTAAGATGTCAGCAAAACAGGAATAAAAACATAACAAACTGCCCAGAAAGACCACAACAAAGGACTTTTAAAAGTTCACAAAAGAGAAACTCTATATCACTGGTTCTCGACTTGTGGGTCATGACCCCTTGTGGGAGGGGTGGTCGATGCCCCTTTCACAGGGATAGCCTAAGACCATGGGAGATTACCATGCATAACCATAGCAAAATCAGTTATGAAGCGGCAACTAAAATGATCTATGGTTGGGAGTCAGCACAACATGAGGAACTGCTAAAGGTCTACAGCATCGGGAGGCCGAGAGCCACCGGCCTCTGTTGATGACGGGCTGCTGACTCGGAATCACCACTCAGACACACACTGGCAGTGTCAGCAAGCACAGCACAGCCACAGACAAGCACAGCACAGCACAGCCACAGACAAGCATAGCACAGCACAGCCACAGACAAGCACAGCACACACAGCACAGCACAGCCACAGACAAGTACAGCACAGCACAGCCACAGACAAGCGCCGAGCCAGGCACTCCCGTTCCTAGACTTTGCTACCAGCTCCAGCTACACACGTATTTACTGATCAGTGTGTACAACGACATTACAACACCCCAACGTGTGTCACACATGTACTTACTGATCAGTGTGTACAATGACATTACAACACCCCAACGTGTGTCCCATGTTCAGTGGTGCAGTGATAAATAAGGATGGCAAGGTATAAGGAATGGATGACTCTATAAAGCCATGTTAAACATAAGATGCAACACTGTAATGTAAAAGGATACGCTTCAATGATTTCAACTATATAAAGCAATAAAACCTTCACACGTTTTCATAAGCAAACATACATGCAATGTTCTTGAGGAAAAACATTCAGCCATGTAGCATGTGCTATATAGCATTCTACTGTACCCCATAAACATACAGGATTACTATAAACTAAAAAGAAAACTGAAATACTCCATTTACAGTAGAAGCCAGTGTTAATGCTCAGCAGGTTGCTGGAACACACTGACGGTATATAACAATGATGGTATTACAATCATTTCATGAGCAAGTACTTTAAACGACCGTAAGAACTGCAATAGCATATGCTGATACACACGAGGACACGTCACCCCCAGATGTGAGTGGCTGCATCTGAGTGCAGTACTCTATCAGAGCTGCTCAGAGTGTCTAAGGGTCAGCTGTATGCTGCAGTGTGAGAGAGAACTCACCCACTCAGTGTCTAAGGGTCAGTCACCTGCTCCAATGTAAGAACTCCTCCCTTCTCAGGTAGAAGAGTGGTTGGATAAGAAAACAATCAAACAACTGTAAAATGGTCCAGAACTAGCGATACTCGCAGACACTGTTAAGACGTCTCCTTTGGAAGGAAGAGTCCATTGCTAACCCTGGGGCGGCGCTGCACCGCTATCCCCTGGCAGGCATTTGATGGGGCCCTTCTGGGTGCAGATGCTGCCAGCTCATCTTCAGTCCCCAGGTCCTAGGAATTGCTCTGACGGTGACACAGGCAAAAGGAAAGAGAAACTATGTCTCCACAACACACAGACAGCCCTTGCAGCTCAGTGCTCCAGGAAAGACACTGCCTGACAAAGGTTCTTAAGAGTGCCTCAGAAGGGATATAATTATCTCTTTGTCTAACAGCATTTTTGCCTCTCTTGCTTATGTATGCCTATGCAGAAGCAAGTCTCTCTGACCCAGCACCGAGACCTTGGTTTTTGGGTTATCAATTAAAACACAGGCATTCTAAAGCATCTCAAGAAATCAGAGGAGGGACAGCAAACATGTGACCCTGGATCTGCTGATGTGCTAACAATTCCACTGGTATCTTCCAGTTAGGAGACACACACAGGACTAAAAGGACCTATGTTCATTTTAGAATTACAATAAAAGCTACATCATGCAATATTTCTCTCTGGATGACAAAAATATTGTAATTAAATTGTGATCCCAAAAAACCTCACAAAACAAACAAAAAAGACAACATAAATTTTATCAAGTACCTTAAAAATTATATTTAAAAGGTATAAAAATTATGCCTTAAAATTTATTTCATTATACTGAATAATTTTAATAAAATACTTTTGTAAATTTGAAAAGATTTCTGATTCTTAGAACACTAAAGGAAAAATTACTTCCTAGATTTGCATATTTTGCAAAATAACATATATTTAAAAGTCCAAAAGCACATTTAAACCCTAAAATGAATTGGTGTCCTTATTTTATGAAAACTTGGCAACAGGAAAACAAATTTGTTTTCTTTAAAGATAATTCTTAATTCTCTAAATAAGCCTCTCAGGTCCAGGTGTGCAAACACCAGTAGCGTGTTGTGTTAAAGTGAGCATGCTCATGGTAAGCTAAAGCAGAGGAAGGCCGCGAAACTGTCTAGTCAGGCTCGCACACCTAGATGAACATGCTTAAATACTCTCTGAAAAGCCAGAGCCTAAGACACTGTAGGCGGTCTGGTATTACCGCCATTTTTTAGCAAGTATTTTAAACGGCCATAGAGATAAAAATAGGGGTGTATGCAGATACATGTGTTTATGTATGTGCAAACACATGTTCACAAAGATAAGCATAAAGGCACATTGATATTTATATGTTTATCTAAACATATGAAAAGGTAAGAGTGTGTGTATGTGTGCACGCAAGTGTGTATGTGCTTGTAGGGGGAAAGGGTCAACACTTAATGTCCCCCTTTATTACTTTCTATTTTATTTTCGGAAGTAAAATTTCCGAAAATTTTATTTACATTTCTCATTGAACTTCAAGCACATGAGTTTGGAAAGGCTGAGTGACCAGCAAGCGTGAGGAGTCTCCTTACTCTACTGTCCATCACTGGGTTTATAGATGTGTAGTGCCATGCCTAAGTCACTTCCTTAAACCACTAGGCCGTTTTCCCAGTTCTAAACACATGAAAGGTTTTATATAGTTATATATTGATAATTATATTTATTTTCTTATTAGATATTTTCCATTTTCCAACTATTCAAATATAAAAACAACAGAAACCATTTTTAGTTCCAACAGTCCTAAGGCATAATTTTGTTATGATAACTTTATTAAATAAATAAAAGAAAAGAGGGGCGAGTACTTTTATGGTTTTTTTTCCCCAAAAGACCGAAACAAGACAGATAGTCTATAAATTTGAGTCCAGATCTCACAGAAGTGCCTCAGATCTAAGGAAAGGGCTCCTTTAGCCTTCTTCCCACTAGTGAACAGAAGCAGTTGTCAATGTATCACCGGGCTTTTAAAAAATCAACTCAAAGGAAGAACACAAGAAAGAGAATCTTGTCATCTGCCAGAAGATGGGAACTGCTACTCCTTCAGCAGGTGAAAGCAGGTTCCGTGCACAGGCAAACATGGAGAACGGGTGGTGGGTGGTCAGAGCAGGCAGGCAGTATCTTTTCTCCCTCTCTGTCTGCTTTGGTGCCTGTCATCACCCTCGCCACAGATGGAGAGTGTCAACAAGTGTCCTGGAATGCTTTCTGATAAAAACCACGGCCAAAAGCAGCTTGACTTTTGTGTATTTGGCTTACGTGTCCACATCACAATCCACCAATGAGGGAAGTCGGGGCAGGACCTCGAGCAGGAACCTGGAGGTAGAGACTGTAACCTCGTCCATGGAGAAACCCTGCTCACCGGCTCGCTTAGCTTGTTTAATCACTCGGCCCAGGGTCACCTGCTCAGGGTGGCCCCACCCATAACTGTTGGAACCCTTACACATTAATTAATCAAGAAAATGCCCCATAGACTTGCCTATAGGCCAATCTGATGAGGACATTTTCTCAACTAGAGTCCACCTTTCCCAGGTGACCCTAATCTTGTGTCAGCTCACATTAAACTGACCAGAAGTTGGCTACATAATGGGGAAAGGATATTAAGGTGGCAGGATACTGACTTGTTTGTGCATTCCGAGTGTCCAAATGAGCCTGATGCATTGAGTGTGGCCTACATCACCACCTAGAGTTGCTTTTCAATTGTTTTAATTATAAACAGAAAAGGATATAAGTAATAAAAAAAATCCAAGTCTTATTTCAAATACCATCCCTAAGGGTATCTGTAAATGGCATCAGCACTGCTCAGAGCCCATCCTTCTGTCTGCCCTGGATAAGCAGATGCCTCACTATTAGAACCTTGCACTACCAGGCCAGTGTGCAGGTCAGGCCATAGAGGTTGCATGCAAGTCTTGAGTATGAGGAAGGACGACAGAGAGATATGAAGAACAGAAGCCCTAAATACAAGTAAATACCACTGTGTGTATGTTGCAGGGAGGCATTTAATGATGAAATAGGGGGTGCTAGAGTCCAAATATTTTCAGGTCCTTGAGTCATTTTAAAGAAATGTTTTGTTTTGTTTTGTTTAATATGTACACTTGTACGGGAATAATAGGATATAATACAAAGAAATACAAGGATAGAAAGGGCTTTAAAACATTCAAAGGGCACAAAAATATAGAAGTAGAACAAAGAAAGTAAAAATAAATGCAGACAAGTCATTAACTGTAATGAATGAGGAGATCATAAAGGACTGAAAACCAACACTCTCCGCCACACACTAGTTCTAAAACCCTCTCATTCACACGAAATAGCAATTCTAAGCCTGTAAGCATTTAATAACATAGCTTTAAAACACACAAATACACCATGGGAAATGAATAAAACCATAATTACGATGAGAGATAGTTTGCTTATAAAGTTAGGGAGAGTTCCTTTAAAAGGAAGCATATAGATGATTTTAAAAACCCACAAGATCCATCTAGTAACATTTGTACAAAAACTCACTCCATAGAATAAAAAAATTTCTAAGCACACATGAAAGGTTTATGATTGACTACACCATGCAGAAATAAAAGTGCAATGAGGATCTGGAGGTAAGTTCCAGAAGCAGCCCTAAAATAGTTTGCCATTAAACGCAGATTAAAAACGAATGTATAACCTAATATAACCCGAGAGATTATATTTCACAGTGTCTACCAACAAGTCTGGAAGTCGGTATCATTGTTCCCACAGGAAAGAGCCTGCAATTTTCCGCCCAGGCACTAAGAAGTTTCAGCCTCTGCCTGGGAGGTGTGCTGCCTGGTTCAGGAAGAGCTAGTATGTGGGACTGGCCTAGCTAGAGTCCCTAAGCAGGGGACACATTCTTCTTTTTACAATAAACAAGTGAGTCTCCTCCTGGGCTGATGTCCAGTGGGAGTGGGTAATGTACAGGAAGATCTGTGTATACACAGGAGTGCAGGGAAACAGTGGGGAGAAGGACACGAGGCAGAAGGCCATGGATGATGCTAAGACACAGGAGGCTGGGATCACAGCGAGCCATGCATCTGCAGGCTGAAAGCGTACCAACAAATAGCTCCCCAAAGAATCTGCAAATCTGGGTAAACTCCGTCTTAACTGTTCAACAAAACAGACATGTGACTTCACAGTTATATACTCTTTGGAGACACATACGTCTGTCCTTGAGCTCACTTATGGTATTCAATACAAGCATACCTGGAATCTATGATGGTTTGTACATATGTAACTTTCCAAAGCAGTATGCCAGGAGCCCTTCCTGTCCACTGTGTCACCTGTCTCTGGCACTGGATACCAAACTGATTCTTCAGTCTGTATCCCTTACAGATTTTGGTGGTCAAGAGTGGTGGCCAACAAAGAAGACAGAGCCACACAGAATGGCAGCCACTGACAGACAACAAGTGCGTTGGGATGGCTGGGTGCGACCTTCCTCACACCTGGGGGTGTACTTGGGTGATGTCTGACTAAGAACTAATGTGGGTACCAGCAGACACCACAGCGAGGTGTGAAGAGCTTAGTGTGCAGTCTTGCATCATACGTGAGGATGGGAGAGAGAAAGCGAGCCCAGCCTGTCTGAGACAAGGCTTCCCAAGGATAAGGTGGTGGAGTTAGCTGGCTTTGAGGCTGTGTCAAAAGGTGAGGAATATCCACATGAGAGGTGCGGTGGGAAAAGCAATGGCAGCTACACACAAGAGCCTTGTTGCCTGGATCTCTGTCCCCTTAACTGACATTACAAATGAGTCTAGGTTCAGGCTTCATTCATGAGTCACAAGGTTTACTCATAGGAAAAATCTCAGTCTTTTATCTATGTAAGCATAATACACGCAGACACTTAAGGATATTTCTCTGAAGATATCATTTTGAGGTTGTTTGAGTCTTTAAATAGGGACTGGATAGTAACTGCTTTATACGCCGATCTCTAGCTGCACTGCTTATCATTTTGAAAACTAGTTCCTTCTGAAGAAGCCTTGGTCAGCATCTCATCTAATATGAGCCATCGATCAGATCCTCCTTAAACAGTGGGGACCTTCCTTTTTGTTTGTTTCCTGAGATAGGCCCTTTCTATGTCCCAGGCCTTGGCATCCTGGCCGTGGCTAAGGATTATAAGTGAACACTACTAGGCTTGGCTTTTAAAAATAGGTAATTTCAAATGTCAACAATGCACACAGGCCCTAGAGCACTGGAAATAAGACATCAACCAGCAATTTGCAAAATTTTTTCATAGGTTCATATTTATGTTTGAACTCGAAGCATTTTCCAACTGCTCAGACAACGCTGTTAAAACCAGGAACAGTGGCACTTTTCTCTAAGTTACCCTAGCAAAGCAAATCATGTTCTAAATTCCACTTACAGATAACTTGCTCTATTCATCTGGGTTCCCAAGCCCTTCCTCTACAGTTATGACTGGGTAACCTCTTTCACAGTATGGTAAGACAATTTCAGCAAAATCATACATTATAAAATGAGACATCTGTATTCTTCTAATTTTAAACATACCTTATGGGAATGATGTAGGAAAAGAGGAGGAGGAACCGAAAAAGATTACGGTACCATGGGCCTGCAAATCCCTGTAAGGTTACCATAACAACAGAAAGAACAACTAAAGCCAGAAATAGCGCCTTTGTCAGCTGATTGAGTTCGAGGTCCAATAAACCAACCTAAAAAAAAAAAAAGTGCAGCATTAATACATGCTCAGGCTGCCACCCATCCCTAGTGTCCTGATCAGAATGCCTGAAAATGACTTGAGAAAACGTAAGATTTTAATAGTCTTTATAATAATTCAACACAAAACTATTAATTTTCTCTTCACACACCTCTCACAGTTAGGTAGGATTTCTGAAAATGTACTGTAACCTGTACAGAGTTCTCAGGGAGAACTGCTGGCCAACAGTAGAGCAGAGTGAACAACCAACACACAGCTTAACCCGCCGTGTGCTGACAGGGAGAAGCCAGGAGGACGAGACCAAGAATCGCAAAAGCAGGGCTGCATCACAGCTCTGTGACACAACGGTCATGCTCTGTGGCATGCCAGCTGAGCGCATCCCTGTTGTTGCTCTCAGGTGTCCTCTGGACACCCTCCACTCAGACCCAGAGTCCCCCAACTGCAGGACAGTTTGTGTCAGTCATTCTGCAAGTTTCTGCAAAAGCTTGCAAAGAAAGATCAAGCATTGGGGTCAGTTTAGAATTGGAACTTTATGCAAGTCCCACACTTCTGATTTCTCCAATATGACATACTGCACTGAAATGCATCCTGTGGACTGATTGCTAGCTGAGCACAGAAATATAAGGGAAATTACACCAAAGAGCGCAATCGTTTCTCCTTGACTTTGGAAACAGGGAGCACTGATATCCGAATAGCCCCACCCTCAACGGTAAAGAGAACACAACCTGGCTCTTCTGAACTGTGCAGCTCCATTCTGAGTTCCACCAACTTCGTGATGGCTTTTCCCACTTTACCCATAAAGAGCAAAGCACAGTTCTGTGTGTGGGCAGGGAGGGGCAGTGCCTAAAGTTAACACAGAGAAGCAGGAGAGGGAGAAGAGAAGGCACACGGTGGCCAAGGCTATGAGCTGAAACCTGCTCACTTGGACTTGTACTCTACCTCCCGAGGGTGCATGGAACCCAGGGCCCTCGGCTCCTTACTGTACAATAAGGACCCAATCAGCAGCTTCTTGACAAGGCTCTGGGAGGAAGCAACACTGCCTGTACACAGCGTCCTATGGCACAGCTCCCTGAGTCTAGCAGGGAAGGAGGTGACACAGTGTCACAGCTGTGAGTCAGGCAGGCGTACTATCTTCACTGTTTACTCTTCAGAAAAACCGTGACTTTAGGGATTAGCCTCAAAAATATTTTAATTTATTGTTTTTTGAAAAATCAGGATCTTGCTATGTAGCCCTACTTGACCTGGAACTCCCTATATAGACAGGCTGGCCCCTAACTTACATTGATCCTCCTGCCTCTACCTCCAAAATATTAAAAATAGGCATGAGCCATTACATCTGGCCCAGCGCCAAACGCTCCCTTCCCCACTGAGGAGCGGTGGCTGGAGGAGCTAGGCTGTTGCACACACAGGACTGGACGAGGCCATGGCCATGGGACGTCTGACTCAGGTGCTGCCAAGAGCAGACCGAGTTTTCAGGCTAAGTATCTCCCTGCCACCCTGGATCTGGCAGTTTTTAAAAAAAGAAAGCAGGGCAATAGAGTTGTGACAGGGAAAGAAGAAAGAAGAGGAAAAGAAAAAGGAAGAGAAAAATGGAGAGGGAAAGAGAGTACAACTGTCAAAATCTTAATTAAAAAAATAAAAGAAAACAAAACACTAGCACTTAAATGTAAATAACCGAGAATTAGCTGGAGTACTCTGGTTTGTTTCATAGTGCCTCAGAAAATTAGCTTTTCCCATAGCTCATAATTTAGTTTAAATCTAGTTTTGATTAATATTTGCCACAAACTCTTATGAGACCATGAGAAGCTATTGCTAGAAAGAAAAAAAAAAAGCCAAGTTTCTCAGAAAGTTCATTAAGTTCATTGTAAAGAAAACTAATTAAACAAGTAATTACATCCCTCCTCCACCTTGTGTGCTAGACTCTGAGGTTATGAAAATGAGTTAGTTATGAGAACCTCCTTTTTACCTGCAAGAGTCTACTAAGAAAACAAAAATGATCACTAGTACTACATGTCTTATGAAAGAAAAATATCCAAACACAGTGTTCTCCTCTGTCCAGATTCATGTCTGAACTATGTGGGTAAATACATCATGACCACGGAAAGCACTACAGAAGCCAGAAGCACTGACCAGTCCCCAGAAGAACAACTGCAGTCTGCACCCATCCCAGTGCCCAGGCTGCAGAGGGCAGGGAGCAGAGCCAAGCGCATCTGCAGCATGTTCTCACTCAGGGGCTCTGGCCCTGCCATGACTACGTAAGAGGCCTAAACAAGCAATCTCAAACAATACTACACGGCCGCCTCACGCAGAGCATCACCTCACTTTGATGGTGACAAATGGGGCACGGCATGCTGCACAGCACACAACGGCTTGTGTCAACAGTCTCTGTGGAGACTGAAGACTCTCAGGTCTAAGCTCCCCTAAGAACATGTGCTCTAGTTCTCAGCAGCAGATGGACTGCCTCAGAGCCCAGTAAATCATGGAAAGCTACCCCCAACCCGGCTTGGCCCTTCCCACCTTCAGGTCTTGCACCAGAACAGTAAAGTGACGACTTCCCTGGAGCATGAGCTCTGTGAAAGGGCCGGAATTCAAGAGTCCTGACAATTCCCCGGCCTTGCTTTCCTCCTGAGAATGAGGCAGCTCAGACCTCAGTGGCTGATTTATCAGCTCCATTTAAAAAGCAGCACAAGGAGGACAAATACCATGCGATTTCCGCTACTTCACTACTACGTAGTTTATGCTTGAATTATTGAGAAAAATAGGGTTTTGGATTAAAATGAAGAAAAATTAAGCCAGGGAAGTAGAGCATGTTTCAAAGCCCAGATCTTTCTGCTGTGACAAAGGCGGTCTAAGTTTCAGGCCTCACTGAGGATCAGATGAAGTCATTATTCATTCAGTCAGGGAAAAAAGACTCAATTACCTCAACCTAAAGATGCTATCAATGAATGCAAAGTGCATATTTTACTCTATTCATCCAAATCCCATTAAAAAGTGAAAGGAATGATTTAATCTGGCCTTCCAGAGTTGGCCTTTTTTTTTTTTTTTGTAATAAAGAATTACTGTCTTGCAAAATGCATAACCACTGTCTCACACTTCCCCCTGCATAAGAGCAGTGAAAGACCAAAAGGTTGCATAAAACCTCCAAGAAACAAATGCCACATAGAGGCTGAAAACACTAAAGTTGCCCATACGCAGGATATGCAGATAATTCAAGACATTAATACCTTTCTAATTGACCAAGACAGATGCAGTTGACTGCCAACCAGTGACTATTAATTCTGAAGCCAAGAGAATGCTCCCTTCTCCCACTCCATCCCAGGGACAGGAGGAGCTGACAACCGGTGGCTCAGCAGGTCGGACCCACTCTCCGCACTGGGCAGAGTTACCCCTCGCACTCTTTCAGGAAGCCTTTCCTCACCTTCCTTGACTGAACAGCAAGCCTGACTGTGTTAACTCCAAGAAAGGGCAGCAGTAGGAAAAGAGGTTTTTAATACTAGATTGTTTTAAAAAATGAAATATTTCATCCAACAAACTTTTTATATTCAAGTTTTCTGTAAAACTTTTAAAAGTACTTCATCTAAAAGCTAAGATTAAAACCTAAAAAGAACTACAAAAACAGTCACAGATTCTATAAAGTGTCACCTTCAGCTTTGATGTGTCTTCGGTATTACTAAAGAGTTTCTTAAACACTTGAACAGGCCAGAACTTCCTGCTACGACTGTAAAATCTTTTTAATTTTAAGGTATATTATTAATCACTTGAAGTAATTATGACTATATGAAAAAAGGTAAATTAAATACTCTAGGAAGTAATCTCTAACATTTACTACTAAATTCTTATATTAGTAAAGCAAATTTTCTTCTACTTGTCATAATATTTGTTTTATTTGAAACAACTGTGATAACAAAATTAAATACGCTACTGGAAATTTTAATCTCCACGGGAAAATTTGTGCATAATGCCTAAGACAACCACAATGGCTCTGCAAAGGGGTTGTTCTAGGATAATGAACACAATAATTGCCTGTATAATCTAAAATGCTACTAATGGCAGCGATCACAAATCCATTTAGCTCCTCTTTAATTTATGTACCAAGTTTTAAATAGCTAATGGTTCTCAGTAAAATAATGGTTTATACCAACAATAAAGGGTAAATACGGTGTTCTCCTGCTTAATCAAGAAAAGATCAGTCAGTTGCTTTTTTTTTAATGAACGTATGGACGAATGAGAATCGGACTTTATCTCTACAGCACAGCACCACTCCCATCCATCTCAGAGTTAAAAGTACCCGCATAGACTAAGTTCCTAAGAAATCAATGTGCATACCAAAGTACAGCAACAACAATACGTTACAAAGCCTTACATCCTATGCATTCCTTAAACGTCCAGCTCTGAAGTTTCCACTGGCCACATCGCTGGTAGATTCAAAAATGGAACCATCAGAGCGCTTTTACCAGTCCTCTGGTTTACATGTGCTCATTCCTTACATAGAAGTATTTCAGAATCACAAAATTTCAGAGTCAATGTACAGCCCTGAAGAAAACTACATTTTAAACTGCCCTGTATTTTCCTTGTGCATACAGTGTTATTTGAAAGAGCCCTGGTAAAATGTCTAATTAATCTGAGACTCCATGAACATATATCTTTAGATAAGATGCATAAGAAGGAAACAGTAACTGTTCTTACCAGCTACCGTGGACCAACTCTTGCCTCTTCATTTGGATTTAGTACAACACTGACGGAGAGCTGCCATGAACCTAACTGGGTTCCTATGAAAGGACTACTTAACTTCAGTATCTTTGAAAGAAATCAGTCTGTACTATCACATTTAATCCAACATTTAAAAAAAAGTAATTTTAAGATCTGTATTTATTTAAATAAATGAAAGTTATACATTACATCTAACCCCTAACTCTTCCTGTCATGGAGCTTAAATTATTAGCAAAAATTTTTAAAGTTATCACTTCAAACAATGATAAAATGAGGTAGCTTTTTGCCACCTCAAGTTTGTTTACTTACTCATTTTGGGATATGAACTACTAAGTCTTAACTGTTTGCAGACATGCAGCTGGCCACGCATTGACGATATATCTGACCATTACTGTTGCCGCCCCAGTGATCTGTGAAATAAGAATTGCTTCTTTGGGCCATTATTGTCTATTGGCTCAATAATCTGTGCTTTAAAAGCTCTCTAAGTATGTATTAGTGTGACAATGCCTAATATTATAGTATATTTACCTTAAAATATAAACTCTGTGTAAGCCCTTCAGGTCTACAGTGAAACAATAATTCATAACCCCCGTTCTTATTTACATATAAATTTGACTATTTTCCGTTAGAGTTGAGGGTTCCTGCTTGGCTTACTAAATTTATTAGACAATGTGTTTTTTCCTTGGTTATTTACATTTATACAGAAAATGGCAGGTGCCCTGAGGGGACTGACCAGTTGGTGAGGGGCTTACAGTATAGCCATGAGTACCTGAATTCAATCTCTGATGCATGGAAAAGCTGGGTGTGTCAGCCCATATCTGTCATTTCCCTGATGAAAGGGAGAGGCAGGGGAATCTTTGGGGCTTGTTGGTCAGCAGACCAGAAGAATCAGTGTGTTCTGGGTTGAAGAGAACTTGCCTCAACTATAAAGGTGCAGAAGTGATTGAGAACATTCAACATCAACTTTGGCCTCAACATGTTTACTCACTGCATAAACGTGCGTGTGTGCACGTGCGCACACACACACACATACATTACACACACACACACACACACACACACACACACACACAGAGTCATCATTTGTTTCTAAATATAAACAAATGTGTGCCCATACAATTATCATGTACCAAACAAAAGAGGAGGTAATCAGCAGACAAAGGCTTTCAAGTGGCTCTCATACAAGGTAGGCCTCATTCCTTCTTAGTGAGTGACATGGCTTTGTCACAGTGAACCAACAACCTGCTGGCATCTGCAGGTACCCTCACTGCTGGCCTGAAGAACACTGTGATACTCATCTTCTCAAAATGCTGCCGTTCACACAGTGGCTCTGGCCTTTACTGGGACATATTTCATTCACCAAGACATTCCTCAATAATTGGCAGTAATGCCAGAAAACAGCACAGCACATGTGTCCATGCATGCATCAAATCTCAGGTCTACTCCTGAAAAGCTTGTGTGATTCTTCATGTTCAAGAGGGATCACCCTGTCCTGATTGCTGGCGAGCAGCCCTTATTAACATTAAAACCTTTATTGAAATGTAATCAATAGAAGCCAGCAAATATAATGGAATGGTTTTAACATGTTGATGTGCAAAAATTTTATTTTAAATAACTATAGATTTCAAAATTTTCAACAGTGAAACATCAAAATTGTGTTTAAAATTAAAATAAATGAGGGAAACATGTAAAAGATCTATCTGGCATCTTTGTTTTTACTTCATATATACACAGGGCATTGCAATCTAGCATGGTTTGAAGAGAAGCCCGTCACCTCCTACCATCTTACTTAGGTACTTAGGATCGCATCATGCCACAGTGCCGTTCTTTCTAAAGTTGGTGGTAGGAGGAGACTAAAGCCTAGTGTTAGGGCTCACTCTCATCGCTATCCTAGCCCATATTCCTGTGTTGGTGTCACTCACTGCTTCTTTCCACCAGGGAAACAGAAACCGAGTGTGCAGCATGTTACGGCTGCCAGCAGAGGGTGCTCCAGGCTGGCACAGTCTTCTGGAGTCTGTTCTTAGTAACTACGGCTTCATCTCCACGTCAACAGCACAGTTTATTAACCACATGGACTCCTTATTTTTGACAACTTATTTTGACCTAAATCTCTTCTTATCGTGCAGAATTCAGGGCAGAATTGGTAGGCTCTAACACTCCGGAGTATAGGACCGAGAGGTTCCTGCATGAAAATCTACCCGTATAAGGAGGAAATCCTATTAAAGATCTGAAGCCTCTGCCCCAGCTCACACTCAAATGCTATCTAGACAAAGTGTAAGCCAAGTGTACGGAATGGCAGCTAGAGCTTGCAGAGTGCTCTGAATACACTGAATACATTGATTTTTGTGGTAACAATACAAAAAAACTTTCAGTTTTAAACAGTTTAACCAAATCATCCACCAATTTACAATTACTTCAACAGCTTATGTTACCCACTCACCTCAGTTCTCAAACCCTTCATGTAACTGCTATCTAAGGTCAGTCGTTTGGTTAGCAATTTAGTTTAACTAAATGAAACTTGCAAGCTACACCTAGAGTCTTTTTGAACTATTCAAAGATTTTGTAGTTACATATGCACCTACTTGGTAAAAATTACTATTTACTCTGGAGTGAATGCTTTGGCAGTCTTTTAAAAATGTGTGTGGAGTAGCAAAACAAAAACAAAATACAAACCAAAAATCCACCTCCCGATGCTAGCATTTCATTGACCAAGCCAGTGAGGCAGAGCTATAAATTCCCTTCACACACTCCAGGAATCAAAGAACAGAGTGTAGCCTTCCACTTAAAGACTGAATGGGCTGAATAATTGTGATGAACAGCATCATTCATTTTTAACCTTACAATGTGTCATATATAACATACAAATGAGTGTCTGCATATCCTTGAGAAGACACACAGCTTTACTCAACTCAGATGGCCCTGTCTCAGGACACTTTCTCTAGGAGCCCAGTTCACTGTTCAGGGTTCTATGGTCACATGAGGTCATCCCTGGAAACCAGTGCCTTCTTTGGCTTGGCTCATCCATGATCCGATCCGATCCGATCCGATCCTCTCCTTCTCTCCTCTCCTCTCCTTTCTTTCTCTCCCTCTCCTCTCCTCTCTTCCTCTCCCTCTCCTCTCTTTCTCTTTCTTTCCCTCTCCTCTCCCCCTCCTCTCCTCCTCTTCCCCCCCCTCTGTGTGATAAAATATATGGTAGGGTTTTTCCATCTTAAGTTTATTTTTTATTTCAAGATATAAACTATGAAGTCTTAACTATCTGCATCCATGCAGCAGACACTTCAATTTATTTTGGCAATACTGTATGTGCTTTTATAGACATTATCTACCTTTTGAATTTACTTAAGTGGAAGACAAGCCTGACCTTTACTCTCTGTGCAGTGAGCTGCGCTGGGGTCAGCAAAGCTCTCACGGGAATGAGACAACACCTGGGAGGTCCGATGCTCATCAGGAAAACCACTACCTTCCTTCGTTCTTCCTCTCACTATTTTTAACAGTTCTAGCTGAAGAGAAGATATTATTTGACACGTTTTTATTCTGGAGGTATATATGCAAGTGTGTGTCTAATTCCTTATGTGGTCCCTTACTTTAAGTACCCGTGGAGGGAGAAACTGTTAGAACATCCTTCAAAGTTGCTCCTAAACATTCATTTGAAGATGATGGCTTGTAAAATATATTACTCTATAAAAAAAATTCTTGTATTTTTAAATACTTTGACAATAGTACTAAAATTCTGGACTCCATTCAAGCCTTGTTGTGGAAATCACTAAATCTCTAGTCCAGTGAATGCCTGCACACTGAGTTTCTGCAGAACGTCTGTTCTCTCTGGTGGTCTTTGCTAACTCTGAGGCACAGCATCTTCGGCATAACCAGAGGATGACAGAAAGCTCCTGAGCGCCTGGCCCCACAGTGGCAGGTGGGAGAGTTTAACTGTGCAAGCTTCACAGCTGAAGAACCTTCACACAGCCCTGCTGGAGCCAGTCTGTGGCACGAAGCTAAGAAGAAAGGAATGGCTCGGCTGTAAAGGACAGGACAGGTTCTACTGCTGTTACTGCCAAAGCTCGGGTCTGACTCTCCTCTAATGCTCCTTGGATGACTGAATATATGTGATATGTGGACCAATGAAGAAGGAACCCTCCTATTCTGAAAGTTTCCTCCCCATTCACCAGGACATCTATCACTACAAACAAAACAAAACAAAACAAAACAAAAAGCAAGAGTGCTTTTAACTCAAGAGCCATTCACTGACTCAAAGGGTCTATTGCTGAAATTATTACTGGAACCAAACCTAGGAGCACACTTTCAGTCTATTCATTAGATTTACTAAAGATTAGACGCATATCACCTATTTATAATAACACTAAAAACACATGTGAGGACATAAAATGCTGGCCAGTGTGTGAAGCACCTCAGAATTACTATCATCTCGAACAACTAGGTTCTGCCATTGTTGTTCCACCCACACATCAGCTTAAGTAGCTATTAAGTACAAGTTAATAAGAGGTAAACATTTTAATTTTTAGGATAGCACAGCAGAATGGCAGTCACAGAAAAAAAAAAAAAGAAAAAGAGAGAGAGAGAGAGAGAATGTGAGAGAGAGAATAAGAGAGAATGAATATGAAAGGACATTATATCTAACATTCAACTCCACATCAGTTCTTTAGTTCCCAAAATCCATAGACCTCATGTTTTGCATTTTTTTGTTTTGAAATGGAAATATAGTTCAGAAGATTTGCTGAAGAATTTAAATGATAATGGTAATATGGTTAAATAAACTTTTCATCTTCCTTAATCACTCTTTTATTATTAAAACTGTAGAAAGCTTTATTGCTGGTATCTTGGCAAATTTAACACTATTTTAAACCATCTAAAATTTTTGTGTTACTTTCTGTCTTTACAGACATTTTATGAACCATTTCATACTTAATGGCTTGTAAGCAATCTCAAGAGTTGGGAATTGTGTGAAAAGTTGCTCAGATTGACAGATAAAGTGAAAAGGTCTGTATTAATTTCCAAATAAAGAAATGCATGGCGTGGTATCTCACGATGATTATACTCTAAAGTACCAATTAGAACGCATCAGAAACTAGAGCAAGTTGACACTCTACAATAAAGCGAATAATTTCCAGTTGGAGGGGCAGAAAATGTTAATATGCAATGCTCAAGACTACAAGAATCTTTGTAAAAGGAAGTAGCTAATAAGGTTTAATGATGCATGTCAGGAAGCCACAGTATGTAGGGAAACACAGCTGGCTTCATTTTGTAAACTATTTGATATACACATCTTTCTCGTTCACGATTATCAGCTGTGCCAGTGCCACAGGGGACAGTTTAGACTTCAAATCAGGATATTCTTCTTGTTCTCTAAATTACACGTAAAATACATTAATATAATATGGTGCTACAGGCTAGTGCACGGACGCAAGCTCATCGGCTGTGCAAAGAGGGCTAAAGAAGTCTGCTGAAAACTGCGCAGAGACAACCTCACAGACTAAAAAGGCTACTAAGCACCAGAGCCATTTAAAGCAAATCATAAAGCAGAGAAAAATCACTTGGACATAGTGAATTAATCACTTTCAGAAAATTGTCACCATTTCTCATACCATACGTATTAAAATACAAATTGTCCTAAAATGCGTCTGCTAGTTTGAGTCCATCTCCCCTTTCAGGGGTGCATCTGCAAGTGCACCAGGAGCCGCCCTCCAAAAAGCAGTGTGTCTTGTTTCTAGAGTCTCAGTTATGAGGGACTGCAATGTGCAGGTGACAGCAATTAGCAGCAGATGACAGAAGCACTTTGAATCTGTACCAGATGGCAGCAAAGGGTCACTGGAAGCCAGCAAACCGTCCACAAGGAAACCCTTGTGTTAGGCAACTATCAAACTCAAAAGCTCTTAGAAACAAATTAATTATTCAACCAGCAGAAGACACTGCTAGGTCACAGCACCAATATCAAAACGCTGCTAAAGCACTTGGAGCGCACTTACTTTAAATGTAATTACACATATTAGCTGTTAAAAACAAGCATGCCACATAATGACGAAAAGGTTGCCCTAAACTCAAAGAGCTAAAATTCTAGTAATTAGTGAATTGTCTTATGGCAAAATAGAGTCAACAGGTTCTAATTCTGGATGAATGCTGTTCATGGCTGAACCAGAAACAGCCCAGTTCTGAGTAGAATCTCCTGAGCCCTCAGCATTTCTGCTGAGAACAAAGGTCAGGACAGCAACAAGCACTAATGCTAACCAGGATGAAGGACAGACAGACCAGACACAGCATTTCAAGGTCTGAAGGATAGGGAAGACCTTCAAATCCTAGAGGCAGTTGGCAGAGGCTTCCTGCTCAGAAGAAAAATGTGTTGCTACATTAAGTAGTTGGGAACACAAGAGAGGAGAGTCAGCAAGTAGGGAGCCCAAGGCTTTCCTATAGGGAGTGGGGGTGGACTAGGTCGCTACTGGTGTTCATTTGTTAATGTTCCACGGAGAAAAATGAAGATGAAATTGCTTAAATGGATAAACGATTTCCTCTGACAAGATTAACTCCATGTAGATAACTAATAACTAACACACATAAGCTTAATTTTTGGTTTACATTGCTTTACAAATAAAACTAATAATTTCTTTATCCTCTATGATCTCCAACAACTTATAAGTTAGCAGCCATCTCTAGCTTAGAACACTCCTTTGTACAGTCTGTTATTTAGCCTTCCTGACTTCAACCCATTTTATCATTCCTGCCTGACTCCTAAATGGGGCACGTATCAAACAAAGAGACGGGTGCCTGGTAACCCTTTTCTTCTCCTCCTTCAGTCTCTTCCTCCTTGGCCCCTACTTGCTGAAGCTGAGCAGTTAGGCCCCATGTCCCAAAAGTCTCCAGTATCCCCAACAGTGCCACCAAGTGGGTACCAAGTGTTCATACACATTCTAATTACAATAGCTGGACACACACACACACACACACACACACACACACACACACACACACACACACAGCTCAAGTTAGCCTCAAACCCCCATGTGTAGCTGAGGACTAAGGTTACAGCAGTGCACTACCATGTCTGGCTTTCTGTGGCGCTGCAGATCAAACCCTTGGGCTTTGTGCATGCTGGGCAAGTACTCTACCAAGTGAGCTCCACCCTCAGCCTAGGGTTTTATTTTTATATTGCAGCAAACATAATAAAAAAATTTAAAGATAATGCCTAAAGCAGCATAAAAATTTCAAGTAACAATAAAATTGTATGAAACTTTTAGAAAATTACAAAAATATTTAAAGGGTTACAAAATACTAATTAAAGATTAAATTATAAAATCAATTGTCTTGAAAAATTCTGCAGTGATGAAATGCAGTTATAACTGACTTGTTTACAGTCTCAAAATGTTTTAGAATACATAACAGCCCAAAGCACGAGGAGGCCCTGAGTGGCATGTATAGTCATGCTATGGAGATGACAGGATAAAGACAGACCAGACCAGGCACCGCTCTTCTGGGCTGAAGAGGCAGGAAATGTACTGAGGCGGACAGCAGCCACTGCACAGGGGTAATCTCGTCTCTGCTACATCAACACATTGAAAAGTAGAAGCTTGGGCCTTGTCCATACACACTCAAAACAATGCCAGGTGGGCAGAGATCTAACTGAGCGTGTCACTTAAGAAAGGGAAGGGAGTGTCTTCAGGACCTTCAGACGGCCTACTGTGAAGTCATTGAACTGATGGTTATTTTAAGTGCATTTAAGTAGTATTTTTGCATTATCTGTGTTGTCAATAAAAAAAATTAAAAAATTAAACCAAGATATATTGATCTTTCTTGCTAGCAAAATTCAAATGTCAGTCAGAAGTTTTCTAGTATGCTGACTGGTTTTGTGTGTCAACTTGACGCAAGCTGGAGTTATCACAGAGGAAGGAGCCTCCCATAAGGAAATGACTCCATTGGGGTTGGGGATTTAGCTCAGTGGTAGAGCGCTTGCCTAGGAAGCCCAAGGCCCTGGGTTCGGTCCCCAGCTCCGAAAAAAAGAACCAAAAAAAAAAGGAAATGACTCCATGAGATCCAGCTGTAAGGCATTTACTCAATTAGTGATCAAGGGGGAAGGGCCCAGTCCATGGTGGGTGGTGCCATCCCTGGGCTGATCATCCCGGTTTCTATAAGAAGGTAGACCCAGCAAGCCATGAAGAGCAAGCTAGTTAGCAGCACCGCTCCATGGCCTCTGCATCAGTTCCTGCCTCCAGGTTCCTGCTCTACAATTTATGAAATATAAGGTTATATCAGTTACTTCTACAGAATTTGAATGGACACTTTATACACACAGCTCTATATGGTCAAAAGATGACAACGAACCTTACATTGTCCATTTTATTGCCATGCCCAAGCTGCAGAAGCTCAGAAGACAGGTTACCATGTAATGGTGGAGATGACAGTAAAAGTTAAATGACTAAAAATAGGAAACTAAGAAAGAAAGTCAGGGATGCCAGTAGCAGGGAAATCACAGTTGGAGAGAACATAACTTCTGGTAATAAGGTGTGAGTACATTTATAATTTTGAATATTTTTGCTTTTATCATATAGATCCTGGGGGAAAGAGAGATGGCTCTGTGGTCAAAAGCACTGGCTGCTCTTGTAAAGGACCTGGTTTGGCTCTCAGCAACCAGCTCACAAGCATCTGTAACTCCAGTTCTAGGAATTCTGACCCTCCTGGCCTCTGTGGGCACCAGGCACAAAGGCAGTATGCGCGAACATGCAGAGAAAGCAGATAAAACATTGAAATACAGGCCTCTTGGTGTTCTATCCGCATGTACCTTCGAAAGCCAGAGTCATCCTCAGGCATCCTTTCTTCAGAGCTATCTCTGTTCCTCTGGGACATTCCTGGGGCTCACCTAGTAGGCGAGGCTGGCTGGCCTGAGAGCTCCTGGGGATCTTGCCTTTCTCTACTACCCCAGTGCTGGGACAGAACCCCGGTCTCCAGGTTTGTGAGATTAGCACTTTACCAGCTGAGCTGTCTTCCTAGTCCCCCACCATCTCCAAGCACATATGTTAACTTTTGGGCTCCAGATTGTGGGTTTAGCTCAGTGCTTAAGCACATTCCTAGCATGCATGAGTGCCTACTAACCTACTAAGAAGTCTGTCAACAGCATTCTTAGCACCCCGACCTTTCTGATTTTCCATCTCCTAAATAGACTAATCATCTACCAGGGCACGAGGGTGACTTTTCTATAGAACCCTTACTTTCAGCAAAAGGGATTTTCAACCCCTCCTCTGCTCATAACACAAAGTCTATCATACCTCATTGTGACTCTGATGCTTGCCTTGATTTTCAGCCTATTTTCTTTTCTCTTTCTCAAAACCCTGTTACCTCAGTACAAAGCAGTCCTAAGCTGCAGAGGATGCATGCTGTAGAGCAGTCCCTCTAGTCCTAGGGTCACTAAAGGGCCACTTCTTCAGAAGAGATCTACAGGTGCTGTGCCTGACCTCAGATGCAGAACATTCCAGGTTCTGTTTCTGGACTTCAGCTTATTCTAAGTTGCTTCCCAGACACCCCTTACAGCAAAGTCAACTCCTTATCACTGCCTCTACATCTGCACAAAGTCTGGCTGGCAAAAATCTCACTGCAGTGTAAGACAAGCCTTCACCTGCACTTGGCACTGTGCTCAGTCTTCTCAGACCTCCTCTGCAGGCTTTCTCTCCCAGTCTCCTCCTCCAAATTCCTAAGATTTCCCTAAGGCCACAGGTCTCACCTACTTCACTGAGGCAAACATACTTCCTACGTCAGGGCCATACAAATATACTCACTTGCACCTTCCCTGCAGTCAGCTATCATATGTTCTGAAGACTATGAACTTGCCTCCTTTGGGTCTAGCTAATCAGCCATCTTTTTTCTTTATGGATTCTTCCATACATCCTCCCTGATATTAACATTCCCTATCAGTGTGGACACCTCTATCTCTGGGCTAAGTTTAAACAGTTCTCTCTTGGCCCCAGACCTCAGAACTATCATCTTTTTATCTCCCAATATGTAACTTCTGGCTTTGTAGTCCTACCGATCTAAGGTCACTGGAGCCCTCCAAACAGTGAGTCCCACATCCATTTAGCCCATGAAAGTCAAGCTCCAATCAGACTCTAGGATGTGACACTTGAGAATCCATGCTCCTTAAAGGCAGCTTCTGCCTTCTGTTGCAATGTGATAGTTCTAAAGGTTTCCTGACATGACTGTCCTTGGCCCAACACAAAAAGTACCTATCCCAAGACTTCAACATCATTAGTACCTCCCCCCCCCACACACACACCTCAAAGAGAGATCCAGGATCTTCTCTAATGGCCTGTGGAATTCTCTATCTTGAGTCAAAGCTTGAGAAGTTTTAGGGCAGTAGACACTATCTTATAGGATGGGCTTATAGTCTAGGCAAACACATTAAATTTCTTCATTTATATGAACTCACACTCAGGTCTTTGTGACTGCTTCTTTACTCCACATCTAAGTTCTAGGAGATGGTGTGGAGACTCCTGTGGCATCTAAGGAGAAGGGCATCTTTGATGCTCACACCAATGCATGTGACACCACTGTCAGTGCTACAGTCCTGCCACAGGCCTTATCCCTTCTTCACAGCCACAGCACCATGGAGGAAAGTTGCCTGCTTTCCTCTCCAATTAGCTCCTTCCCAGGGCACAGAAGCTTCATACTCTTGCTTGCATGATTCTTAAGAGCCTGTGGGGTTTTCCATGGGATTAGGCAGCCAACTGAGGTAACTCTCCCACGGGGATGCCCATCATGCATAGACACAGGCAAAAATTGCTACTATATAGTTTCCACGCCTCAGCCCCAGGAGTGCAGCAAGAGGAAAGGAGCCTATATCCCTCAGGACCTGACTCTCTACCAGCTCCCCAACTTATGGCAGGCCACATGAGTACATCTGAGGGCCTTGCTTCTACATCACTGTCACTTAATCCCTAAACTTCACAGTAATTCCCCTGTCTCTTGGATCTCAACAGTATCCAGTTCCTCAAAACCAAACTTCTCTGTTTTAAAATGCCAGCAACTAAGGAGGTGAAAACATAAAGAGAGGCCACGGCCAGCTTCGGCTAAGAAAGCAAGTTGGAAGTCAGCGTGGGTCACATAAGACCCTGCCTCAAGACACGTTAAGTACACACATATACAGAACACACGTCAGCAGCTATGGCTGGTCTAAAACACACAGACATGTGTCTGCAGAAATCTGGAATCAAAGGTGTACACCACCATGCCCGGCCTCTTTTTTTGGGTAAATTAGATATATAAACCACCACTAAAATTGCTATGATTTGCTATCTAGAAGATCACCATTCAGGGATGTACATCAGAAGAGGTTGGACCACTGATCTAAGACTGCAAAGAGACTTGAGTCTAGCCTTCTGCCATTCAGCATCACTCTGATGGTGATGCTGGTTCTCTGTCCATTGGGAAGAGGCAGAGTACCTCATGATCTGCCTTCACCCATACAAGAGGCAAATGTATCATCTGAGACCAAGATTAAACTCAGAGTAGTCATTTTTCTTTATATTGTTTGGAATTAAAAACGTATTAAATTGATCCATTATGAAAATTCTATTCTCTACACTGTGTGATTCAGACCATGTCTATATCTTAAGGCTATGAAACAATTTTTGTAATTGTAATAACAAAACAAATTATTGACTTTAAGTTAAGAAAATTGTTCCTTGAATGACTAAATATTCAACCAAAACAAAACAAATCTCTCCCTCAATTGTGTCATATACAACTCGCTCATTTCCACAGGTTAATGAACTCTCTGTAGCTATGCTGTGTTCGTGTTTGTCTTTCATTTCTATTTTTAAGTCTTTATTTGGGAGTTAAGCAAAAGTGCCCACGATGCAGTTTAGCAATGGCATGGCTGTGTAGCACAGTTGGTGGTGGTCATCAACATTACTGTGATGCACAACATCTACTCCACAGCAGTACCAAAACATGGGGACAGTGATCTGGTTGTGTGGATGTGACGCTATCACAGTAAGTCACACCTCAAACACATTAGTACAGTCTATTCACCAAGTGCAACGTACAGGAGAAGAGGCTGAAGGCAAAGCCACTCTTTGAATTAATCTCTCACTAAAGCAGTGCTGTTTTCAGTCCTTACTAGAAATACAACAGGCAGTCCCCTGCTTAGAGGTAAGGCAGCGCAACTATTAGAAATCATGTTCAAAAGAGTCATTTTTAGTTCTTTTTTAACTCTTCGTTTGGTTTCCCTGCAGCTATTGGCTGTGTGAGGAACATGGGATATAAGAATGTATACAATCAGGGTTGGGGATTTAGCTCAGTGGTAGAGCGCTTGCCTAGCAAGCGCAAGGCCCTGGGTTCAGTTCCCAGCTCTGAAAAAAAAAAAAAAAAAAAAAAAAAAAAGAATGTATACAATCTAAGTCCTGCCTCTATGCTATTTAAAACTTACAGAAGACAGGGATAAGTAACTAAGTAGTTGTCTCGGGCTGACTCCTAACTTCACAGAGCATTTACTGAGAAACTAGCATGTACAGAGTGCCAGAAACACCAAGATAAATGGACAGTCCAAGCCAAGAAACTGTGATGAATAAGGCAGAATAATCATTGGTCTACACAGTGTGTGGCCAGATGGCCCTACAAGCTTAAGACAGACAAAGCAAGCCCTCCTAGGACAGCAGCACTGAGTGAAGAGAGGAGGGAAAGAAGAATAAAGAAGGGCTTGTGGCACACAGCAGAGAGGCTACTGTTTATCATCAGAGCAACGGCAAACATTTGAACAAGCTGGTGCAATAAGGAGTGAAAGAGTACAGCACAGGGAATGAGGGATGGAGGAGGGAGGCAGCCAAATGAAGGGAGAGAGGTGAGCATGCTCCACAGAGCCCATCCCCATCCACTGCAGTGGACTTTGGCAGGGAACCATGACAGCCTAAGGGCTCTACTTTTTAGCTGACTGCTGGCTCAAACTCGTCTCCAGTGAAGTCTGCCTCTGATTCTACAGCAGCAGTGTGACCTGAAGATACAGAGGATGGCCACGGAGGCCTTCCATCTGCACAGGAATGGACAGACGGACAGGTAGGGGTAAGCTGCTAGAAATCCTCTGACATAGCTGTCTGAGACCTTGAGTGACAGAAGCTGCTACCTCCACTCTTCTCTAACACGCTCTCTCTGCCCACTGTGCTACACTCTACACACAAGTCTGGGAACTGTCCTAGCTTACTCACAGGACACATCATCAGAACTGTGTCAAATGATATGGGAGAAGAAGATCTTACTAATGCCAGAAATATGAAAAATTAAGTATTATCACAAGTTCCTAACAGTTTTTAAGGCCTCAAGGTAAGGAATCAAGGAGTTTAATAAATACAATGAACATAATAATGAAATCGCCAACTCACAGTAAAATCTCTGCTGAGTTGAGATTACTGTACTAACACATAAGGAGACACTACCAAATGTATTCTTACCTAATATAGACAAATATACAATAAGCATTGCTTATGCAGAATGTAATGAAGAAATAAGCATTTAAATAACTCATTTCCTATTCAGGGCATTTGATTTATAGTCAAATTTAAAGGAATTCAGGGACAAAACTGACATTTGTACTTTAGAGGTTTCCGTGTTTGTAGAGCAGGTCTCAGTTATCATCAGCATAGCGTCTTTCCTGTCTCCTAAAGTCCTAAGTCCATGTGTGCTCACCATGCAGAGCTGTGTGTGGCTGTGAGGCCAGTGTGCTGGACACAGTGATGGTGGCCCAAGCAGATGTGCTCCATCCTATCTATGTGCTATTAGAAAGCTTCACGGTTGGCTTGATGATGGCTGATATTTTCCTGATGAGACTTGAAAACACTATGATTTGTTGATATTAATAACAGTTGTGAGAAAGGCATGAGTCTCTATCCAGGAGGCTGAGCACACCACCATCTTCTCCCCATGCAGCTCTTGGTGAAGCAGAGCAGCACACATTATGGAAACCATATTCTCAAAAAGGCAGCTACTAGAGAAACAAGGGGTCCTCTGATGGCATGGAGCCATAGAAAAGGCAAAAGCCAGCTGGTCTAGTGTGACATTTTACTATAGATCAAGAGGACTCTTAAAATATTAATAAATGGTCCTTTTAAAAATAAAAAGGCCATTTTCCAAAACTGCCTTGATTTCAACTGGGAATGTACCCCGCGGTTGACTCTATTTGGTTCTATTGTCTGAAAACGCCTTGCAACAATCCAGACAGCGCAAGGCAGCTCTAATTCCCATAATGGCACCTGTCACCTGTCTCTGTCAATGAGACATCTGAAAGCATCTTTTTATTAGAAACACAAATCAATATGCCCGAGGGATTACAATAACTGCTTGAAGCAATTTGTATTATCATTTCATCCTTGATGTTTCTGCTCTGAGCAACTTATTATTATGAGCGGCATGAAAATGGCAACCTGTCACGACTGAGTTTCCTTAACCTTCTCTAAGAATTTCCCTCTTAAATGTAATCAAGTATCATCTTATTAAATACATCTAAGGCTAGGTTTTATAAAGCAGTCCATTACTGAAGTGGTAGTCCTTGTAATTTAAACTTTCACCAAATTTCATTGTAAGTTGCCTAGTAATAAAAACTTCTTATTTGTTCAAAGTTTTAAGACTTCGATAGGAGTACAGTCCATCTCTCTCTCCAGTAAGTCACAGGATAAGAACCAGAAAAGTCAGAGAGCTACCCCTGCATCTGGATGATAACACTGCACTTTTAGCATACAGCTATGCTTCCTTGCTGTTAGAGGGCAGGAACAAAATTAACAAGGAATCCAAAACAGTCAGTCAGAGTGTTGCATCCGTCAGTTGCTCCACTTACAGACCCCTAACTCACCCAGGACATTCTAGGGCAGACATGAGAGCAGAGACTATCTCTAGACTGCACTACACTAGAATCTGGAAGTCAGGGGTTTGCATTTCCATGTCTCACGGGCATAGCACTGGGGCAGGCAGTACAGTTGCTGGCATGAAGAAGCAGTATAGCCATGCCACAGGAGGAGGAGCAAGGCTGGCAGCCAGACATGCTTTCTGTATATTTCAACTCCAATAAAATCTGTATCTAGGGCCTAAGTGCATGATAGCCACAACCACAGAGAAGAGAAAGGAGCTGGAGAGTACCTGGCTCAAGCCTGGGTGTCAGCGAGGCCAGGCCATTCTCCCTAATTCTCACAAGTCACACCAGGTTGAAGGATTAGCTTTTTATTTTTAATCAACTAGAAAAGAACAAACAAAAAGCAAGGTAACAAAGCAAAGAAATAAAGGAAATATGCCAAAGACAAGAGATATTAGCTAAGGCGGGCAAAACAGCAAGATTAAAAGTCTATTTATGAAGCTAGCTACCTATAAAATTGGGTGAATATTCAATGTTCACTTGTCCATCTGCTTAGCTCTGCAGACGTTTTAAAAGGCACAAAACAGTTGCCTGCTTGTGGTGGAGATGCCTTTAATCCTAGTTAGTACTCAGGAAGCAGACAAAGGCAGGTGGATCTAAGTATGAGGCCAGCCTGGTCTACAGATTAAGTTCCAGGACAGTCAAGGCTACACAGAGAAATGCTGTCTCGAGAGAGCCAATAAGATAAAATAGGCACAAACAGGGCCTTATGGATTCTCCAGCATAAGTGGGAAAGTTGACATTCTGTCAGGAATCCAGAGAGAAATGGGGCTGGTGGGAGTTGGTGCCTTCCTAGGTGTGGAAGAGGGGTCTACTGGAACAGCCTCACCAAGACCAGAGCCTGGCAGAATAACATGCCTTTGGGAACTGATGGTGAGAGGGGAGGTCTGAGTAGAAAAGCTCCAAGGAAGTTCAGCAGGGATAACCTTTGCTGGGTCCTGATGGGTGTGTCCTGGTGGGTGTGCATTATATTATGTCTCTGCTACAAACCATGTTTTGTGGCAATGACTACGAGTTTTGAGCTTCACAGAATCTGGAACCACCTGAAAGATAGGCCTCCGAGAATGCTTGTGGGGGATACCTTGACTGACTTAACTGGGATGGGAAGACCTGAGCACGAGGTCTCAGTAACGAATGAGTGCTGAGAAGCAGCTCCCTCTGCCTTCTGACTTGGATATGACATAATCAGCAGCCTCAGGCTGTGACACTAGCACTTCTCTGCCACGTTGACCTGGGAGACAACACCCTTTCTACCTTAGGCTGCCTTTGTTAGGGTATTTTATCACAGCAACCGAAACTTAACTAAGATGGATTCCAGTGCACTCACAGTAAGTGACAGACAGAAAGCTGATGGAGAGCCACACCCAGAGCAGAAGATACAGGGAAATGATGCTGCAGGTCAATAAAGTGCCCAAGCATGAACAGAAGTAGAAGCACAGAGGTGACAGATGTGGAGCCTGGGTACTGAATGTTTCATGAAAGGGAACTGCATCTCTCTGTTAGTCAACAAGTCCCATATGCTGTAACAGTCTCCAAGCCAGCGTGGAGGGCAAGACTTAAAGGCCTCCTTGAATAACAAAACAGTACTATCACAAACTCATGCAATGCTAGTCCTTGCCTTTGTCAATATGTAGCTGGAAAACACATTTATTTTGAGATAAAAAGGCAAGATGGCTCCTCAAAACAGCCATAGGTTTGCAGCCTGACACAGCCATACCGCCACTCTACAATTCCTTTCCCCAGCTGTACTCACTCCACTTTGTCACCAAGGACAGACAGCCTTACTTCCTTTGGCAGACATGCCTCTGGATAATCATTTCAGATCCCTCCTCTTTAGAGTTTGTCTACTTTCCAGCACAGGAGGCCTCTGGGTCACATCTGGACAGTTTCCTGGCCCCAGACCAGGATGGTCCTTCTCTAGGTTGTAGTTCCCCTCTCTGACACCTGTCACAGCTCTAGATAAACCCAGGACCTATCTGTTGGTGTGAGTAGAGACTCTTGCAACATGGATAATAAAAGACCTTGGTTTGTCACTAAATACATCACTGACATATAATTTCAAGAAGAGTTGTATCTTTGGAGCTGTTCAACAGCGTCAAAGCTGAACGCTAGGCTTTCATCCCTGGCCCTTTTGGGAACTGTGTTAATCCCTGACCAAGTTCCCTGTCAACTCTGCTACTGGACCAGGATTCATTATTTATCATTAAGTCAATTGGTTTTCCTGAACCATTTTTAATCTTAGGGGCCTAAAGGAGTTCTGCAAGTTTGCACAGTTCTCACATGTGTACATCAAAGTGAAGGCAGGATGTAAACCACCGGGGAAGAGTGGCCAGGTAACACCATGAGATTTTTTTCTAAGTACTTAACAATGTGTTTTAGGGACCCTTGGATGCCTGCACTAAACTTGCTCTTGTGGAAGACAAATAGATGTCTTGTGGAAGATGATCAATGCCCTTTATTCTTTCCTAGAACTGTTACTGTGATACTGAATTTTCTCACCAGGAAAAACACAATATCAAAAAAAAAATTCCTTTGTCTTATAGTACAATCTTTATTTCCTAAATTCTCTCTTGCTTCCTCCCTCTACACGTTCCTCTCTCTTCCTCTTCCTTCAGCTCCTTGCTCCTTTAATTAACATTACTTCTTCCTGGTCTGGGATCCTGGTCATAAAATACGTTAGTCTTCCCTTCCCTTAACCCTGAGCTCAGTTCCTGCAACATGATACCCACCCCCATCCTGAGGTCCCCTAAGCTTCTCTGACACTAAGAACACTAACCTGCATTTGTGTCTTGAAAACCTAAGGCACCTTCTGAGTTATGCTGGTATTCTTCAGACTTCTAAATCCGTGACCCTGCAATCTGTACCCATCGCTATTCCTCCCTCCTGCAGATCCAATGACCTCTTCACTCAGCTGTCTTTTGTCCTGGTTACTTTTCCTGTTTCCCCTGTTCAACTTTTGAAACAAACATTCTTTGGAATTCCACTTTTTTTTCCTTATCAGCCAGAAGACTCTAGGAGAATATCTTCTGTAAGCACACTGTAAGTGTGCCAATACTGCTCCATAGATATTTCCAACTCTCACACTGCTGGATCATAGGGAGGGCTGTACTTTCCTGATACCCTGAACTTATATGAGGCCATCTAATTGCTTTGGCCAATGATACCAACCCTGTGCACTCATTGGTAAAAGCCATTAAAGCCAGCATGTGAGATGCTGGCCTATCCTAGTGGTCATGGCTGCCAATGGCCTCATGATGAGCAAGTCGCATAGAGTCTGGCACAAAAAGTGTGTGAGAATGCTGCAGAGCCACTGTGGTCTGTATAGTACATTATCAGCTCATCCTGACTGGTAGCCACTACCCACTCATTCAGAATTATAGATATTTCAAGCAATACCTACTTTGCCAGCAGTGAGCTCCACAGTTAAATTCCAATTAAGCACCATGTCAATCAAGCTCCCCTGCTTAGGATCACTGTCAGAATTAAGAGGTCAAGACATATTTGCTAGTGGAAACCCAGCAGAGCTAAGAAAATTAATCCTCTTTCCCTTTGAAATGCTTAGTTTTGCTTGCACTAGTCACCTCTGAAGTCTAAAACCTACACCACGCTGGGATATAACTTTCAGAAAAACGCCATGCAAACAGCAAACATCCATTTCTGTCTCTTCTCTTCTGTAGTTACAGTCAACATCACATTCTTTTTCATTTAACAGAGCAAAACCAGTAATTGCCTGCAAAGTCCTAGCTGCCTGGTCCACAGCAGCCTGGCTGAAGTCCTTCCTTGAACTTTACTAATCTAAAACCAGCATTGAACACTTGGAGAGATTCCACTGCTTACACAGTAAACACAGATAATTCATTTATCCTTTGGGTTAAGTCTCAAGTTACAAGAGGGTCTGAATATCAAGCCTGTAGGAACGCCTCCCAAGGAGCCCCACTCTAGGCAGGTTCGGCTGCAGACAGAATGCCTGAGCTCTGAGGAGTCAGTTGAAGGGACATGGGCCAATGAAGAACC
Source organism: Rattus rattus (assembly GCF_011064425.1). Lineage (NCBI taxonomy): Eukaryota > Metazoa > Chordata > Mammalia > Rodentia > Muridae > Rattus > Rattus rattus. Next base: position 51,401,231 of record NC_046168.1, on the reverse strand, counting down.
AGAAGAGGAAAAGAGACGGACGTGAGCACACAGAAATGACAAACTTGGGGAACGAATATAAAAATTACTTTAAGATTAGATTTTAGATAGCTTTAAAAATGTAAGATTAATGGTTTTCAGAAAAGATTCTAAGAATGACCCATGGTGTAGTAAGTCTATAGACCTCAGCTGTCATTTATATGAGTATGGCTAAAAAGGGAGGAGACTAAGTACCAAGTAAGGCCCAGCGTGGGGCCAACTGAAGAGACTTTTATATCTATCTGTGAAGGCTAGTAATGGCAGAGCCAAAGCTGTACTATAAGCCTGTAAAACTCCAACAATATCCTATCCTCACTAACACCAAGGAAACGAGGATATTTCAAATAGCACAAGAGAAGAGGTGCTGGAGAGAAGGCTCCCTTCACTGACTAAAAACACTTGATGTTTGGCAGGGGACTGGGGCTTATTGGCCAGCATCCACATGGCAGCTTACAACCCTCTGTTTCCTCTGTTCTAGGGGAGCCATTGTGCCCACAGAGGCCAGAAGAAGGGGTCAGATGCCCTGTGACTAGAGTTACAGATTGTGGGTGCTGAGAAGAAGAGCGCCCACTGTGCACTGCCCCAGCCCCAGCTGCTTAGGATTACTACATACGAATCAGCAAGTTCGTTTTTAATTTTAAATTGGAAATAAGAACTGAGACTGATAATATTTCACGTCACAAAACAGTATTAGGAACTGTGATGTAGCTTGAGTGTGGTGATGCACATTCCAAAATTCTGTTGAGGCAGGAAGGTACCTATGAGTTCCAGGCCAGTCAAAGTACAAAACAACAACAATAAAATAATAATTATAATAATAATTACAACATTAGCATCTACTGAGCACTTGTTAGGTATCAAGTTTTTTTTTAAAGCAACACATGAAGCAGCTGATTCTCAACCGCATGTTGGTACCATCTCTATTTTACAGATGTGAACATGAAGATGCAGAGTTAAAACATTTGTTCAAAGTCTAGAGCCTGGTCAATGGCAAAGCCTAGATTGTTCCCCAGTGACAAAGCAAATGTGAGGATCCTCAACTATGATGATAAACGCATCTGAAGCTCAGTGAGCCAACATGAAACGTGAACAGAAACTAAAGCTGTGAAGTTGTGAGACAATGAAAAACAGCAGGATGTAAGTGCAACTGGAGAGTAAGGGGGAATTCAAAAGTATAATTAAAAAGTAGCTTTTAAAATGTTAAACTTATTGCTTAAAATTAAATTATCCCCAATATCACCATAAAGACATGAGTGAAAACAGTAAGAAAAATCTTGATGGTGCATGTGCACTAGAATACTCTACCTGTTCCCTGGAGGAAACGATTGTCACACTTGTTTGAAAATATGTATAAATATGAACATCACTCTATAATTAACTACAAAATTGTTTTAACATAACTTTAGTTCTATTGTTAGAGTTGTGACTAAGGTCTATTTGATAGCCAGAATAGAGTTTGCTAAATAAATCTAAAGGGACATTTCTCATCATCACAGTTAAAGTTCATATAGAAATTACACACAAACCTGATCTCACTATCTGAATTCAATTTAATTTAACTATTTAATCTGGTGAAACGGATACTAAACATTTGGCACAATTTCATCATATACGCAAACTTTCACCATTCATTTTCTGTTGGATACTGTCGGCTGTCTGTCTTTCTCCCTTCCTTCCTTGCTCCCATCCATCCACCCACCCACCCACCCACCCATCCATCCATCCATCCATCCATCCATCCATCCATCCATCCATCCACCCATCCATCCATCCATCTATCCACTCATAACTGACAGCTGCTTTGTGGGAGACTTGCTAGCAGGCCCCACTCACATCAGCAAGCATGAGGGTTAATCCACTGTAGTGGAGTTGGGCCATATATGGGGCTGGTGATGTTTTTCTGTTTAGTTTGTTATTTTGTTTTGTTTTGTTTTTTTGAGACAGACTCTTCACTCTGAAACTCAGGGATGGCCTTGAACTTATGACATAAGCCATTACATTTGGCATACTTTTTGAAAGACTATTTTAAAATTAATTCTTAGCTGAAGAAATGGATTATATCATACCAGACATATACATGTATTGATAGGGGTATATTTCATTTCTACTGCTTAGTATGAAAATTTTCCAGCAAAAATACCTTTACTTTTAGTAAGCTACAGAGTAAGACATGGATCTGTGAGAACTATTTGCTCTATTTAATTATTTATATATATATAATTTATAATATTTAATATATAATTTTGTTTATACATAGTTATATATATTATATATAATTTCAAACAAGCATGAGCTGAACAGTAAGAACGTTTCTCATTAAGTTGTACTTTCAAACATTGACACAGAGTTAATTATGAATAATGAATCAGCCACACAGAAATACTGAGAATTCACACTAACTTTTTGTTGTGATTTAATGTATAAACACATTTTGATTGCATAAGTGATAATTTCAGGAGTATTACCAGGAGTCTTTATGCTTTTCCTGTGTTTCTGAAATGAAAGAAATAACCTGTATATAACAATAATATCAAGATAAATAATACAAAGCACTAATGGGTCGTTTTAAAAATAAACAATCAACATAAAGAACACAAACTATAAAGTAAACTAAGATGAGAAACCCAGCACTAACTGCCAGATATAAGGCATAGTGGAAACATAGGTAAGGCAAAGGATCATGACTGTGAGAGTAGATACAGACAGAGGGACGTACTACAATTTGCCAGCAATCAAATCTGTTTTTCATGTTATATATCATGCTGTAGAGATGGGCTAGTCAGCTCTACGTAGACTTTCCTACTGGAGGAAACAGCGAGTTCATTAAAGCAGTTGCTCCTTAATCTAGCCTACCTTATTTTTTGGATTGGATGTGTTCATTACACTTCGAGTCTCTTTTCCAGTATAAATGACAACACCTATTACAGTACCTGCAAAAACATGAAAGTGGTCCTTATAGCAATACTTGAAAGCATAGATAACACTTTCTAATTAATTGTCTTGATGGAAAATATATTATACTGTTTGAGCACATATACATTCATCCAACAGTCTAATTGATTTGGTTAGTTCAACAAAATTTAACCTTAACTTATAAAAGCGAGTTAGAAGTGATACCATTTGTTTAAACAATACAAATTTGCCTCTACATAACAGCAAAAAATGCGGTAATCTTCCTTTTCCTGACAGTGAGAGCGGCGCGGGTTTTTCCTTACTATCTACTGAAATGGTGCGCAGTCCACTGTTAGGATGGCATCGAAGGCCACATTCCTGAGAGCCTCACTGCAGTCTCCAAATCAGGACGCGATAGGAGTCAGTTCTTCTACCTGATGGTGGTGCTGTGCACGAGAGACCAGGGACCCTTTGTGGCTGTTTCACATGCTCATCAGGAAACAGCATCAGAGGACAGGACATTACTCAGTGCAGCACATGGCCAGCATGTGCTAGGCCCTGGGACCCACCCTTAGCATCACAAAAAAATCATGTCGTTGAGCAAACAAAAAACCCACCAGAAACATAATTTTAAAACACTTGATTTTACATTTAGAAGATGCTCATTTCCTTAATGGATATCTCTAAAGTTTGGTCTATTAAAATGATGGATCAGGAATGTGTAGTATTTTTTAAACTTAAGGAAATGATAACTAACCTGTATGCTATAAAGGTTCAAGCATTTATCTATAAACTGCCAAAACTAAAACCATGGAACCTATACATAACACCTGCATGCATCATTTATAGTCCTAGTTTTGTCCTTAAAACTAAAAACTCTGATACTGAAATTACAAAGTAGAAATATATATATATTGCATACATATAAACTACTGAAATTAACAATTCTAACAAATTTAACCATAAAAATTATATAAACTATTCTGCTTAAGGTCAGCCTGGGATAAACAGTGAGAACCAAAACAAAAACGAAACCCCAAAATGCACATGACCCTAGATTAACATGTGACATTGAGCAAAGCGTAAGTTAGGACCCATGAGATAAATACGAACTGTCATTTACTCCATCTGAGCAGGGAGAGCCACATATCCCACATCCTGGAACTCAAGTTTCTGCTTCACAAGCTAGTCCTCAGCGGTGGCGTGCAGCTACAGAGGCTCGTCTTATAGTTCTACCTGAGCACCACTGTCTGGAACTGAAGCAAGTTCTAGGAAGGTGTGATTGGCCAACGAGGGGCATGAAGCTCACCTGCCTACCCACATGTTGTCTCTCCGTGTTATGATCCATTCAAACTCCTGCACACGATCGATGACTGCCTTTAGGACAGAGAACTTTAACACTTGGTGAGGTAATACTATCAGAAACCTGCTCACATCACAGAACTGTTTCACTATTAAAGGACAAGTTAAATGTTAAATATAACCTCAACATCTTCTTCCTATTTTGCCAATCTCATTTATTCGAAATATAGAATTGCCATTAATGTTGAAGAAATCATATTCTCAGAACAAATGCAACTTCCAACGAGATTTACTCTTAAGATGAGCAGAACAAACAAGTGTCAGGGAAGCCTTCAGAATGATTTATCACACTCAAAAGCTCTATCGTAAAAACCAAGGCAGACTGTAAAGACTGGATTCTCGGCTGGTACAATTTACAGTACTGAAGGAGAGGAATGCAAGCCTAACAAGAAGCATGGCGTGCTGACACAATCCCTGATGCTACAGCTGTGGAACATATTAACACTGGAGAGGCTCTCACTCTCTTCTCTCATTTGATGGTTGCTAAAAATGACTACTCAGTGAAGTTAGTTTAAATGCACTGTCATTCAGAGTCTCATGCTTTTTAATTACTTTAAATTGCTTAAATTAGTTGAGTACTATACAGGACTTCTCACTCTCTCGGACAAAGGGTTTGTATATATAGACAGATGTAGGTCCCTGTAGAAAGACACAGAGAAAGGGAAAAGATGCTAGTCTTAAAATAAGCCTCTAGGACAAGGCGTGGCACACTCTTGGATACTACTGCAGCAGATAAAATAGGACAGAGGCAGAATGTGTGTTCAGAGTTCTCAGGGGTAAGGGCATTTACAAGCAAGAATTTCAAATCTTTTAGTCCATATTTTTTAGTCTAAAATTAAGCTCTCATTTTGTCTCCAAACTGAGAAACCTCTATAATTCTTAAATATATTTGCATGTTAAACCCAGAGCCACAAAGAAATCCCTATCAGGTATATACTACATAACAAAATCCCTAAGAGCAATGACACATACTACCTAGAAGTAAACCGAATTTTAGTTCAGTCTTCAGAAAGAAAATACTTTAAAAGTCTCAGGAACACTCAGTCCTAAAAGCCAATGTTATACTCATCTGGTTGAAATCTACACCTTAGATTTGACTAAAGTCATTAAAAAAATTATAGAAAGATTCAGATGCCAACTTTCCCAAGCAGTGTTAGCATAAGCATGACACCTAGCCTACACTGGCTGGTCTCTTGGGGTGAGTCTAAAGGTCACTTTGTAGTCCATCTATAGAACTTCAAATTTCACATCCATTACACCTGCATTTGAGGGGGTCAGTTATTAACACTCTGGCTATACTGCAGCCTCCCTGCTATCCATGTATCCAGATTTCATAAAATACCCCACCAATTCTAATAAATAGTTGAGCTATATTTTAAAGCAAATAACTTTTCTATGAAATCTAAAGATGCTAACAGCATCAATTTTAGGGGAAAAGGTATTCTTCAAGTAAATATTTAACATTCATGACTACAAAATATAATCCAGTAAATTGAGTTGACTATTGTCTTTATTTTAAATAATCAGCCTCTTACAAAAATTTTAGTTGTCACCTTTTAACCAGAGGTGACAGCATATGGAATTTACTCAACAACCAATGCTTATAAATTGAGAATCACTTTAGATGATCTAGAGAAAATTACGTATAGATGTAAAGTATAAGCCTAGACCCTTAAACAGACTGATTACTGGCTTTAAACTAACAGACCTTGTTCAAATAAAATAAAACAAAAACACAGTAAAAAGCAAAAGATGTAGTGTGCATTCTGTGTATGTATAAAAGACCTGGCAAGCAAAGTTTATGTCGAATATTGGTAATGCTTCCAGAACCTGGGAAATAGTATAAAGACAAGTCATTAGAACCAGCCAGAACCCAACTATGTTGACAGAAGTTCTCTGATACAATCTTTACAGATGCTCCCTGATAAGGAGCTTGACAACCAGGTGAAACAGGAAAGTACCAGGGACAGGGTACTGACTAGAGCAGACAACAGACTTGGCCTTGAAAAGTCAACAGCAGAGCTGAGGAACTCAACACACACACACACACACACACACACACACACACACACACACACACACACACCCCATCTATGTATAGATTCCATGTGGCCAGAGACAAAGGGAGAAAGACACAAGAGATCTATACCAGGAACAGCGCCCACATGGCTAAGGAGACCTACACCTACTGTCAGAGGCACACAAGTCATGGCCGTTAGCAATCACCAGGCCCACAGCAAGCTCTGCACGAGATTCTGATGCTCACTCTGCTACTTACACAGAACACTGCAGGAGACAGGCTCACCTGGAGCAGGAGTGCTCACCTACATTCTGGATCTTGGGTTGCAGCCTCTTCCTGGCTACGTCTCATACCTGTAAACATTACTAAGCAGCTAACACCTTCAACCATAGCCTTCTGTGGTTGGTCTTTGATTGATTTCCCACTGGACTCTTTGTACTCAAATACTAATTCTTAATGACCTATGCATGGCTAGAGTAGGAATATATTAAACCATACACAGAAAATAGCCAGACTTTATTTTGAAAATTTGATCACATAACTGTTACTTATACAATAAAAATGTGGTACTAGAAAAACAACTAAAGGACAAGCAAAAGAAAATATGCCCTCATTTAAAAAAAAAAGTCTTAGTAAACTGTACCAAATGCCTATAAATGTCTCCAAATATTGTCAGTTAATGCATCTTCCATAATGCTTCGACCACTTCTGAAAGCCCCATCTGCATACATGCTACACCATGCTCTAGAGGACAGAGATCATGGACAAGCCAGTCTGTACACATACACTCTCACATACTGCTTCAAAAGGTTTGCTTTTAGGTTTAGGGCAACTCCATGTGCTGGAGGGCCTGACCTACTTTTTAATGGAGTCTGCACACTAAACTGAATCCCACACTTGTAAAACTTGATGACAGGAAAGAAGGTCAGAACTGTTTTCATTCTAAGAGCTACTCCATACCTAGAAATGGAGCGCAGTGGCACAACTCCTATTATGTGCTAGGCCATGGGAGACAATAAAGACAGTGCAGCTTTAAAAAATGCCATGAAGGGGGTTGGGGATTTAGCTCAGTGGTAGAGTGCTTGCCTAGGAAGCGCAAGGCCCTGGGTTCGGTCCCCAGCTCCGAAAAAAAGAAAAAGAAAAAAAAAAATGCCATGAAGTCACACCAACATGGCTGCCTAAACACGAGTAAACAGGATGACATCAACAATAGACACAGTAGTAGGAAGGTTCACAAGGCCTAAACCTTAGACAAAGAACAGTAGGCAATTAAGGAAAGCTAAGAGCAGAAATGAGTCCTACTCAGGAGAGAGTACACCAAGTTTTACCCAACACCAAAGGTCAGCCCTGAAAACATACCCATACGAGCAATATTGTATGGATAATATCAGCAGTGGGTACTTATATCCACATGAGCAATGCTATATGGGTAATATCAGCAGGGGGTACTTATATCCACATGAGCAATGCTATATGGGTAATATCAGCAGGGAGTGTTTATATTTAGGAACATATATATTATGTATGCATGTTTAACACAGATACATATATGTACAACAACAACAAAGGAAAGAAAGACATGGATTTGAAAGGTGAAGAGGGATAAATGCATGGAAGGGCTTAAAGGGAAGAAAGGAAAGACGGAAGTTATGTAATTATAATCTGTTTTTTAAAGGTACCATCCTCACTTTAGTTAAAAAGAGTTCTAAGCTTGTAATCAGTTACAGAAGAGGTAAGAACCCTCAGGTTATTCCTGGCAATGTTAGACTTGCAATACTCCTAAAGTTTCAAATAAAGTTTTTAAATAAAGATAAAACATCCTTTAAAATATTTAAAATGAAAGAAAAAGTTTATATCTTTAAATGTCCAGACATATGTGAACATGAAAGGCATAATGATATTCTTTTCTAAATGGGTTGTCGAAAACAGCAGTTCTCAGCCCATGGTTTACAACCCCTTTGGCAAGCCTGTCTCCAAAAATATTTACATTACGATTTATAACAGTAGCAAAATTATAGTTGTGAAGTAGCAATGAAAATAATTTTATGGTTGGGGGCCACTACACATGCAGAACTGCATCACAGGGTTTCCATGTTGGAGGGCTGGGAACCACTACTCTAGAACATCCCTGAGAGGATCAAGTGCCAATCGACACCAGTGCTAAAGGACAGACAGTATGATGCCCATGCTACCATCTCTGTGCCTTTTCTACCCACCTTAGCCACTAACTGATATGTTTCATTACTGCCTCATTCCAGACTGTCTCAGCAGTATGGGGAAACTGAGACCCTATTCAAAACTGCTGAGTGAATAGGCAGGTTCTAGAAAAGAAGGGGTAGTACCACTGTGCCATTACCAGGAAAGAGACAATCTGGACCCTGAGCTTCATGCCCAGTAACTTCCTTGAGATCAACTGGCTTCTTCTGAGATTCCCTTCTAATGTTATCATTAACCTGCTTCTGACCTGGTACAAAACTTTGCATTTCTAATACACTCCATAGGAATTTATTTGCAGAACTGTGAACTTATGCAACTTCCTCTTTAACCACAAGGTATATTCCACCATCTTCTAATTTCCCTCAAAAAACACTCAGAATCTTCTATACTCCTGAAGACCTGGCCAGTTCTTTCTCCTGGCTTGTCTGTCTCCATTTTACCCTTTTCTCTCCTATAGCTACCCCAGCCAGTCTCTTCTAGGTCTTGTCAGCTGGACAAAAAGTAGGTAAGAGCCATTAAAAAATTATTACTAGTCTCCCCAGCACTCCCGTGACACCCCTCAGCAAAGCACTCTGTTGTGCACCAAGCAACAAATGTCAAACACAGAAAAATGGCCCTTGCTCCAGCACAGTGGCTGTACCACACCCTCATGCTTCTGGTCTTGCTCTGCCATGGGTGAACAGTAGCCCAGGCGTCCTCACAATCTCTCTATCTCCTGGTTTCTCAATCAGCAGATGCTACATACCTCAGGGAAGTTTCAGAAAGCTGTTGTAGAGTACCTAAACAACACTAACATCCTTTGTATGTGAGATTCATGCTTAAAAGGAACTTCTTTCTCCTTACCTGAGGCAACAATGGTGCTTGCCCACAGTGTGTTTTCTATGCTGAGACTCTCATGAATGGGAGGGTCACTGTCATCCTGTTCAGGGAGAAAAGACAGACAGAACTGGGAAAGGAGTCACGCTCTACTTACATTTCAGGTATCTACAGCATTAGGAAACAAACAGGTCCCTCTTCTGTACCCAACTGACTAGAAATGCAAATTTCAAGGGTGAATATAAAAACCTAAAAATTGTAACTTGATTGATGCAAATATAAACACTTACTTTGAATGTTGAAACCTGCAATACATAATTTAACTTTTCATAGATGTACTCATTGTGTGCTGGTTATTTTTAGAGCATGGACTGAAGTATCTTTCCATAGGCTCCCTTTCTGGGAAAGTTAAAGCAGGACCTGGCATGGACACACCTGCCTGCCTGTCACAACATGGTAAGTGTCCTCTCCAGTACTTTGTCAAGGAAAAGGCTGTTCCTTAAAACACAAATATGCTCGTGGGCAGGGAAAAGGCTGCTGTGACTATTAGTAATGCACATGAGAGAAACATAACTTCCCTTAAATCCACCTTTAAAATATGATACTAGATAGTTTTCATTAGGCAGAATTCAAAAACAAGCTATTTGTTGCTAATTATATATACGGCCACCAAAATGATAACAGCACAATAGTAGTTGCACATAGTTTCATGCTGATACTCAGAGACAAAACACATGAGCTGAGGATCTCATCTTAATGTAATGCCACTGTCTACCTTGTGGTTATGGTGCCTTGCTGGAGTCCAGAGTCACAGAAACCAGAAGCCTGCACCTGGCAGTGACTCAGGGAAGAAAGCACACACTGCGGCACATGGCTTCGATGTCCGCAAGGGCAAAAACACCTCAGTGTCTCAAATGCTGGAATTAGTCCTTAAAACAATAATTTCCACAGGATCTTTATTATAACTTAATAGTTTGCTATCGACATACCTTTCAAAATAATAAATGAAATGTGCAAAGAAAATAGAATTTTAAGCTACAGGTTTGTATTCTCCATTAATTTGTCAAGCCATCTTCAAATGATATCTTTCTTGGCCATTTTGGTAGCTACTGAATACACTTGGTTCACAATTCTCTTATCTATATGTAAGGCACAGAACACAAAGTCATTACTTCAAAACATTTCCAGTACTGTCCACATTTACAAAGGGAAAGGTTTTGTTTGTCCTAGAGGTGCCTTGTATGCATCTAACAAGACAGCAATCTGAAGGCTCCTGCCTCCTGCGACTGAGTTTAGGCTTGTGTCTTAGGATCATGTGATCCCTAACCCAAAGACTGGCCCTGAGTCTGGGGTTGTGACTGAAGGCTATCATATCAGTAAGTGTTTAAAACATAAGTATGCTTTAAAAATATGTGTATCCTCATGAATATGTGTGTGTCAGGGGAGCGGGGGGGGGGTGGTGGGTAAAGCTTGAACTTGTCCAAAAACACAGAGTGATTTTACATATGCCTAGATACAGTATTCATAAATATGGGAATAGAATACAGAGCTTCACACACGAGAGACAACTGTCCCACCACAAACCTAGAGAACCTATAATGCCTCTGCATGTGGGAAAGCTGGGGCTTAGTTCAACCCCATATAAATGCTCACGTTAAGTCAAGAGTTTATTAGTGTTTTTGAGGCTGGCAGAGCTATAAGCATGCTGCTGTAACCACTTCACTCTGCTACACCAAGGGCGTAAAAACTGTCTCGCAGTTACTCCCAACATTTAGGAAGCCACAGACAGACAATGCAGACTAGAGAAGACAGAGAGAGATGCAAAAAAAAAAAAGAAGAATGCAAATAGTATCCAAGATCTGTAATGAAGGCTTGACTAATTTTTTATATTAAGTGACACCTAAAGTGGCAGTTTTCCTTATATGCTAAAATGTTTTTTACAAGAATGTGAGTTTTTCATAATAATTTTGAAAAAGCACAGAAAGACCATAAAGCATCATGTGCACATGCTTCTTGGCCATGTACATCTTGGCATGTAGCTCTGCAGCACACATGTAAATATGTAGCTGCAACATGATAGCCCTCTTCCCTGTGGGTGCTGAATGCCTCACAGGTTTCTCCACTCGCACGCCCACACCTGTAGATTAACTGTCAAATAATTCTCTACCTGCAGGTAGGTTTGGAAGTGATGACAAGGGACAGGAAGGTGGCCAGCCATGCTCCAGTAGAACTAAACCTTTACTAAGAATCTAACGGTTCCGAGTTGTTACATCGAGTACTCAGTTCTTCTACTCCCAACAGGCATGAGCAAGTGGGGGAGTGGGGGAAGCCTCAAGGTTTACTTTACCAAGTTTTTGTAGTAACAAATACATGGATCAAAATACAGAAGTAAAGAAATGTGTAAATGAATGTATATGCATATGAATACATATTTACCCTTCCAGGTGAAGGAGCTAGAAATGCCGGGCAGCACCCCACAGTTGTCACAATTCTCCTAGGCCAAGGCTGAGTTAGCCGCACTGCGCTATTCCTTCTGGAGCAGGGGCTTATCAGCTCTAACTGACCTGCCATAGGCATGGGAGCCTGCACAGACCGGCCCACCAGCACAGGTGCTGCACGAGAGAGCGAAGACTGTGACACACTCTGCAGCTCCTGCTTCCTCCTTTAGAGCCTCTGTGTGAATGGACTCTAGACTGAATTGTCATCTCTAAACCAAGGGCCATCACCCTTAACTTCTACAAATAATGAAAATCTTTATATTAACCAACTATTTACCTTACCCTGGTAAATGTTCCTTCAAAACTATGAATATCCAGTTGTGGCTTCTGAGCATAAACATAGGCACTGATAGAAAAAAGGTCCTGGAATATAGAAAAGAAAAATGAACAACTGAACGAACACGTCACAATAACTGTCAACACATGAAGCCTCCACACCACACCCCACCTTCTGATACACGGAAATGAAAAGCACGCTAGCAACAATCTTCATTTCCACACGCACACGAGCATTTACAAGAGTGTGCTTCATTTACTATATCAGACATCAAATGACTGAATAATGACACAATAATGAGAGTGTCATTCGAAGCGTTTCATGATAATTTAAAAATCATTCCGAAGTTCTCAATAATGTAGGAAAGCCTCTGCTATTAGGTCAAGGGCAACATTTGTTCGCATTACTTAAAGGTCATTAAAATACATCCTTAATCATAACATGTGTTTCATTACAAATAAAATTGCCTCTTGTTCAATAAAACTAATTAAATGTAAATGGTATTGTTTACTGCTATATAGATCTTTTGAAATAAATCAGCAAGTCATGATTTATTGAAAATTGCTGGGCCTCATGGTTGTTAATAAATTCGCTTGATCACAAAAGCCAGAAGCATATTTCCCAAATGTCTGCAGTGTCTGGGAACTGCTGTGCAGAACCACAGCTGCGACTGCAGTGCAGCAGTGCAGCCTCAGCCACAGGACTGCAGTGCAGCAGTGCAGCCTCAGCCACAGGACTACAGTGCAGCAGTGCAGCCTCAGCCACAGGACTCCAAGCCCCACGCTCTGACCACATCAGTGGCTCAGAGAAAAGAAAGAAAACAAAACAAAACAAAGGAAAGAGCTGCAGCTCAAGCAGCTCACTGCATCACACGGCCAAGAGCCTGGAGAGGCACTGCTGGCAGTGTCACCCACACAAAGATCTCCAACCTCATCACTCCTACACGGAAGTTGAAACACGTGACCGCTGTGCCACTGTAAGCTAGGAAACGATGACAGCCTACACTGCCCACCCACAGTAAGAGCAGAACTTCTTTCCTATGGAACAGAAAATTAGTCCAGCTTTATCACGGTCCACGCAGGAAGGTCAGTTCTTTCCCAAGAAATATTGTTAGTGGACAACCAAATAAAAAATTAAAGTCAGTTCATGAATTACACAATTGTTTCACTCAAAATAATGATTCATACTTCCTATCAAATCATATTAGACATAAAATTTGAAAATATTCTATGAAAGGTATACCTCTTTAAATATGGCACTATATGTACCTTTAAGACTTTTAAATATAAATTATCACATATATTTTCCATTAACAAACATATTGTCCATGAAGAGAACGTCCTCCTAACACTGAATATAATAAAGCATGACTTCCTAAGGTGGTGAAAAGAGAAGTCAAAGTCGGACAGGAAATGGCATACTGATTTTTTGAACTATCTTCATATGTATGCACTACACATAATTAACATATAAAGCTCCATGTTTTGATTTACATATCCACCTATGCTTCCCATCACAAGAGAACAGCACTGCACCCACTGTTGTCTCCCTCCACCCTACCTCATTTTCTTCTACGTCCATCCTGCACCTCTCCCTCCGTCCTCCAGCTCAACTGTCCTTCAGCTCTGCTCCCCTCCCTGTACCCCTCGGCCTCTGCGTCTCTCCAGCTCCATTCTCCCCTCACCCACTCCCACCTCACAGGACCCGGCAGCAGTGTGTCTCTAGACCAGACCATCAACATATTAAAACAATAACACCAAAAGAAATGGTTGTTTTAATTCATGAAACTCTCACCACAGTAGAACATAGAATTTACATAGCCTGTGTGAGCATTTCTTCTAGGCTCTGCCTAACAGTTACCTAGCAACAGCCAGGTCAGAGCCTGGTTTGTTACTTAAAACAAACAAACAAACAAACTCAACAAACTGGCCTCTAGCTAGCTCTCCCTGATACCCCCATCTCTTCCTCCCTCTCTGTCCCCCCTTTCCCCCCACTCCCACCTTTTTCCCTCTATCCTCCCCCTCTTCCCCCTCTGTCTCCATATGTTTCCTGCCCTTCCTCCCCCCTCCCCTATCCCCTCTCTCTCTGCCTCTACTCCTTTATCATGCCCCCAAAATAAACTTGTTTTATACTAGACCTGTCCTATGGCTGGTATCTCAGCATGGGCCATAAAATTTATCAGTCTGATTCTATGCTCCTAGGCCATAACCACTCAATTTCAGCTCCAGAAAATAACCCATCTCTTATTACCACTGAGGTGAGAGTTGTGTTTTGTACAGACACTAGTTAGAGTAGATGTTTAGTATGGAAGATAGAAATTACTTCAAAATAATGTAGACTATAGAAGTAGGTATAGTCTAGGCACGAAATAAAGAACAGTATCCACTTTTTAGAAAAACGTTAAGAGGCTGGTAGACCATACAGCAAACTACCATTACATTACATTACATTAAATCTCACATTAAAAAATGACTCAAAACACATGTACTTAAATGTCCCTATGGGAAAGGGTATTCGTGGCACTCTCCTAACTGTGAGGTGCCGAGCATAACCAGGAGGCAGTTTCTCCTATGTTATTATGCACAGCATGTTCAATGGATAAACTGCTATTAAAGTCAGGGGAAAATGACCCTGATCTATTTTCTGAAGGAATGGTCCTAAGAAAGAAAGACGGCAGAGGAGAGACTAGAGATGACGCCTCTGACACAGAGAGACTGCCTGGCCTGGGCAAGTACAGTATTCTTCCAGGAACCCCTTACAACAAGCCAAGCCTCAAGAAACAAAGGCCTGTTTTCAACTTAGATATAATGAGCAGTAGTATGTATCTTGTGTAGTCCACTTGCTTCTGGTGAAAAATTAGTGGACTTTTCTAAGCTGTGTTGAGTCGACTAATATAAGACCTGCTTTCTCAGTGAAAAACAACTGTAAAAATGGATTAAAAATAGGAAGCAGCCCTATTCATATTCATACAGGGACACAATGGGGAGGACAGACATACAGCTATGTGCCCAGTCCTTTGTCATGAAGCAGCAGTTCACAGGCAGGAGAGGATGCCAAGCAGGAGAGGCACAGCTGATACAAGACTGAGCTCAGGAAAACTGATAAGGAAGCCTGCAGTAGCTGGGGAGGAGGGGGAAACAAAGAACTGTACAAGTCTGCAGAGGACTCACTGGAGTCTGTCACCCACAGTGACAGTAAGTACACACAGTAGAAAGCAACTGACCAGGCACTTGTTAACCCCCAAAATCACCCTCTTTAGAAGCTGCAGAGCTCACAAGAGGTCAGGTTTTGAGGGAGGTACCTTCAAGCAAAGAAGGAGATTAGTAGACCCCAGAGTGAGCTTGTCTTAGCCTGGGATTAAACCATCATGGCAGCTCAAAGGAGCCATCCTAAGACATTTCAGAACAAGCCCTGACAATACTATGTTGATCTACAAGTTTTTAAACCAAGAATGTACTGAATGAACCAAGAGTGTTAAGAGGCACTGAAGGAAAAAATTTCTGAGCATTGACTATAACTTTTATAATATCCAGCATTACAAATAAATAAATAAATCCTACTAGACATGCAAAGCAGTCAAGTGTGACCTGTGACAAGGACTAAATTTTTCAAATAGAGACATACCCAAAAATGACACAAATAATGAAATTACTAGTTTCAGAATTATCAGGCACTGATGAAAGATCCAATCAGCTCTATAGCTAGTAAAGAAACTCAATTCTTAATTAAATATTTTCCAGAAAGCTAAACTCTAGGACCAGATAGTTTCAAAGGTAAATCTGTTCAAAGACATAAAAAGCAGTAGTGTTTATCTGATGCCAACTATTTTAATATTACATGAGGCAAAGACACTCTATAAAATAGTTTATGGGCAGCTGATCCCTTACTATGAAATAAAAAACATTAAATAAAACTAGTACGAATCAATGTCCTTTGATATATGTGTGCATATACACAGTCTCCCCCCGCTCCCAGGCAAATAAATAGATATCAAGTGCTACAATGTATGAAAAAGGAGAAAATGAGATTTATCCCATTTTATGGGTGGTATGATAACAAAGCCAGTATAAAGACAGGCAACATTATGCATTAATATGCTAATAAGAGAAAAACACAGGATCATGGAAAGATACAGAAAAGCCTCAAAAGAATATAATGCCCATTTGTTACTATAGGCCTCAGTCTGCCCAACTATTTAGAAAGGAGCTAAAACTGAACTGTAGGAGGCTTTATGGACAGACGATAAAAGCAGCACTCCTCAGGAACTCGTGAAACATGTTCCCAGCTTCAAAAGCAAGTCACTTCCCTTAGCCTTGGCAAAAGGCTCTCCTGTTGTTGCATATCAAAGCTCACGCTGGCCTCCAGACTCCCTCAGTGTCTGTCTATCACGGGAACTATTCTACAGAGGCTCACCTTGTCCCCTACCTCAAACTCACTCCAGGTCCTGGGCTTCTCTTCTTGCAGCTGCCATCCTTCTTAGAAGCCGGCAGTTCTTATGGTCTCTCATTTGCAAGTGCCATTCTCCTTTCTCTCTCCTGCTACGCTCTATCTCCATCCCTTGCTATCCTGCCATCCCACTGTTCTCCCCTCTCTCCTGCTTCCATGGCCCTGGCCATATCCGGTCTATTAGTTCTCTCTCTGCTCCTGACTCTGCTAGAGGCCTCTGGTTTTACCCATTATACAGTGCAGTCTTGTCAGCAGTTTCTCAAGTCTCTGAGCAAAACAGACTGGGAAAAACTTTCTCACCCGATCAACAGCATCCATGAATAATGAAAGACTATAGCAGACTGCTGCAGGATATGTGGTCATACTGTCAACCCTGAGACTGTGTTATTTACTGAAAAGAATAGTTTCTAGTTGTGGTGTGGCCCAACCTTAGCGCATACAGTGATGGATCAGAGAAAGATTTGACAGAATAAGATACAGCCAATCTCATGGGAACACAGAGGAAAAGGAGGCCACTTGAGGGAGCAATGCAGAAAGACAGAGGAGGCAATTTTACTAAGAGTTTTCCAGAGATAGATGAAGAGAGAACAAGCTAGACACCAGTGAAAACAGAATGAACGAGAGAATGAGAAGGAGCCAGATTAGAACAAATTGCCAAAGTCAGCCATGAGGCCAAGCGGACACCTCAGGTGAGGCTGAGAGAGAAAAGGCAGACTGACTCAGTCATCTTACGAGGGGTCTGAACCAGAGCAGCTGTGCTAAGCCAGCCAGGCAGAGATTAGAAAGAACCAGGAAGGGGAGGGCTTATTCAGTAGTAAGTCCCAGAGGCTGTAAACATTCGAGGACTAGACTAGATTGTACAGAGGCTAGCAGCTTCCAACTAGGCCTAGGTTAGCAGACAGGGAGTGAACCTGGGAGATGACAGTTACATCAGGAGAATGAAAGATACACCAGACAGAAACTAAAATGCATCTCTGGTCCTCAACTGCAGGTGAGGATGAAGTGTTACATCACATGTTTGGTTCTGAATAAGGTGGGGAGAAGATACACATTTGGAGGTTAGAGGTCAAGATTTAATGTTGTTCCTTAGTAGCTTAGTTTCCCATTTTTGGAAAGAGTGTCTCAGTTGAGCTCAAGGGCTCTGCCTGCCTCTGTCTTCCTGGCACATAGACTATAAGTGCAGGCCTGGCTTTTTACACGGGTGTCAAGGATCAACAGGTTTAAAAACACTGGTTACTGGTTCCTGTCTACAACCCGATAGTAAAACCCACCTACTGAACACACCACTTATCTATGTCATCAAACATGGAGGAATTTAACTAATGTCCAACGAGAAACTTCACTCCTACTAACATTCCCTGGGGCTGCAAGGTACCCTGCATGCTACTGGAGGTGAAAATTAATCACCAGTGTCTCCCATCTACAAACCCTGTGACTAAACTGAGAGGACTTAGCCAGAGCCAGGCTGACTCCATGACAGGCTACGAAGGGCAGTTTGGGAGACTAGGCCTAAGTTTCTGTTTTCCAGAAATGAGAACCCAGATCCAGGAACCTGTGGTCAATCAACCATAGCCACAGGCAGCCAATCTGAGGACACCTTGTCATCTGACCTGAGATAAGAATAGGTAGCTAGATTGAGTATGTGACACTCCCCCCCCCACCCCCCGCCCCGGGAGGTCTCCAGAGTCTAACCAATTGTATAATCCATCAGAATCCTAGAGATAGAACTAACCAGCCAAACTAAAAGGGCACACAGCCCTCCCTGGAATTCCCCTAACTGACAATAAAAGCTGGGTCTGAGAACACACTAGGGGTCTCCATTCCCAAACGGGGAGACCCCTGCATGCAGGAAATTCAGCTGAATAGAGGCTCTTTGCTTTTGCATACTACGTGAGTCTGGGGTGTCATTCTTTAGTGATTCTTAACCCTTAACAGAACAGCAACCTGACAGCCAGACACACTGGTACACTAGTGGCATAAATGTTCTGGGAGTAACTAACCACATTTCCTATTGGATTTGGAGCCTACACCGTAGATGAACCCATACCTGACACCGTGAAAGTGGTCAAAGAATTGAGACGAGACAGGTCACAGGGAAAGCAGCTACTATGCTAAAGGAAGACTCTTAATGACATACTGACAGACAGACCCACAGACATTGGCTGGCTGAGTTCACATCAACTGATGTGAACTTCCTGCAGAACACGGAGACCGACAACTGGACAATGTGCAGAGGATACAAAATTTGTGAGCACTCAATCTTAAATGAGATGTTTTCATCCCAATAGCAAAATGGGAAAAATCAGCTTTCTTCAATGCAGGGTCACTGGGCCCAGAAGCAGTTGGCAAACGAAATATACTGCATGTGTTGTTGTTGTTGTTTTGCTTTTTTCTCCTTGGGTGGTTGCTTGTTATCTGTAGGATTTTAGTTTTGGTGATTGGTTTTTATTTTTCTTATTAGTTTTTTTGCTTAATTTTAATTTTTGGGTTTGTTTTTGTTTTGAGAGAGAAAGAGGAGGAACATGCAGTTGGGAAGGTAGAGAGGTTAGGAGCATCTACAAGGAATTAAGAAAAGGGACAAATCTAAATATATTGTATGGAAAAACTTAATCAACATAAACTTTTGGGAATGGTGGATGACCATATGCTATATAAAAACAGAACAGAAGTGATCTCTCAGGATGAACGTTCTGTTCATCCGCCTCTCAGTAGAGGACACTGTACACACAAGCATCACATGCTTGCAATGACACACACACCAACAAGAAATGGCAAAGGTGAGGAAGA
This sequence comes from Rattus rattus, assembly GCF_011064425.1. NCBI lineage: Eukaryota > Metazoa > Chordata > Mammalia > Rodentia > Muridae > Rattus > Rattus rattus. Next base: position 51,381,898 of record NC_046168.1, on the reverse strand, counting down.
CCAGATGGCTAAGTAAGAAACACAGATGTCTAGTACACAAAGGATGGAAGTCTAGTCGCTATATAATCAAGATTCAAACAATGAACTATCCATATTCTCTACCCAGTCAACATCTTTTCTTCTGCATCTCATGATAGATCTTCTAAAAGAAAATTCCCACTGATTCTATATGTCTAATTTTATATGTCTGGCCAGAACGTTCTGATGGCTTAAGATGTAAATACAAAATCATTAAGATTATATTACCCCATAATTCTATCTAAGGCTTTGTTTAAGGGAGGAAGACATTATTTACCTGCCTTCTCTCAATGTTTACATTTTACAACTAAGTTAAAAATGTAAAGTTTCCTTTCCCTTCTCCCCACTGCGGCAGACCAGCAGAAGCGGCTGGTGAACTAACTGCAAAGGGCGGCTCCAACTCAAGGCCAGGAGCCGAGTGTGCCTCACATGGGAGCCGCGTGCACCTCACATGGGCCAGGCTCATTTTTCTGGCACCAGAGGTAAAAATGTGTTTTCCAGTTTTAACATGCTGGGGTAAAAATCATGGAGGAGGAGAGCATGCCAGTGACTATGGGACAATCTATCATACAGGAAGGAATAAGAAAGCCTGGCTAAGGTCCAACTGGTTCTGGCAAAGATACAAAGGAAATATAAAAGGAACAAATCCCAATTTAGAAATTACCTTAAATACAGGCAACACCAAAATACCCAAGAAAGCAAAATTTGTCCAAGTCTCAGCCATTTAACTTCCACAGTCCAACACACAGAGAAGAAAGCACCAGCCACCAAAGATACGGTGGACTGTGAAGATGCTAAGCTATGTAGTAAGCAGCTGCTCTTCCCCCAGAGGCCTTTCTTCTCACGACAATTTCAATCCTTCTGTCCACAGAAGGACAGCAAACCATGGAAGGAGACAAAGCTGCCTGTGTCCAGGTTGGTGCTATACATAAATAAAAACAAAAATATAAACACCACATAGACAACAACTATTATAACTGTAGGGCTTTATGTTTTAAGTAAGAAGGAAGTTGGGAAGAGAAGGGAGGAAGGGAAAATCAGGTGTACTAGCAAAAGAGATTCGTGACCTCTATGGAAGCTGCTTTAGAAGTTACGCAATCCACAAACACCTACGCCCCTGCGGTCTCTAGTTTCTCCCTGCAGCGTCCTGGACAGTGCAAGGGGACCCGCTCAGCAGCTGTGAAGCTGTGGTCTCACTGTCTCTCCCTCCCCTCAGCATAAGAAACACAGCAGTGCCCACTTCCTCTTACTCCATGTCGCCTGTCCTCAGAAGGAAGAGCTGCGGGCAAAGGACTTAGCTCAAGGACTAGGCTCAGTCAAGGTCTGAGCTCTATTCTCCCAGAATCCTTTAACCTGCTACCAAGTGAGCAACAATTCCCAGCGACACTCTCTTGTCTGTCCCAACTTTACAGATTACTCAACTTAGATTTTAAGACAGATAAAAATATAGACAGCCTAAGTGTCAGATCAGTAGGAACATTTCAAACTGCCTAAAATAGGCTGTGCACCAGAAACCACATCATTTTAATGGCCTCGAGGAGTAAGAAACTGACAGGTCACAGGCTTAATGTGTTCAAATTCGTCCACTAATATCAACGGAAACTTCCTCACCACCCCAGTACTACTGCTAAAAAACAAGGAGTACAGTGTCCCAGTGGTGCTCACCCCTAGGGCTGGCAGCCGTTGTGTGCAGCTCACCGCCACCTTCAGCTTCCAGTCGGTCTCACCATCTAGCTGGTCCGTTCGAATAAAACATGAACCTTGGAGGTAGAGGAGAAAACGTGACCATCTGTAACTGCACTGAAGGAAGTTTCTCCTGAGTCTAAGTATTTTCAAAGCAGATTTAGGCACATTGGGACCTGGAAAATGATTCATCTAAACAGTGCCAAGAACAAACAGCTTTAAAAAGCCTTGGTTTTAGATGACGTCATTTGGCTCAGAGAATAAATCTGTAAAAAGATAGTCACTAATCTATTTTTTAATCGCTTATGTCTTGTTTGGTGCCCTTGCTTTTGTTGTAGTGGTAATGGTGGTGACAGCATCTCTGTGTGTGTTACATGATGCTATGGTTCAAAACCAGGCCCTTGAGCATGCTAGACCAGTGCCCTACCACTAAGCTACAACACCAGCCCATGCCTATTAATGTTTAATATCAACTACTCAAAGCTATCTAGGTCATTTCTACTTTTAATCTATGTTTTGATGATAAGATAATAAGATACATACAAAAATATCTCTGAATCTGACATTACCTTGCTAATAAAATGTTAATTGACCACCATAAAATGTTCAGTGATACAAGCACAGCTAAAATGCTAATATCCAGGTAAGTGCTACTGCATAATAACAAACCCATCAAATTTCAGAAGAGGAAAAATCTGAATCACAGCAATCTAATTACCCCAAACCATACTCATCATCCCTCTTCTGAGAATTGATCCTAGAGATAACAGCAAACACATGAACCAAATGACACACACAGAACTACTCATCGCTGCAGTTTGTGATGACAGAGGGTTGTGCGGGGACTGGAGAGATAGCTAAATAAAATAGCAGAGGTGGCAATTTTAAAAGGACAAAAGAGCAAAGACCTCAGCATTATGAAAAGATCCTTAGGAGATATTGTCAAATGGAGAAAGTGGGGTACGAACACACTGAGGGAGGGAGGAGAGGGAGATGAAGAGAGAGAGAAACTCATGTCTGAGGCATGGTGGCATGCACTTGCAATGTCAGCAGTTGAGAGGCAGAGGCAAGAGGATCTGGAATTCAGGACTTCGTCCACTACATAGGGCGTGTGAGGACACTCTGGGCTGCAGGTGGCCGTACTGAGGTGGCAGATGGAGAGAGTCTGTTTAAGAGTAAGAGAGGCCATGCGTTTGCAATCAGCGTTTTCAGAGTGCGGGGCTCTTGCAGCAGCAACTGCTTGCTTCAAAGGGGTTGATAAACACTGTCATGAGGAGCAGGGAGGAAAAGAGGGGAGAGGAAGAAGGAGTATACATGTATGTTCACATGTCTGTGAGGTTATAGAACCACAAATATGCACATCTGCAAACTTTTATACCTGTTTCTGTGTGCATGTATTTTTTATATGTATGTAATGCAGTCCTGTGCATCCACAGATACCTATACATGTTCATACATGAGTTTCTGTGCTCTGTGTACAAGCACACCTAGATATATAAATCCATGCTTATGCACTGTTACACACATGTACAAGCACAGATGCATAAGATGCATCTATACAACGAAGAAGAGAACAGACAAAGAAACTAGAACCTTCCCGCTCAGACCTTATACTGTTCATTTGGAAATTGTGCATTCTTTCCATAATGTAAATACAAACAACAACAAGCCTGTAGTAAAGCAATTCTTAAACAATAAAAGGAGAAGTACATAAATCATGAAAAGCATAACAAATTCAAAGACAGCGATGTAGCCTATGGCACTGCAGTTGCCAAGTACGTGCAAAGGCCTTCCCACCTTTCATTCAATCCCCAACACCACAGAAGGCAGAATAAAGTGAAAACAAGTAATCATCAACGTTACAGCTGAATCACAGAGAATTCTTCTAAGTTACTTTTAGACTTTAATTATAAAATAGTTACAAAACCCACAATCCTTGTTACACTCTATGAATTAATTATAGAATAACAAACACCTTGCAAACAACTCCCAAGGCCCATAGAAACCCTGCATCCCCCTCATCCCCACAGCTGCCCTTCCCTCCTTCCTTAAGGAGTACCACTGACACCTGCCCCTCCCAAATGCCCGCATGCTCACATAGTCAGTACTGATTTTCAGGGTCCTTCCACCCCATCTCTTCTAAACTACCTGCCACAAGGCCTGGGTCTCTGCTCTGCTGACCTCACTCACCAGATCCCGGCCCGTCTTACCCTGGCAGCCTGCCAGCCTTCAGTCCAGAGGCACCAAGGATAGCTTCTGCTCTGCATGAAGGCTGCAGCCGCTCACTCAGCCAACACCCAGTGCTGCAGCAGCAGGTTACAGCGAGGTCTACCTTCCCTGCTCACTGGCAGTAAAATCCAAATAGAGACTTCTGCCCTTAGGACTCACTCAACTGACCTTGGAGTATCTCCCTAAGAAAGGGTGGTTTGTACGTTACTTACAATGTTTCCAGACAAGAAGCTTGAGTGTGGGAAGAGGGGGAGGAGCTAAGCACTGTAGGTTTCAGCAGAATGTCATCATTGTTGGTATAAGATCTCAAAGTAGTCTACATTTGATTTGGGCCTTGGGAAGGGCTTTTTGTTTCTGGGAAATACTTTGGAGTGTGTCCCAATCCCTTCTTGTGACTCCTAAGAACCTAGCAAAAACACAGCTTCTCACCACAGGGTGCGCCTGACCTAGGAACTTTCTTAGGAGTTTCTGGCTGGGTTGTTGCCACCTTTAAAATGCTGGCTTCCAGGCTCTCTAGGATTTCCCACAATACCCCTATTAGGTATGAACTTTGCCCTGCTCTTCTCCAAAGTCACATCATTACTTTTCTTTAATCCCTTTAATTATCTTAGCATGGGCATTATTGCTGTCAAACTACTCTGACGCACAGCTGTATATCAACAGCTGTAAGGGTTTTAAGGGACCTTCCCCAGAGTAAATGCACTTTGAAAGATTATATGCATGCATAATCGAGTAAACAAACTGCTGTCCACTGTCAAAAGGATTATGTAAAGGAAGACATTCTTCACGTGCTGATAAGAAAAACTAAAGATAAATAAAAGAAAAAATGTGCATCAGGTGACTCTAAAGTCAAACGTTTACTCAAGGTTGAACTTTTCCTGTCTTCAATGTGAGTATATATTCTGATGAAAGAGTAAGCGAAACTCAATGTACTAGATTCTAGTTTCTGTAAATGAGAGCAGGTGAGATGCTCTAAAATGTCTTCCACTTCTAACGTGAAAGTGAAACCAGCACACTGACCATTATAAGCACAATTCCCACTGCAATCTAAGACCTCTGAGGAGAAAGGATGTGTGTCCTGTTAGATGAGTGCAGACTAAGATGGGTGAGGATTACTAGCTTCCAGTCACTCGTGTGCTAGAGAAAAGGGCTACAGCAAAAGCTTAAGTGTACCCAGGGCAGCTTGTCTTACCAACACCAAGAACGTAATTTTTTTTTTTTAAAACAGAAAGCACTAGCTATAACTGATACTAGTTAAACCTCAGTAAAAATGAATTATTAAACTGGTCTGCTTATATCCTATTACAGACTTCTTATGAATACTTGATTTTATTTTGTATAATTGACAAGAGTTGACAGGAAAGGACAGATTTAATGACCTCGAATTAAGATCAGCTAGTGTATGTGACACATTGAGAGCCATATCACAGGATGATAAAGTGAGGGGACTCTGAGGAAGCTGAGGCTGTCACAGCATAACAAGTCACCCTGTAGCACCAGCAGGCAACCTGCAACAGCTCCCATATCCAATAGCTCTGAGAGAGATGAGCTACAGTGTCTGTCCTAGAAAAGAGAAACGGCCATTGACTGTGAAGTTATAATATCAGATCTTCGGTCATTAAACTTGATTTTTAAATCATTTATATGACTTAATGACTGCATGAAAATTTTAAACTGATGGCAAGATAAATCTTTCTACAGAGATAATGTGGGTGAGAACAGTGTCGCTGATCTCTCCTCACCCCACTGTAAAGAACAGTGAGGTACTGTACTATGTTCCAAACACTCAGGCTATAATGTTATCACTTAGATACAAGTGAAAAGGATATTGGCATTTATAAGAGATTGATGAAAATTGGTTCTAAAGCATTCACTTCTGCTAATACCACTAAAAGAGCTGTGTGCACTCAGGAGATGTTTGATCTGAATTAAGAAACTGATGGAGCAATTGATTAATTGGAATTTAAGTCATCCGTCACCAGATCCATCAGCAGCGTCATTTACATTCTAAGCAATCCAGCCGTGGCTCACCGGAATGCTCTCATTACTACTTAGTCCATATGCCGCCATGCACTGACTTCCATGCTGTACTGACAAGCACCCAGACGCTGTTGTGTAGGTCTAGACTATGTGTTATACTTAGGACTCCTACACTGACAAAAGTTTAGAATTTTATGATAAAAAAAAATATGCCACAGAGATTTCTTAACTAAAATTGAAACGCAACAAACTCAGTAAATAAAACAAAAAAAGCAGAATACTTAGTTTCTGAAAATAACTAGACAATAGTGAACCATGAGTAAATTACTAAGACATAAAAAGTTTTGCTGACCTTCATGTAAAATGTCCCTCTGTACCCCAGGGAGATGAGCTACAAGACAGTATGACATACAATTGCATGAATAAGATCTAATCCAGAGGAAGAAGTGATAGTCAAGAATGCTATAATTGGAGAAAACCTGTGATTATACAGAAACCCAGTGACAATCTCAAAATGAAGACCAGCAATCAAGAGTTGGGATAGTAGAAAGCAAAGAGAAGGAGTAACTCTGAATTGGAAGCCGGTCATCTGGAGGTAAGGCGCAGCCACGCAGCCGTAAGCTTAGAACAAGGGGAGCTGGAAGTGCACGCAACTGCTCTCTTTCAATTCTGACGTCACTTACAGTTCACAGAGCAGTAAATCACCCCGGAGTTTCTGCAACTGAGAATTCACAAGGAAGGAACTATGACACAAATTTTATCAAATTTGGAAGTTATTTAATCATTTTGTAAAAGAAAGGCACAGTAGAAAGCAATCTGACTTCTTCATTTGAATTTCACAAACAGAAGTCTGTAAAAAGACCATAATAGCTTAAGTCAGACTACAACTACACAGAGATCCTAAAGTCAAATCCACTAGTACTCATGCTATATATACAAATATATATAGACAGAGAAAATTATTTATATAAATAATACAAATTTAGTAACCATGTATACTGTGTATTTTTTCTAAAGCAAAGAAATTAAGCTTCTCAAGTGAATTCATGACCATCAAAATACTGAGTATCACTTGTCCACAGACAGCAACCTTCACAGCATTATGGGACACAGGGCAAGACTGGAGAAGGAATCATCAATTGGGCTGCTCCCTATCTGAGGTAAACACAAAATATCTCATCTGCTAATGCTCCACTCATCCTCTGTTTAGTCCCAAGGCCATGCAAAGGTGCAGTGAAAGATGAGGAAATAATTAGGAACTGCATAATTTTTTAAAAATGGTGTTCTCAGTCTCCAGCCCTTAGATTCCTCCTCCTCAAAAAAAAAAAACTTTAATAATATAATGTATAATGTGTAAAAGTACCTTTCAAACGCAAATATTTTGTTTACTGTCTTAGATACTTTTCTACTGCCATGACAAAACACCATGCCAAAGCATCTTATAAACCAAGTGCTAATTTGAAGCTGGCCTACAGTTTGAGAGGGTGAGACCATGACCATCATGGCAGGAAATGTGCCAGCAGTCAGGGAAGCATGGTGCTGGAGAAATAGCTGAGGACTTACATGTTGAGATATTAGCCAGGAAATGCCCCTGGGGCTGGGGGTGGGGAGGTGGGGAGGTGGGGGGTGAGGCTGGGGGGAGGGGTGTTAACTGGAGTGGCATAAGCTTTTTGTTTGTCTATTTGGGTTGTTTTTCATTTTTGTTTTTGTTTTTGTTTTTGTAATGACAGGGTTTCTTTGTGTAGCCATGACCGTCTTGTAACTAGTTCTGTAGATGATACAGCCCTCAACCTCTCAAAGATCTGCCTGCCTCTGCCTCCACAGTACTGGGATTAAAGGTATGGGTCACCAGGGACAGGAGGCATGGGCTTTCAAAGTTCAAACACCCACTCCCAATGACATATCTCTTTCAACAAGGCAATGTCTCCCAAACATAACATTCTGTCAACTGCAGAACAAGCATCCAAACATCCAAACACACAAGCCTGTGGGGGTCAGGGTGGGGCAATTTTCATTCAGACGACCACACTGACATATTACACTGAATATGCTACTAGCCATAGAGCCTAGCAGGTAAAGTCTATACTGTTATTAGGGTCCAAGAGTCGCTGAAGAAGACCCCAGACTCAAATAGTATGCAAAGACAAAGGTAACTGCAGAAATTAGGACATGCAGGGGTCAACCATTCATCAAAATGGCAATGACTTGAGGGGCTTGTATCTGTTTCATGGAGGGCTAAGAGAATTTTCCAGAAGGGTTAGGTAAAACCTAATATGAGTGGTAGGGGGCAAAGCGATGACATAAGCATAATTCTTATTGGTTGCTATGTTAGTTTGATACGGCCTTGTTTATCTCCTCCAATAGGTGCCCCAGGAGCTGACTCAGCTCTAGACTTAGCCCCCCTAAGTCAGGGCACTAAAGGCTCATTGTCAGGGCTTCCCCATAATTCCCCAGTATGCTTCCAGGGGAATTGAAATTTTATCCCCAAGGTTTTTGGACCTCTCAAATAGGAATGGTGGAACAAACAAACCTTTGAAACCCTGTTTCTCTATACTGACAATAAAAATACTAGTTATAAGTGACAGATGTAAATATTACCTTTTCAATAATTATACTATATAGAAATGGATTAAAGGCTCTAACAAAATGCAGAGATTAACCAAATTCTATTTCATTATATTCTTTAAGTTATCAGCCGTGGCATTCCTACCAGTAGACAATGATTATTAAAGACATATGTGGACATCATCTCCCCTCACCCCCTACAAAAATACAGAGCACATAGTAGGCACATCTGCAACAGAGCCTTGTGAAAAACTCATGCAGGAGGCCACGAAGGCAGCCTTCACGTTATCCCTTAGGCCCTCAGGGAACCCTGTAGGCTGCTCATGTATTTAGACACTGGTTCCCACTTCATAGTGATGTTTTGGAAGTCTGCCCTTACTGGTGGACATTTGTCACTAGAGGTAGGCTTTGAGGTTTCAAAGGCTCTTCTTATTTAGCCCCTTTTCTCTCTTTGCTTCCCAATTTGTTCAAGATATAAGTCCTCAGCTTCTGCTCCAGCCACCATACCCTCCATTTGCTGCCATGCCTCCTACCATGGGACACTACTTGCCCTGGAAAAGTATGAACCCAAATAAACTCTTCCTGCTAAAAGCTGCCTTGGCCATGGCGCTTTATCACAGCAGTAGAAAAGTATAAAGCCTCCCCTCAAGACAAATGGGAGAGCAACTGACTATAGTGGCTCCCAGAAGAGGGCTGCAGTGGAAGTGGGGTACAAGTAAAGGTCAGAGTAGGCCTAGAGGCACAAAAAACACCTAGAGCAAAAAAGAATTGGAGCTGGAGAATGCAGAGCAATCAACCTGTGAGGGAGGTCCTCTCGGAAGACAGGGTCCAAGGTAAAGAAGAGATTGGGTCTCAACAAAAGAAAAACATGGATGGAACTGGCTGAGTGAGGGCTTCTCTGTCCTCCTCAGTAATTACGGGGATTGAGTCTCTGATGGGAAGTGAATGGACAGGAGGTGGAGACAGGAGCCATGAAAGCATCGAGCAAAGCTTCTGACAGGCCGATTAGGTCGCAGAACAGCAACTATGGGTCTTTGCTGCACAGCGCTCCAACGGGCAAAGGAAATGCAGAAGAACCCGAGGGCCAAGCAAGTATGACAGCAGGACAAAGAGCATGTGAGGAGGGTGACAGTCATAACACAGGGGATACACTTGCAAACAGTTACGAGCTTCGCCTTCATCTGAGCAGCACGGTTAGAAGGCCAGCGCTGCAGACTGACTAGAGCTGACCAACTGCAGAGGAGCAGGAAGACTGCGGCTTCGCACAGCACATGAAGCGCTCGCAGACACTATGCCAAGCTGTGACCCAGAGTTGGCTGAGTCAGAATGAGACCACAGCATAATCACCTAGAAATCATGACAAAAGCAAACCTGGGAAATTCACAAATGTGGAATGAAGCAACATAGGAATCACAAAACAACGATGTCATTTCAATGGTGAAATGACAAAGGACTAGAGAGAATACCGTAAGAGGTACAGACATAAACCTCAGCACTGTGTCCTCACGAGCACAACCCACAAGAGAGCAATTTATGACTGCAAACACACACATTAAACACATCCAACCAGCAATCTAACTTTCTTCCTTAGGAAGCCACAGGTACAGAATCAACCTTAACCTTAACCAAAAACAATGATAGATGCCAATAAATGAAATAAAGACAGGCAAACAATTGAGAAAATCATTAAAACTCAGTTCTTTCAACAGATCAATGACATTGACAACCTTTTAGCCAGAGTAACAAAGGAAAAAGAAGAAGGAAGGATGGGACATGGCTACTATTGTTACAGAAACTCTTAGAAAAGATCCTGAGGGAATAAGTATAGCATACCACAAATCAGACAAGTTGTTAAAAAAACACACCCACACACACCATAAAAATGGATTCAAGAAAACGACAGAGTAGTACTTTAGCAAGGAATTAGAAATTAAAAAACAAAACAAAGACCTTCAAAGGCTAGACCCAAATCACTTCACAGATGAACTGAACCAAACATTTAAAGAAAAAAACTCTTCAAAGATTCTTCCAAAAAATAGGATGGGACAGAATAATCCCTAGTGGATGCTAAGGCCAGTACTATTCTGATATCAAAATAAAGGTCTCACAGAAAACCCAAAGGCATTATGCAATTCCAAGTGTGGCTTTTGTGACTAGAGAGGTAAAGGTCAGGTTAGACCACGGGAAACGAAGCCGAGCAGGATGAAGAGAACGTGAAGCCAGAAGCTCCATACACGCCCTCACCTAAGCACCTCGGCCGCTCCAGGATTCCCACCCTGCACAGCGCTGCCACTGGAAAAGTGTCACATCAGGAACAAAGCCCACTAGTGGCCTGCTACACAGGAGGCCACATGACACATGTTTGATAGAAATGCTTGGGAAACTATCCTAATATTGCCAAATGGTACTTGCAAAACAGAAGTAGAAACGTTTTAAAAAGGAAAGTTCTCTTGATAAACCTAAGTACTCCACCCTCTAGTATTAAGTAACTGGGAGTAGATAACTGCTGGGGGTCTCCAGACACAGTAAAGGGAAAACTTGTCATTTGAGTACTTAACACTAGGAGGGACACCTACCAATCTCTACAACAGCTAAAGAACAGAACAGATACTTACACCCGACCAATGGAGTCAAGTTGGGGACCCCTGTAGTTGAATCAGGGAAAGGTAAGAAGAAGGAGAGGAGGAGAGTGACCTCATAGGAAGACCAGCAGTCTCAGCTGACCAGGACCCCGAGATCTCTCAGGCACTGAGCTATCGACCAGTCAGCACACACCTGCTGGTGCAAAGCCCCTGACACATCTACAGCAAAGGACTGCCTAGTCTGGCCTCACAGGGAGAAGATGGCCTAACCCGCAAGAGACTTGAGGCCTCAAGGAGTGGGGAGGTCTGGTGAGGTGGGGGTAGAGGGTGGGAACATCTTCTTGGAGATGGGTGTGGGGATGGGATGAGTAACTGTTGGAGGGCTGACTGGGAGAGGGATAACGACTGGACTGTAAAATAAGATAAAAGAATAGTAATAATGAAAATGATAAAGTAAAACAGAAACGCACACTAAACAAAACAAAATAAATAACAACTTACAAGTCTTTCGGTTACCATGGATAAATTTTTTCCTGAGGGCAATGACCCAGCAAGGTAAGCAACCACAGTACTCTGTAGTGCTGTAGAGAAAGTAGCTCTTTAGCATAAGAGTGTGCTGCCTCGGGATGGAGAGACTGGTCAAGAGCCAAGACTATGCCCCTGCTCTAGGAGAGAGAGGATCTGAGTTCCAGTCCTGGCATCCACATGGGACGGCCCACGGCTGTCTTTAGCTGCAGCCTCCACAGGCACTGTGCTCACACACAGGCACTGTGCTCACACACAGGCACTGTGCTCACACACAGGCACTGTGCTCACACACAGGCACTGTGCTCACACACAGGCACTGTGCTCACACACAGGCACTGTGCTCACACACAGGCACTGTGCTCACACACAGGCACTGTGCTCACACACAGGCACTGTGCTCACATGCACAAACACACAGACGTGTACACATAATCAAAGACTTATTTTTAAAATATGCTGCTTACTCGTAGACAAATTAACAAATCAACTCCAAATCCAATCCCATCCTTTACAGGTAAGATATATGCTAAGGATAGAAAAGAAAATAACAGCTAGTTTTACAAATCAAAATAGTAATTCAGAAATGAGCTATATGCACTCCTTGATATATTTCTGTGTATAAAACCAGTGGAAAATAACTCTTTGCTAAATAAATAAAACCGAAAATGTAAAATAGCAATCAGATGTTAAGTAACACTTATTGAAATAATTAGGGTCTCAAAAATTTTTATGAATGAAATTTCACTCAGATAACTTTTCAAGTAGTTATAAACACTAAGACAGCTTTTAAAATATCAGTAGTTAAATGTCATTTAGAAACAATTTTAAAATATTAAGAAAAATTGTAGGCAGAGAACTTACTTTCACCTATTAAAACGGAAAAAAAAAAAAAAAACAAGCTAGCACATGGAAAGCAGAGGCAAGCATACCTCTGTGAGTTCAAGGCCAGCCTATCTCCAAGTCAGACACAGTTAAACAGAAATGCCCTGTCTAAAACAAAAACAAGCCAACCAACCAAATAAACAATACACTAAAAAAACTACTAAAGAATCATTTAAAATTACCTGCTTTCTCTGAAGTTCTAAGAAATACCATATCTGATGGAATTCTTTGGTTCTGCAAAAAGAAGTAATGCTAATTAAAGATAAAGATTGCCATAATTCCATTAAATAGTAGAAATAGTTAACAAAGACAATTAAAATGTTTAAAGTAAAATTGTACTGAAATAGTTATTATTTCTAATTTTCATATGAAAAACTAACATTTTAATTTACGATTTAGGTGTTTGTAAAATAAAAGCAAGCCATATACAAGGCATTACACAGCTCTTGTCTGGAAAAAGTTAGATGTTGTTATTTCCATAGCATCTTAACCATACACACACCACAGTATGCACACAGGAACTGCATTCTACTCATTCCAAAATGCCTGGGAAAATAGACATGGTTGACCCGTGGCCAACACCAAGGAGCACACCATCAGTAAGATCATTCATTACCTTGGATAAACAAATAAACGAGAATAAGCAAATATAGAAAATGTCCACAATTTGAGGAATTATTTATTCTCTAATGAAGCTGAACAGGATGTAACTAAAAATTCTATGACATATTTAAACTTTCACAAGTCACTATTCAAGCATTTATTATTAATAATTCTATGAATTAAAATACTAAAGAAATAAAATCAACCTAAAGGAAAAGTATACCATTAAAATAATACTTCATGTAATTTCACAAATTAGCATATATACCATAAACAAGTGCCTTACTCTCAAATCCATGAATAATGAAACAAATGCATGTTAGGCTAAAACGAGACATGAGATACAGCTGTTCCTTTCTAACACTAAGAATAAAGGTAATTACATAAGATCTACAGATCCTCACGTCAAAGAAAAAATCTGAGTGAAAACTCAATAGTATTTTTAAAGGAAAGTAATAATTATCTGACAAGAAAAGCTGGGAAAACATTAGGAGGAAACTATATGAGCGCATGGAACACAGTAACTCCAACAGAGATGGAAACATGGGGGTGAGGGGCTAAAATAAACAACGTTTAAGGGCTTTAGGATTAACAATGTCTTCCTCAGGCATTTGGGGAACTGTGACGGCCAAGAATTGAACAGGACATGCACAAGGACTAACTATAACCTAGGAAAAGAACATTAGAGCACAGTGACACGCCAAGACAGCCAAGTGTGCCAATGCCAAACAAGAAAATACAGAAGTAGACCCATTCACATGAGGACACCAGACTCATGAGAAAACTAGCCCTGTGGGCAATAAGAAAAACAGTCTTACAAGAAACAGTCCTAAGAAAAGGAGATACAGGCATGAGTGGAGATGATGCCTACACAAGAATGGATTCACATCACAGTTAAAGTGTTAAAAGTCAAAACAACAGAATTCGAAAAGTTGATGCAGATCAAACATCAGCAAATGACATTATGACTTTTATGAAGAAAAGCTTCATAACCAATATCATCACTACTAAATTATTTTGGAAAAAAAAACCCAAAACTTCTAACTTTAAATGAAAAGATATACTACATTAGACTTCCCTAAAACAAGGAACTTCTATTCAAGTATGCCTGCCTGGAAAGAAGCTGAAGCCTGCAACATATACATCAGTGGGTGCTGAGCACAAGACAGAAAGGCCTGAAAACTCACAAGCAAAAGAAGGGCCACTCAGAAGAAAACACAAGAGATTTCCTCAAGCTCTTACCCAAACACTACAGCAAGACACTTAAGCCATAACAGAAGTTACAGAGTTATTAGATACTGGAGAAATGTATTTATATTAAAACCACACTTAAAGCACACATATCAGAAAGGCACATTGAAAATGCTAAGAATGCCACGGTCGGCAAACATAAAAACACTGCATTTCCCACAGTCATTGGCTTGGTCTACAGGGAACGTACTTATGCTTAAAACCCATTTTCCTCCCAGGTACTTATGTAGCAGCATGTGTGCACAAGTGACAATGGCAAATGTCACAGAAGTAAAAGGAGCCACCTAAATAGACACCAATGGTAGAATGCATGAATGATGGCTCTCCAAAGACGTTGCTAGTCCACTGGACCTACCAGGGACCAAGAAGCCATAAATGCCAGGTTTTCTAATAGTCTCGTCACTATACTTCCATTAGGTGTACAGTGTAAAGACTACTGTAGCTTTGTAATCTCAAACAGAGAAGCATGAGTATGCAACATTTGCAAACTTCTCCCAAGATTGTTTCAGCTGTTCTGGGCCCCGGATGCTATACGGCATTCTCTAATGCGTTCATTGCTACCAAGAAGCCAGCTGAGGTTTTTAAGATGACCTAGCATGGATCTATGGAACATTTTCAGACGTACTGCTACCTTGACAATAGGAACATATGTATCCATGGGGGTTATCTCTTTAACATGTTCCAATCACATTTAAAACTTTGCAAGTTACGAGTTTAGGAGCTCCTCTGTTAGATTTGTTTTAAGTCTTTTGTCCTTTGGATGCTAATGTAAATGGGGTTTTCAGATTATTCACTTCCTAAATCCAGTCTTGGTATTTCCTTCCCATGCTGTGCCATGATGTGCTTACACACAGTATCCCAGACCAGTTGTCCGCTCAGGACTGCTCAACTACTTCTGACGTATAGCTATCTTGAATGCAAATACAAATATTCTTGCGGAGGATTCTGTATCAACATAAATTAATATATCTTTGTGCTGAAGGCACAGGAGTAATACTTATGTATTGTGTATGTGTGCGTACATGCGTATGCATGCATGAGCCATAGCACTCATGTGAAGGCCAGAGTGCAAGCAAGTAGGTCCAGGGATCACACTCGGGTCATCAGGCTTGGCCCCAGGCCTCTTTTATCTCTGCAGCCTCTCTCTAGCCCCAGATCCAGGAGTTAACTGCGGGGTCACTGCCTGTTCACACTGAGTTTCTGTTGGCTGGTTTGGTCTTTGTTTTAGAAACTGTCAAGTGATTTTCCAGAATAACTGTACCATCTTGGCGATGTCAATATTTAGTGACATGAGCATTTTTAGAAAGTTCCTCTTCCAATTCATACATCTTCCTGATAACTATTGAAAAGGGTTTTTGGTGTTTATTTTCATCTGAAACTCTTTGGTAAAATGTTTTCTTAAGTCTTCCATCCATTCTCTCAGGTGAAAATCTTTTACTTCTCAGATTTAGGAAATTTAATCAATCTTTATTAGATTTATAGCACTCAGATGTTTGCACCCAGTAGCGACTGCAGTTTTTTTTTGTTACTATTTTATTTGCAATAGTAGGTTTCTTCTTCCACCATGTGTGTCCCATGGATCAAACTCAGGTCTCTGGCTTGTCAATAACTACCTTTACTATTGAGCCATCCTGCTGGCCTCGTCTATCTCATTTAAACTATTATTTTTTTTAGCATTTCATATATAAGTACTGTATTTACATAATTTGTATAACCCTTTCTCTTTGATTTCTGCCTCAAATTTCTCTTTCAATCCCTCTCAAATGCATGACCTCTTCTTTATTTATTATTGATATAGTTTCGTTATGTTCTTTCAAAAAGCACTTGAATTTTAATAAGGTGAAATTATATTTTTTGTAGCACGCATTATTCCTTAGATATATAATCTAAGAACTGCATTTATATGCCTAGACTCGGACCATTTCCCCTGTGGTGTTTTCCTCGCAGTTACAGTCAACAGTAAGCCCAGGGGCTTCTTTCCCTGTGGTGTTTTCCTCACAGGGTTACAGCTAACAGTAAGCCCAGGGGCTTCTTTCCTGTGGTGCACCGCTTTAATCTTCCATTGTCTCCTTTTATTTCTATTGCTTCTATACCTTTCACCTTTTTCAAAAGTGACTTGTGCCTATCTGGGTGGGCCTATTTCTGGGTTCTTCCTAAGGTTTCATGAGCGTGGTTTCCACCTCTCTCCTACCTGCACTGATTAATGCAGTGGTGGAATATAGGTCTTGGCATGGCAGGAGTCTTCCCACTGTCTGCTTGTCACGACTGCTTGGCTGTTACAGAACCTTTCCAAATTGGTTTTAAGTAAGACTGTCTGTGTCTTTTTTTTTTTTTTTAAACTGAGAAAAGAGAAGGATGGAGGGAGAAAAAGGAGAAAAAGAGGACAGGACAGGAAAAGGAAGGGGAGGAAGGAGAAAGAAGAGAGAAAGGAGGGGGAAAGAAGGTGGAAGAAGGGACAGAATCTTCCTGTGGCTTTGACAAGACCTGTAAGATTGGCTGCGACTGGAAAGTGCTTTTTCAAGGTTGTCTTTTGCTGTGACTATCCTCCCTTTGGTGTTAGAACACCAAAAATTTTGGACTTATAAAACAAGAGTGTGTGCTCTACCCTATTTTCTGACAATCACTATACAAAACAAACGTCAGATCCTCTTTAAAGGCCCAAGGAATAAACCTCTACCTGAATATTTCCTTTTCAAATGTTCTACATTACTAATGCAACTTCTTGGTTGCTTTTATTTTTCATTATTCTACTGGACATTTTCCTTGACACCAACAAAGCAACCCCCTATTCCATATACCTTTGTTTAATTAATTTTATACGGTATATTTTTCTACATATTTTCTTCACCCAGCTCAAGTAGTGAAGTTGAGGTACTTTGCTGGTCAATGACAGAAAGCTCATGTCTTGATTGCTGTGTTTAGAGAATTGACATGAAAATAATGAAGCATTTTCATTATTTTCACTAGTGCCACTGGCTCTCATCTTGTCCTCCAGAGGGTGTCATCTGGGTCCTTTTCAGGAATCCATCTTTGCTGCCTTAAAGTATCCCAGGATGCTTCTTCTACTCATAGACTTTCTATCATACACTGTTCTGTTCTGGGCACTATGATATACACCATATACTAACTCATCAAATTGAAGTATAATAGAAAATGAAGAAAAAAATGTTTTTTTCTTCTTGCTTCTGGAAAAAACAATTGTTCTTCTTCCTTAAGCTAGTTCTGAAGACTAGTAAAGGAACATTATCAACTCCACTCTCAGTCCTGCCTGCTGGGAGTGTTCTAAGCCTTTTTCCTAAACCCCAGATCTTCAGGGACTGAATATATGTCACATACATGCATGTAACTTCTGAGTGACTCTAGCTCTACACAGGTGACTAACTTGATATGTGTAAAGACAGCAAACTATGGCTTTTTTCTTCATTTAAATAAAGGTATTTTCGACTCTGGGTAGATGGATTGTTTTGCTTATACAAATAGTTTGTGTCTTTATCTCAGTTATATCAAGTCTAAAACAATCAAAGCACTGCGGCGTTCTGCACATTTACAAAGTTGCATTCGTACCATGCTTATTTGTTTTAACAAAGATGGCTTCCTTTGGGGCAGGTTAGAAAAAACAAAACCAGAAAACTCTTGCAAATGGTTTCCCTAGAAAGTTACACCTTTAATATTAGGGCATAACTTAGAAGAAAAGTTAGAACTTCCAGTTTCCACCCAAAACACATACACTACAATATGTCAGGCTGTGAGTTAATTCACTGAAGGGAATTGTGGGGATGGCTGTGCTGCTCAATACTGTCACCAAAGCAACACAGGCCACGATACTCTGACGAAGTCTAAGGTGGAGCAGTGGCTATCCAGCATGTGCAGGGAAGGTCCCCAGTGCCAAGCTAATTCATTCTGCAAGTACATAAAGCAGCAGATTCCGTGTTAGTGACAGCACCAGACATTCTGAATTACAAAGAAAAATGTGCCGTTAGGCCATTAGTATAAGAAAATACTTAAATCAAGTAATTAGAATTAAACAGCAAAGGGAATTCATACTACGACCTTAAATTTGTGTATGGACTAAGCCTTAAGCTATTTTTTGGTGGTGGTGGTAGCAGTGGGTGTGGGTGGTGGTGAAGTGTGGTACTACAAGTTCCAAGCAAAGTGTTGTATACAAATGCCACACCCCTAGTCCTAAGACACAATATTTAACAAAAGGCGTGACATAGAAATATTGTACTTATTCTGCTCATAAACATAAAATAGCTTACACTTCCCCACCAGGTCTACGTCTGTACAGTCAGCACACTTTCGGCTCCTTCCCTTACTTGTCACAGCTTCCTTCCCTCTTCAGATGTAATACACAGTATAACAAAAGCTCGGCGGTAGAACGCATTCTCGGCAGAAAGGAGGCCCATAGTTCACTACCCATTATCAACATACAAGGCAAAAGATGAAATTGCATATTAATCAATACAGAAGGAATACAGCCTATGACAGAAAGAAACACCTTAACAAAATTAAGATCTACTAAGTCATGCACTTGGTCAGAATCTACCCTTCAGAAATGTGCAAAGACATAAAGAGGGTCACTATAAAATGAACAACATAATACAAAAACAGAGGAGAAAACTTTGAAAACCATGATGGATACAAGGCTAGGACTTTCTGGCATTTATACACGGAAACACTACAGATGTCTGTTTCAGTAGTCTGCATGCTAAGCACTGCTCCACTTTATAAAATCACACCACATCCCCTGTATACAGAATAAAGTAACAAGAAGATCATTTCTATGTGAAGAAGATACCATGAATCCAGGCAGAGAAGCTGCCAGCCAACAGCAAACTGAACAGTTTTATCAGCCCAAGTGGGAATCTATCTTGGAGACTTTTAAAAGTCAACAAGGAATTTCATGAGAATTCAGATCACAAAGTAAGAATATTCTCAGAGAAGATATGTCCACAGCACTGACATCATGTACCTGGGTGGTGTGCATGGTGCTTACACAGAACAGAATGAGGCAGAGACAGCACACCAGGAAGAATCTCTTACAGAGAGAGAGACACATATATGTATGGGCCCTTACATGTCACAGGATGAGACAAGGACAGCATTCCAGAGGAAAACCCTCGCCTGTATACTCCCCATCCATTCACTCTCCAGACCACAGCAAGCCTGACTGTCTCCATGCCTCATGACCTCTTTTTAGAACAGGGCTTCTTCTCATCATGGCCTAAACTATTTTCTAGTGCTCCTTAACTTTCACTCATTCTCTCTTTAAAATTTAAACCATAAGATTTGGAGTCAATAATTGTATATAACCATCTGGACAAGTAAATTCTGAACACTGATATAGAATTATTAACATTTTGAACACAATTCTGAGGTCAAATGAGATACACTAAACAATTAACATAGGTCTGACATTTAAAAGTATGGCTTTACCTACAGACATTGAAATATAAGGTAGCAAAATAGAATAATATAAATATCTAAATGTAATTAAAATACATCAAATCTTACACAAGCACATTAAGAATTAAAATAACTAACTCAATAGTTCATTTGAAGTCAACATTACTTGTAATTAGGCTAATTTTAATGACTGTTGTACATATAGATCTAAAATATATTAAAAATCACATCAACCTTTTCCACTATGATGAGGTCTCCAACTTGTATGTCTGAACTCTTAACTTGAACTTTACCTTAAAAAAAAAAAAAAAAAAAGTACAATCAACCCAGGCAAACAAAAGTGTACCAGAGAGTAACTATTAATAAGTAATGATTTAAAAACATATTTAGGAAAAACAATAAATAAAAATTAAAAAATTAAAAGCAGAAATCTCTCCTCATACTTTCAAGTTACATTTTGGATATACATAGTCATACATAATTAAACTTATTAGTAAACTACCAAACACACATAAATAACTACCCATTAATAATAATAACAACAGAGCAAGGGTTTTCTTGTGGTAATTTAGG
Source organism: Rattus rattus (assembly GCF_011064425.1). Taxonomy (NCBI): domain Eukaryota; kingdom Metazoa; phylum Chordata; class Mammalia; order Rodentia; family Muridae; genus Rattus; species Rattus rattus. Next base: position 51,361,598 of record NC_046168.1, on the reverse strand, counting down.
AAGGATTACATGTGGAAGGCTCGTCATGTGGTTTTTTAGTGTTTCAGTTCTCAGTGAAGTAGGCAGTGATCAGGAACGTTGAGAAATAAAATAATCTGGTGTCTGAAGCTGAGTGCCATGGAGATGCACAAGTCCTTAGTACTGTGAGTCACTTGTGACTGACAAGGACACACAGAACGGGTAAAGGAATCTATGAATGAAGTCATCACCCATGAGCATTGTTGTCACGAGTATGACAGAACTGAAAACTGATAGTTTTACTACTCCAAGTAATTTTTCTATGTACATAGTGAGTAAATCCTTAATATCTATATACACACATGAAACAGCTATTTATAAAGGTGCATATATTATACTTAAGTAGCTATAAATACTATCTACAAAATGACGTTAAGCAGATAATATGAAAACTTAATCAAATCACTCCCTCCTCCCATCTTAGCCTCCCTCTGCCTTGTAGGACAAGGGACCACCAAGTGAATCTGTTTCCACAGTTTAATCTGTATCAGACTAACAGGTTTGACTGCAACTTTTACATTCACTTCCCTCTTGTCTAGGCCAGAGTCAGAGCTTTACCAAAACAACCAGGTTTTATACTGAACTTCACTCCTCACAATTTCTCACAAAGCCTTATAGTATGAGAGAGTAAAGATTGCCATTGACTTCTTGGCCCCTCTCTACAGAATCCCTGTGCTGTCTTTCAATTCCACTTTCTCTCCTAGCCAGCCAATTCTCTTTGCCGCCTTCTGCTTTTTTGTATCTGGATTAATACACACATTAAAAAAACTGTAATTAAATTATGTAATATACTAAAATGTCAAAAACATTTTAAAATACAGGAGACACCCCATTTTTATTCTTTTATAAAGCCCTAAAATCCCCCAAAAGGTCGGTTACTTTACTGCATGGTAACAGACATGATAAAGGCCACACACGGTCACTGCTGCCTGCTGCACTGACTGCTCTTCACTTCTGTGGAGTCGTAATTACATGGTCAAGGGAAAATCTACAGTAAGGTGTCAAGATTTCTCAGACATTAATAATCCTGCACTATGAATCAGAAGGCTAAACTGGTCACAGTGGTATATATCTACTGTGTCCACCACGCTGCGGGGAACAACACTGAGGCAGGAAGTCCACTTGACCACAGAGGTTTGAAATAAGTGTGGGATAAGGGAAAGGCTAACCTTTAAAAACCAAACTAGAGAGGTCTAAACACCAGTCCATACAGCATCTGCTCCAAACTCTCTGCAGTTAAAGTCCCCTTTTCACACTTTCAAGACTTGGTACATTGTTTTAACAGCACCTATTTCCTGAACAGTTTAACCTCACACTCGAGAGGCCGCTTGCTCTTGATGGTAGCACTGTCACTGCACAGCCTCAGTAGCCTCACTCTAGTCTCTGCAGGGAACCCTCGGCCCTGAGCAGACCTTGGGACTCTGCACAACCTGTCTACTGAGGACAGCATTTGATCTGCCACTGTCCTGAAGAGGCAGAATGGCTAAGTGGGCCCTGCCAGAAGAAAAGTATCGCTGTGGCTTAACCCCAGGAACCAAGATTTTGTCCTCCCTCTGATGTTCCTTGCAAACAGACCCAGTCTTTCAATGCCAGTCCTTATTTTTAAATTTTGTATGCAGAACATAGCGTAAAATAGACTCCACTGTAATTTCTCTAGTTCAACTGGAACTCCAAAGGAACTCAATGAAAAACCTAAAGATTAGGTTTATCTCCATACCAAAACTTCCAATATTTAACAATTCTGTAAAGATGACGTACAAGTTCTTTATGACAACCTCAACTCAGTGTTCCTTAATGAACTCTCCTACTCTCTGTATACTCCCTTAATGAACACTCCTACTCTCTGAATACGCCCTTGCTCTGTATCCACCTACAACTCACATCTGACAACGGTATAATAGTCCTTGCTCACTCTGACACACTTCTGGCACTTGTCCCATTAGTAAAGCCCCTCTATCCCAGAACTCTTAAGCACAAAGCAACAGGGTCTCTGTAACCTTGTAGTAGTAACTCAATCAACACCAGTCCTATTTTTTTACACATCTCTAATGCTTAAACGCCTAACTTTAAAATGCTATATATGTATCTGAGTAGCCATTAAACTTCAGAATATGATGGTGTATTGTGACATGCCTGCTTCACCTACAAACAAACAATTTCTCCTACAGAAACTGAAACTTAAATGAAAACATCCATAGAAGTTTTACTCAGAATGGCCAAAATCTGAGAAGAGCCAGGTACTCATCGAGAGGTGACAACTGCATACTGAAACCCTACAGGGTTGTGCAGAGGCTGGTCACAGGACATCAGCCCTAGATCTCCAAAGCTGTCTGAAAGAAGCAAACACAACAGAACACACACAAGTCTGTTCCTGGACTTCTCAGGGTTTTAGTGTTGAGACCCACTCATGTTGTGACACAAATCATCAATGGCTGTTCTGGTGTTTGAGGAAGAAGCACCCTCTTCTTGGGTAGAGCGCAGTTGGCTTTTATCAGTTGTTAAGAGGGAAGTGCGACAAAGCCCAAGTGGGCTATGAAGACCTTCCACTGCTCCATCCCTGGCCTAGGGACCTATCTTAGACATATGACAAACATCAACAATCTAAAAGGTCGGATGTGATATTGGAAAGTGGCTAGAATGACAGAAAGCCATAACATGAGCAGAACACAAGGCTCTGAGATGCTAGTGGAAGAGTGGATGTGAAGAGAGTTAGAGCAGACCCTGCCTCAAAGTTTAAAACAGACTGGTGGTATAGCTCAGTGGTAGAGCCTGTACACAGAGCCTGGGTCCAATTCCCTATATTACCAAAACAGTAGCAAGAAAACACCAGGAAAGAGCAGGCACCTAAGCCAAACCAAAGGATAGGACCTATGTCCTAAAACCCAAAGATGATGTACAAAACGTCTTATAGCAGCATAGTGCATGCCTGGGGTGAAAGGGACCCTGGGCTACATGGTATTTACCGTCTGGAAAAATTATTTTCAATTCTAAATATACATCTTTTATAGCTCAGAAGCTTATCTTACAACTGAAAATGTTACTATCAAAAAAATGAAGACTTCTGGCCTCGCGGTAGCCTATGTCTTTATTTCTAAAACTTGGAAGGCAGAGGAAGGCTTATCACTGTGAGTTCAAGGCCAGTATTGTCTATACAGCAAGTTCTAGATCATCTAGTCTACATAATAAAACTCTGTCTCACAACAAACAAACAAACAAACAAATGAAGATTTGTGTGTTCAGTTATCCATGCAAGGACAGAATTCCAACTTGATAATTAGCAAACAGCACACGGCTGGCCAGTCTCATTCACCCTAGCCAACCGTTGGTGCCTTCTATTTCTCTGGCTGTGGGATGATATAGTCTTCCTTGGCTACCTGATTTGAACTAGATGAGAAATCATAGTTCTGGAAGGCAAGAATTCTCCCCACTAACTTTGCTGGAGGCCACACTTCTGAAAGGCAGATAGGCTAGGTCACTAATGCTGCCCAAGCTGCTTTCTAGAGCTTCCAAGGCTGATGTGTTAAACCATTTTACTTTGTCCTACAGAGATGTCTGCTGAGTGCCCTTTCAATGTCAGAGGACCCAAAATATCACCCATAGACCATACTACCACTTACAGTGGTAGTATGGTATTTACCCTGTCTCCTTCTCTATTTCATAAATACCACTTAACTCAATTCTGAGAGGCCACTCCTTCCATGCTTCATCGCCTATAGGTAAATTGTTATTTGAAGAAGGGGGAGGGGAAGAGGAAGGGAGGGAAAGGGAACAGAAAAAGAGAAAGAAAGACAGATGGGGGAGAGAGATGGAGAGGAGAGAGAGATAGACAGGAAGACAGGGAAGGGAGGAAGAGAGAGACAAAGAAGGAAGAGAAAAGGAGAGAGGGACAGGAAAAGAGAAAATAAATAAATGAATGAGTGAATGGAGAGAGAAGGGGAGAGGGAGAGGGAATATGAGAATAAATGCCTGAACATATGTGAGGTAAGTCGTGGAGAAAACAGTGAGAGACTAAATCACAGAGAACACAGCACCAGTCACAGAACTATGAAATAAGAAGCCTACCTGCTAGATTACAAAATCAAGCATGTCAGACCTTTTCATCCAAACAGTGGATGGACAGATCACCTCTCAATGTAGAGCACAAGAGCACTGGCGACAGTAAAGGGCTGTGCATGAACAATTCCCAAAGTTCGAATTCAGCAGAGGAAGGACTCGAAGGCCCTCCAGACAGCCCTTGCTCAAGCTGCTCTGTTTCTTCCCTGCAGCCTGGGCTGACATACACAACATTCACACTTTGCACTAAGCATGTCAAGAATGCTTCCTGCAACACTTAGGCTCAGACAAGAGGCTACTGGACAGTATGACCCCCGGTCTGTTTACTGGTCTATCCAGTATTTTGCTCTTACAAAATTGTAATTGTTTAGCCAGGGAAAACAGGTTTTAAAAGTCTTTCTACTGTTATTTCTTAGCATGTATCAAAGTAATAGACATTTGAATGGTATTTTAAGTATTTTATTTTAAAAACTGCAGTTTGAAAGGGGGGCAGTTCAGCTATTAAGATAGCTTGCTACTTTTGTAAAGTTTCAGTTTTCAGCACTCACAATGGATGGCTTACAACCTCCTCTAACTCCAGGGAAATCAATGCCTTCTTCTAGCCTCCACTACTGAACACATGTGCATGCAGGATACACATGCATACATACATACATACATACATACATACATACATACATACATACATACATACATACAAAATCATCCATCCATCCATCCATCCATCCATCCATCCATCCATCCATCCATCCATCCATCATTTTTCAAGACCTGATTCTCTGGTGCTGTGATTAAGGGTGTGTGCTACCACTGCCTAGCAAATAAAACTTTCTGCTGAAAGACAGACACATGGAGCTTCCTGCTCTGCATGCTGTACTGACTGACTAGTTCACTTATCAATCTCCACTGACATCACCACTCCAATCACCAATGCACCAATGCAAACATCAATCTCTGCTCCATCACAAACACTAAAGTAAAACTAAATTCAAAGTAAGCCAGAGTCTATAAACTGCTCTCAAAATAACAATATAAAGTCAAACCTAATTTACCTGGCCTTTGAGGGTTCTTCTTATTAAAAGTAAATCTTACCTTCCTTTCTAGCAGTCACATGTGTTCACACGTGTGCACACAGGTAGAAGTCCATGTTAGGTGTCTTCCTCAATCGCTCTCCATCTTATTTTTTGAGGCAGTCTCTCTAACTAAACTTGGACTCACTTATGGGGCTAGACTGTGGCCAGTGAACACCAGGCATCTGCCTCTGTTCCCCAAACATACACCCTCACCAAATCCTGGCCTTACAGATGTTAAACAGTACACCCAGCTTTTTCCTAGGGTGCTGAGAATCCTAACTCAGATCCTCATGTGTATGCAGCAAGCACTTTAATAATTTAGAAGTGTGTAGTGAGGAGAGTAGTCTTCTCTGTGTGGTAGCAGACAACTTGATATTTACACAGACAAATGTGATGTCTGCAACACATTATACAGGAGAGTGGATCAGAGTTAAACGCAGAACTTAAACTGTAACTGCTAAAAGACCAGAAAAATCATTACAGAGTTGGCCAGTTATTTCTTTGCTACAATACCAAAAACACAAACAAGAGAAAAAAGTGAATGAATTTGACCAAACAAAATGTTTATGCATTAAGAAAGTAAAAATGTGAGCCCACAAAATTGGAAGAACTATGTGCAATCATAAATCTGACAAAGGATTTCCCTATGATACCTAAGAAACAAAACTCAGCAATGGACGCCTAAGGGCTCAGTAGAAAAAAGTGGCTGAGAGATCTGAATATTACAACATCCAAAGGAAATCTGCAAACGGACAATAAGCACACAGCACACCCAACCTCAATAGTCATTAGAAACGCAAATAAAACACACATCACTACAGAAACCTGGAAGACAGGGACAAGTACTGCTGAAGACATGGCAAAATCAGAACCCGTGTGCACCACTGGCAATAATGCCCAATGCCACAGCCAATCAGAACCGGCATGGTGCTTCCTTCAGAGTGCTGCACAGACTCATCACCCAAGAGAAGTGAAACAACGTTTATGAAAAAGCTGGTACAAAGTATTCATGGGAATGTTAGTCACAACCATGAGAGAATATCAACAACCCCAACACCCGCCCAGTGTTGAGCAGGTAAACATGTGCTGTGTAGAGCTGCAGAATGTTACCTGCCAACAAAAAGAAAATACCACTTTATGCTATAACATGTATGAGCCCTGAAAACATGCCAAAGGAAGGAAGCCAATGACAAAAGACGGCCGTGGTTTATGACTCCACTCATATGAAATGTCCAAAACCTGAGGAGGCAAAACCTGAGAGAGACAGAAAAGGCAAAGCAGAAGTCACCCAGGACTTTGGTGGAAGAAAAGGAGACAAAAATGAAGAAGGAGCCCAGTGAATTTTGGTTTTGTTTTGTTTCTTTTCAGGAAAGTCACACTTTAGAGTTCAGTGTGCCCCATCCTGTTCAATCCTCAGTTCTTCTACTGTCACAGAGTCTGTAACAGGCTGCCCCATTCTCTTCCTGATAGACTGCTCCTTTGTCAACTACACACTAAAAAGTGAGGAAAATGAGCTCTGTAAGCATTTGTTAGGAGGGGAGCTAATGCCCGAATGGGGCAAGGAGCGCTAGGTATGCACCTCTGGCCATATCGAATGACAGCACTGACTTCAGAGGCTTAACGCCATGGTAACTGACCTTTATGGGTGTGATGAACAGTAAGACACCCTTCACAGTATTACTGTGCATCACAGGACACGTGCAGCTGGGTTTCCTTTAAATCTATTACAGCATTCTAACAGCACTTCATATAGATTTATGTCAATGTGTGCACACATGTGTGTTTGTATATAACATGAAAATATAGCTATGCATATACATACAAACATACATGTCAAAAGATCAATCTAACTGAGATTCTAGCACTATGTACAGTAAGAAATTGGATCCCATATACAATCGTGTGTGCTTTCAAGAACAGGATGAACATGCTTCCCTTTCTGTGTTAGCTCTAACATGCTTATGCTAAGCAAATGCTAGAAAAATTAAGTCTCTTGCTAACCTCTTACTGTAAGCTTGCTATATAACTGTGAATTCATTTCCTTGTCTCGCTGAAAACGTCGAAATTCATCAATTGCTTCACGTGCAATAGTAACGGCCATGACAAATCCCTATAAAACAAAAAAGTATTTTAGAAAGCAGAACAAATAAAGCAGAGGAAAATGCTTTATTATTTAGTTTTACTTCCCCCTTCAATTTATATTACTCCTCCCTGAAACACAAAATACATGAAAATAAAAACTATAAAAATGCATACAATGTGTAGTAAAACCTGACAACCCTCAGACTAAGGAGACAGCTCACACACTGTTATACTGACTGGACTGTAGAGATGAGAACGATTTCATTTTGCTTTTTAAGTAAACTGTCAACTGGTAGCTTGCATGCTATCTAAACGAAGCTTCAACAAACTTATAATCTATTGTGAAACCTGACGCAGATAGTATCTGTCATTTTTAAAGGCTACATATGCATTTTCTGATAAGCTACAGGGAAATTCTTCCAAGATGGGCAGAGTGGCTCACCCCTATAACTCTAGTGCTAGTGAAGCTGGGGTCCTATCAAGAGTGTGCGGCCAACATGGGCTAGCTACATAGTGAGTTCGAGACCAGCCTAATCTATAAAGTGAGATTCTAACATATAAATAAGTAAGTAAATAAATAAATAAGTGGAAAAAGAGTGGTATTCAGGTCACTTTGCCCATGATAAAGCAAAGATCCTTCTTCAACAGCCATAGTCTTGTTCTGATGACTTAGATTCAGCACATTGTAAACAACAGAGCACTGAATGAATTCCATTCAGAGGGCAGTAATTGTTTATTCCAGCGTTTCCTGCATAAAACCAAAGGGTTGTATTAAAGAGGTCACTGGAAAGAATAGGCCCTATAGCCATTGACACAGCATTTCTCTAAATACCCTGTTACAAAGCACTGTGTATAAACACAACTTAAAATGTCAGGGCAAAGAGTGGAGGGGTGGAGAGATGGCTCAGCAGTTAGGAGCACTGGCAACTCCTCCAGAGGAGGTTAGTACTACAATATGAGAACACAAATGGTTTTGTTATCTTGTATCCTACAGCCTTACTAGCTCACTCTTCCATTCCAACGTTCCTCTGTGTATGGATTCTTTAGATTTTTCCCCACAGGGCAGCTCACAACCACTTTTAACTCCAGTTACAGGAGATACAATGCCCTCTTCTGGCCTCCATGGGCATCAGCCAAGCAAGTGGTGAACAAATACATATGCAACTAAAAGACTTGTACAGTACAGTTGTCCAAGACAGCCTAGGAAGATAGACTCAGCAGGTAAAGTGCTTACTACACAATCCTGACAATGTGAATTTGACCTCTGTAACCCACATTTTAACACAAGACAAGTGCTTGTAATCCCAGCACTGAGATCTCTAGGGCTTGCTTTCTATTTAATCTAACCTACTTGGAGAGTTCCAGGCCAATGAAAGGCCCATATGGAAGGTGTGCAGCACCTGAGGAATGACATTCAAGGCTGTCCTCTGGAAACACACACACACACACACACACACACACACACACACACACACACACAGAACAGAAAGAGAGAGAGAGGAGAGAGAGAGAGAGAGAGAGAGAGAGAGAGAGAGAGAGACAGACAGAGACAGAGACAGAGAGACAGAGAGAGACAGACACAGGGGCAGAGACAGAGAGAGACAGACAGACAGAGAGAATGAGACTGTCTAAATTAATCTGACAGTCTTATGTCCCTCATCCCCTGTTACCTCACTGTAGCTACAAACCCATGTATTCTTCCTAATTGTAAACTTGTTACATTTCAATGGTCCTATGACATCCGGGCTCAACAGCTGTCTAGCCATAAAAACAGTGAGGGTAACCTCTTTAGTGTATTATCACAGAAACCGTCTCACACCCCCGCTACTGCCTGACTCCCCACAGTTGAACTCAAACTGCCGTACAGCAGTGTGTGGACTGACCAGACTGACAGTATGAGATGAGCTTCTCGTGGAGAGTTACTACAGTCCCTTTATTCCTAGTGGACTAAGGGTTTCTACCCCACTCTTGGTTGTATAGATCCTGAATAATGAAGCAGGAACACTACAGTTTATTAATAAGCTGTAGGCACTACTGGGCAGGTTTTGAGCCATCAACCTGTTAAAACCCACACAAATGTTAGTCAGTTGCCAATCCGGTGTCTCCTGGGCTGTTGGCACTCCATCAGGCTGTGCTCAGGGTGATCTTTTGGCTATGTGCTCTGGGTCTACCCTGTCTGATGGCAGCCTCCTCTCTCTCACATTTCTCTCTCCTCCCTATGAGATCTCTCCAGACCCCTCACTTGGTTCTAAGCCTGGCCTTCCTATCCTTTTTGCCCAGTCATAAGCCCCAGCCACTTACTGACCAATCAGGAATTAATGGGGAGCATTCTTTACAGCACACTGGTTACAGTTCAGTCTGGGGCAGAGTATTCAGCTGAATACACAGTACAAACTTCTGTGCTGACCACTGCTCAATATCCCCTTGACCTTAGGTCCCTGTCTGCTGTACTGCGGAAGCTTTCTTTCCTGCACGTTGTGGGCCACACTGGCACAGCCATCCACAAACCCCACTGCATCCCCAAAAGCAGTGCTGCTGCTTTCTCCAACTGCACTTGCCTGCCTGGCTGCCTGCACTCGACACATCTGTCTAGCCTGGTCAGCCTGTGTCATGAGAGAATTTATCTTTGCTGTCTGTGCGGCTTTCCCATTGTTCTGCTACTAATTCTGATAAGACCACTCTTCCACCATCGGTGAGTTCTTGTACTGGAAACCAACTAGCTGTAGATACAAAGGCTTATTTCTGGACTGCTAATCATATTCTCTCGTCTATACGATTACCTTACACTAGTAGCTCCTGTCTATCTGACTATGATAGTTTCCAACATGGACATGTCAGTTTCCCATTTGTATTTACATTTTAGGATACACTGGCTACTGAGTCCCTGGCACTTTCAAAACAATTCTTACAATCAGCTAGTAATTTTCTAGAGGGAAGTAGGAGAAGGAGACAAGAGGAAGGAAGCCAGAGAAGCCATGGCAGGTGATGTTAAGATTCTGCTCTGTGTATTTACAGGTTGTTATCAATGTTCTCAAGGGATGGATGGCACCGGGCTTTGTATGTTTAAGTGGGCAATTATATCTTACCAATTGGGTCAAAAAAAAAAAAAAAAAAGAGGAAGGAAGCCGCATGGGATTTTTGATAGAACATGGATTACACCCACAGTCTACTGGAAGGATGCTGCCACCCTAACACTGGTCCACAGTCTGGACTCACTTTGCATTCAGTCAAATCTCCATGTTTGTAGTTTTCAGTACTTTCACATCTTTACTAAGTTTGTCCTAAATAACTCTTCTTCTTGATATTATTCCAAGTGAAGTTGCTATCCTAATTTCATTTCAGATGGTTATAGCTAATATATAAAAATACAAATGGTTTTCACATCTTGTATTCCATTGCTAACTCTCTTTTCACTCCCACATTCCTCTGTGCACAGGCTCCTTGGATTCTTCCTCCATACACAAGGATGCCTTCTGTATATAGAATCGGACGGCTGCAATGGTTAGCAATGGCAGGTAAAATGACAGGCTCTAGAATCAAAAGTCCTCGGGGCATGGGTCTGAAGAAGGCAGTGTGCTTCTGAGGGCTGTATTAGAGGCTGAGCGTTCCTCTCTCTGACTCCTGAATGTGGAATGAAGAGAACAACCCCCTTGAGTTCCTGCTACATGAACTCCCTGCCATGATGTCTGTACCCTCAAACTGTGAGCCATGTTAGGCCCTGCCTTCCTTAAACTGTTTTGTTCAGAATGTCGTCTGGGTCATATGAAAAATAATTAAATCTAAATGCCTCTGGTTGCTTATCTTGCTACCCTGTTCATTTTACTTCAACACTGTTAAGTGTGTGATCTCACACTTAAAAAGGAAGTCCCTAGGAAAAATACCAGGAACAACTCGTGTGAATTATGTGAAATACAAAATTGTAGAAACAAGGTCACCTTGCATGCTACCGTGACACCTCCGTGGCAGAGAAAGAAAAGGAAACACTAATGAACCTATGAGAGACAAGAAGCCTGGGTTCGTAACTTTATTAGGCCTACAGCAACAAAAAGTATGAACCACCAAAGGAACAGAATAACCTGCTCCTCCCAACCAAAGAAGAAAAAAACAACTTTAAGAAAATTGCCGAAGGATTGCAGCTTATGCTTGTACTCTCAATACTCAGAATGTTGAGGCAGGACAATTGCCAGGATCCTGGGGACAGCCTGGACTATACAATGAGTTTTATCATGTGATTCTGGTATGGGAAATGGTATGAGATTTTTGTCTAAAAATTTTTCTTATTTACTCCAAAGAGCCCCCACACACACACACACACACACACACACACACACACACACACACACACACACACACTCTTAATCTAGAACAGTATCCCAAAGGGGAAAGAATCAGGAATCCCAGTATATATGAAAATGAATTGTTTTAATTCAATGACATCAGTGGTTAACACATACCAGTATTATTTTAGCATATTATGGATGGTGGGACAATACCACTGCAAGGACATCTATGCTCATTCACAGTTACATGTGTATAACATGAACTGTACACATCTCTGAATCCGGAGAATGCACTTCTGTGCAGCTATTCCCAGGTAGGGCAACATTCACTATCATGTACCTGTGAATACACAGGCCATGGTATAGGGTGATTTCTTGGAGTTCTACTCATAGCTGGCTCACTTTGAAAGGCAGCAGGATAAAAGCACATATCTCACACTGTAGACAGTATTTTAAAGGAGGACATATTAAAGTCACCTGAAAAGGTTCTGCACGGTAGCCGTGCTCAGGTCCTACCCGAAGTGCATTCTGCTACTTTTGATCTCCACACAGCAGGTTCCCAGCATGGGTATTTTTCCGAATTCCCCAGGTGACCCTAACTTTCAAACTTCTAAATCTCTGTCTTAAAGACAACAAAATTTACTCTAATTTTAACAAGTGAATCATATTATAAGCTAGAAGAAAAACAAAACGTGCTACTTCCCAGTGCTTCTAAAAACTGAAGTCAGTGGCCTTCTAATGGAGGATTGTTAAAGGAGTAGGATTAGGAGGGCAAGGCCAATTTCTGAAAACAAGAATCAAAGACTCTCGAGAGGAGAGTGAACCTGTCATAGGCAAGGAATGCTGGAACTGTGCTTCATAACACAGTTCTAAAAGAAGGGTGAACTGAGTAATGTATGGGTCAGCAAAAGCCAAGAGCATCAATCAGTATTATCATATCTAGCAGTGAGGTTGGCCAGGGAGCCTTACAAATACCTCATGCCTGCCACGGGCAGAAATGATGCTACAAAACATGGGCAGGTTCCACTGTCTCCTTCTTCACTCCCAGGGTCTCCAATCAATGTGCCTCTCCATGTGTCTGTTCTGAGTCCTGGGCTGATCATGACAGACTAACCAAGGATGAGAGATCTAGAGAAACAAGTCAACAGAAGAGTAGCTGGGTCTTCCCTCTTTCCCATTCTCTACTGAGACCAGGCAGAGATGCTGGCTTCGGGACCGTTTCCTATGAAAGCCTAAAGCACACACGCAACAGCTATTAGGAAATAAGGTCACCCTGAAACAGCAGCATGAGCCTGCCAACAAACCTGGACACCGGCTGGGTCACGATGCCCTGCCTGCCTGTTGCCTTTCTTTTTCTTTCTCTTTCTTTCTTTGGGGGTAAGAGGAAGGGGTTGCAGTCTTCCTCATAAACAGGGCAATCATGTGTCTCAACAGCACTGGCTTTTCTTCAAGGCCTTATCATGTGTCAGCCCATCCTCCAAGTTCTCTAAATGAGTTGCCTCTAGTAAATGTCATAGATAAGCCTGATCTATGTCCCCTTTACCTTTAATGTACAGATAAAGATATTCAGAATCAAAAAAGAATAAGAATAAACTCACCCCCTCACTAACAATGTATGTGGTATTGGTATGTCTGGATGGTAGGGTTCCTAGCACATTTTCCACCAACAAATCCAATGTAGACAGTCACAAAAAAAAAAAAATGAGTTTTAAAATCTGACTGATTCGGGAGAATCGATTTGTAAAAATGATCATCTTACCAAAAGCAATCTATAGACTCAGTACAATGAACATTATTCTCCACAGACAAGAGAAAATAATCTTAAAATTCACTTGGAAGCACCAGAAGTACATCAGAGAGCTAAATCCAGCTGAGTGATGGCTCAGTGGGTAGAGGCTGCTCAGTAGGTAGAGGTGGCTCCAGAGGCACTGGCACTGCATCTGCAAGCCTGAGGGCCTGGGTTTGAATCCCCAGCATCCATGTAAAATGTCAGGCATGGCTATGGGCCCCTATAACCCCAGCACTGGGAAGCAGAAATAGGTACATTCTGGGAGCATGCTGGCTGACCACCCTCACCACAAACCTGCTCCTGGTTCAGAGAACCTGTCTCAAGGCAACAGCACTAAACACAGACACCATTCTCCTCTGGCCTCCATGCATACACATGGCACATGGACTAATGCATACAACACACAACCACACAAAACACACACACACACACACACACACACACACACACACACACACACACACACCAGTAAATATTACCAGTAGATACTGCTATGCCTGATTTCAATTGTACTGTGAGACACAGTGATAAAAACATCACAGTGCTGGCAAAAAGCAGACACACGGGTCAAGGGAACAGACATCCCAGACATATATTCATGCAGCTACAGCTACCTGATCGTCAACAAAGACGCCAAAAACTCCCAGTGGAAAACTGGACAGAGACATGTAGAAGACTGAAAGGAGACCTGCATCTTTCACTCTGCCAAAAATGAACACCAATCAAATGGATCAAAAACTTTAACATCCAATCTGAATCTCTGAAACTATAGAGAAAACACTTCAAAATATGGGCACAGGAGAGAACTTCATAGGGCTCCAGTAGTAGAAAATAAGGCCAAATATTAACAAATGGGACCTCTTGAAATCAAAATGTTTCTGTAGAGCAAAATAAACTGCTAATCACAAGAAGAGGCACCTACCTTCTCCAAAGAAGGGGTAGAGGGTTCTTATCGATGAACACAGGAGGAACTCAGAAAACTAAACAATAAAACAACCCAATAAAAAATAGGATGCGCTGAACAGAGAGCTCTCAGGAGGAGAAACTAAAATAGCCAATAAATAGTTTTAAAATGTTCAACATCCTTATACATCAGAAAAATACTAATTAAAACCACTCCAAGATTCTCTCTCATCCCAGTCAGAACAGCTATCTCAAGAACATATACGGCAACAGATGCTGGAGAGGGTGTAAGCACAGAACACTCGCTCACCACTGTTGGTGATATAAGCGGTAAGGCCATGTAGAAATCAGTTTGGAGGTTCTCAGTAAACTAGAAACACAACTCCCAAGCATCTTCCAAAGGCCCTGTACCCTACAGCAGACACCTCCACATCCATGCTGAATACTGTTCTATTCAAATAACCGGAAGTGGATTCAGCCTAGATGTCCATCAACAGATGAATGCACAAGGGAAATGTGGCCACATGAGCACAGTGCATGCTGTTCAGTCAGAGAAAAATAAATATGCAACTTGCTAGATAACTCATAGAATTGGAAAACATTACATTAACTGAGGTGACCCAGGCTTACAAGGACAAAAAGCATGAGCGCTAGCTCTTGCGCTCTCTCTCTCGCTCTCTCTCTCTCTCTCTCTCTCTCTCTCTCTCTCTCTCGCTCTCGCTCTCGCTCTCGCTCTCTCTCTTATGTGTAGCTGAGCTTTTCAGTCTTTACATAAGTGAAACTACGTGGGAGTGAGGAGGGTAAATGCCAGGAAGCTAGAAAGGGGGCCTGTGACGAGGGAAAATTACTTTCAACAGAAAATTACCCTATAATTAAATCACAGTAAATGTTATCTATGCTATATTTAAAACCTAAAATGTCGTGATTGATTCTATTAGCAGCTGATCAAAATATGAAAATATTTTAAATTATGTTCTTAGGAATAACTTAAATTCCCTACCTTGTGTATTTCCTCTTGATTAGTAGTTCTACTGAAAATGTTGTGGTATTCTGTTTTTGTAAATTTCTACATACTTAACAATTTCCTGTGAATCTCATTTTTATTTTGATCTTGATACCTTTCATCTTTTGCTAGTTCTTATTGTATATATTTAAACTTTCTAATACAAAAAGTTGAAAAATGAATGGAAGGCTTACGGACTTAAATTTCATAAAAAAAAAATATAATCTACAGAAAAATTCAGAGGCTGGAGAGAAGACTCAGGAGTTAAGACTACATATTAATATTCCAGGACCAAGATTCTATTCTCACATAGTGTCTTATAGCACCCTGTAACTCCAGTTCTAAACATCCATACACACAAAATATAAAAGAAAAAGAGAGACTGAAAAAAGAAAACAAAATGATACTTAAGCTGATTCTAATCCACATTGACTACCTGCTTGACAAAAAAAAAAAAAAAAAAAGGTATTCTATATGGAAGAAATACAGTAACTTCAAAATATACAAAGAAAAGAAACAAAACAAAAAAGTCAAACAACCCAAATGATAAATGGGCCAGTAAAATAAAAACAGGTCTCAAAAACAAAACACAAATGGCCAAGAAGCATCTGGAGAAATGCTCACCCGCACCAGACACCAGAGAAATGCATATTAAACCTACAGTGAGGCCCCACCTAATCCTAGTGAGAATGTCAGTCATGAAGAAGACTGTTAACAGACTCCAGCCCAAGAAGCAGGAAGGCTAACTGCAGATGGCGAACATCTCACTCCATGGATCTAAACCAAGTCCCCAATCAGGTCCCCAGTTCTGTAGAAGACTATATATGTGACCTCTCCTCACAGCTCTGTCCCCAGTCACATGGGCCTAAGCAGATCTTGGTGGAACACCCTGCTTACCCCCTTGTGCCCTGTGTACCCCCTTGGCACCCCGGCAATCAGAACATTCCTATTCCTAATTGTCAGGTCCCAACACTAAGGAACACATTTTACCTGGAACCCCCAGTGGCCCCAGGATCCCAAAAGAATTATCTACCAGGCAGCACGCAGGCACCACACTGACCTAAGAACCAGAGAGGCAATGAAACCCAAGTAACAAACACCTACCCAACAAAGACAAAACCAATTATCAGCACCTAGAAGCATGATCATTCCCAAACCCAGATGCCTAAACATCGGTGTAAAAACATGCTGACTAACGGTGTGGACAGCACACCTCCACCAGAGTCCAGCAACCCTATGCCAGCAGGCCCTGGGCATTGCTGCAGCACTAAAGCACAAGACAATGCCTAAAACAGCCCTTATAAATACAACAGAACTCCTTAAAAGGAAATGAATAAACATCTCTAAGAAACCTATGCAAACTAAAATTGTATTTCTTCAAAACTAAAAGAAAAAAGCATTAGTCTCTTTTAAATACAGAAATCTATGTAAAATAAACAGTCTAAGACAATTAAATAAAACAAATCAAGACCTAGAAGTGGAAAAAGAATGAAGAAAAAAAACAAACTGAGGAAAATCTGGAAATGAAAACTTTAGGAATTCACATAGGAACCTTGCAGGTAAACCTCACCACTGGAATACAAGAAATAGAAGAGATAATCTTGGGTACTGAAAACACAGTAGAAAAAAATAGGTATATTTTTTTCAGTCAAAAAAATGTTAAATTTACAAAAAAAAAAAATCCTTACACCATGAAAGAAACAAATCTAATAATAATAGAAATAAAAGAAAAAGAAACCCAGGTTAAAGGCAAGAAAATATTTTTAAGAAAATCACATAAGAAATCTGTCCTAACCTAAAGAAGGAGATGCCTATCAGGGTATAAGAAACACACAGAACACCAAATAGACTAGATGAGGGGGAAAATCCCCTCAGCACATAACTATCAAAACATGAAATGTACGAAACAAAGAAAGAATATTAAAAACTGAAAGAGGAAAAAACAAGTAAAATATAAAACAGACTAATTAGAATCACAACTGACTTCTCCATGAAGACGTTAGGGCCTGGAAATGTTCTACAGACTCAGAGACCACAGATGCTAGCCCAGACTATACCCAGCAAAACCTTCAATTGCATTAGATGGAGAAAACAGACAATCCATGATAAAACCAAATTAGGTGTCACAAACCTAGCCCTATAAAAGGCGTCAGATAGAAAATTCCAACTTAAAGAGGCTAATCACACCCAACAAATGATCCCAGAGAAGCAAATCAAAGGGGGAAACCCTCATATATACCACTACCAACACCACAACAAAATAACAGGAACCAACAAAGACTGCTCACTGATATTCCTCCACATCTATGGTCTCAATTCCTCAATAAAATGTTACTGACAAACAGAATGGATGCAAAAGCAGGATCCATCCTTCTGCTTCATCCAAGAAACACAACGTCAAGGACAGATATTACCTCAGGGTAAAAGGACTGAAAAAGACATTCTAAGCAGGTATAGCCATGTGAAAAAACAGACTTCAACACTAATCAGAAAAGAAAAGAACACTACATACTCACTAAGGAAAAAAATTCAAGAAGATTGCAATTCTAAAATGCATACACAAAACACAAGAGCCCCGGAGTTCATAAGCGAAACATGGTTACAGCATAAATCACATACTGACCTACCCACACCGATAGTAGGAGACACCAATGCCCTACTCTTACAATACAGGTCATCCAGATGAAAACTAGACAGAGAAGTGCTCAAGCCTGCAGACGTTATAAACAAATGTCCCTAACATTTGTCTATAGAACACTGTACCCAAATACAAATCAATATACCTTCTCAGCAGCTCATGGAACTTTCCTAAAACTGACCACATACTCACAAAGCAACAAGGCTCAACAGATAAAAGAAAACTAAAAACATCACGCACCCTATTTCACCACCATGGATTAAAACTGAAATGGGGTGGGAGAGGAGAAAGGGAGGGGAAGGGAAGGGGGTAGGATCAGGTATAGGGAGAGCTGGGGAAAGAGGGCCAGAAGAATGAATGGAAATTAGTGTGTGCATGTGTGTGTTGGGGGGAACTTGGGGGGTAACTTTAGGACTTACCAAGAGACCTGGGATGGGTGTCTTAGTCAGGGTTTCTATTCCTGCACAAACATCATGACCAAGAAGCAAGGTGGGGAGGAAAGGGTTTATTGAGTTTGCACTTCCACATTGCTGTTCATCACCAAAGGAAGTCAGGACTGGAACTCAGGCAGGTCAGGAAGCAGGAGCTGATGCAGAGGCCATGGAGGGATGTTTCTTACTGGCTTGCTTCCCCTGGCTTGCTTAGCTTGCTCTCCTATAGACTAACAGCCCAGGGACGGCATCACCCACACTGGGCTGGTTCCTCCCCCATTGATCACTAATTGCTGAGTCTCATGGAGGCATTTCCTCAAGGGAGGCTCCTTTCTCTGTGATAACTTCAGCGTGTGCCAGTACAGATGGGGGAGTCTCCAGGGAGTCTATGGGGATGACTCTAGCCGAGACTCCTAGCAGTGGGGAATATGGAGCCTGAAGTGGCCACCTCCTGTAGTCAGGCAGGACTCTCAGTAGAGGGATGAGGAAACCAACCCATGCACAAAACCACTGACCCAAACTCTGTCCTACTTACAAGAAGAGCAGTGCCAAAGATGGAGCAGAGACTGAGGGAACGGCCACCCATGACTGTCCCAGCCCCTCCCACTGGCAAGAACCAATTATTAATGAACTCTGTTATACTTGCAGACAGGAGCCTTGCATAACTCTGAGAGCTCTACCTAGCAGCCAATGGAAACAGATGCAGAGACAGACCCACTGCCAAACATTAGACAGAGCTCAAGGAATCTGGAGAAAGAATTAGGGGGAGGATCAAGGGATCCAGAGGGAATAGGGACACCACAAGAAGACAAGCAGAGTCAACTAACATGGACCCTTGGGGACTCTCAGAGACTGAACCACCAACCAAAGACCATGCATGGGCTGGATCTAGGTCTCCGTGTACATACATAGCAGATGAGCAGCTTAGTCTTCCCCTTCCCTTGGATGCCCCAACAACTAGAGCTAGGGCTGTCCGTGACTCTGTTGCCTACCTGTGAATCCTGTTCCCCTAACTGGGCTGCTTTGTCTGGTCTCAGTGGCAGAGGATGAGCCTAGGCCTACAGTGAGTTGATGCAGGAAAAGGGAGACTGGAGGAGGAGGGGCCTGGGGGCGATTTAAAGTAAATAAGTTACTGGGAAAAATGAATACCAACAAAAACCAGAATAGAAAGCTTGTAAATTCAAATAAAACGAACTATTGAATAAAAAAATAGATCAAGAAAGAAATTAAAGACCTTACGGAATTGAATGAAACTACGCATCATACCCAAATTTATGGAACCGAAAGAAGGAAGTTCTAGCAGGCAAATTCATAGCACTAAATGCCTACAAAAAGAAATTTGGAGCAATCCATACTAGTAACTAAACAACACATAAACACTCTAGAACAAAAAGAAGAAGTCACATCCACAAAGTGAAAACAGCAAGAAATAAGCTTAGGAGCAAAATCCATTTAAAAAAAAAAGATGAAAAACAAAGAATCAATGAGACAAATAATTGGTAGAAACCAGTATGGCTGGACAGACCCTTATCCAGATTAACTAGGAAGCAGAGGATGAATATCCAAATTAACAAAATGAGAAAAGAAATGAGGAACATAGCAACAGAACCCCAGGAAATCCAGAGAATCATATATATTAAAACCTGTACTCAACCAGACTGGAAAGTCTAAAAGAAATGGATGATTTTCTTGATAGATACCACTTACTAAAGTTCAATCAAGTTCAGATAAGCACTTAAACAGACCTATCACACCTCGTCAAACAGAAGCAGTCATGAATAGTTTCCTAACAACAACAACAAGAGGCAGCTGGTCTCAGCCCTGATTTCTATCACATGAGTTAACATCAATACTCCTCAAATTATTCCGCAAAATAGAAACATTGCCCAATTCTTTTAACCAGGCCACACTTGCCCTGACACCTAAACCACATAAAGACCTAACAAAGAAAAGAACTACAGATGAATTTCCCTTATGAACATAGATGCACAAACTTCTCAGTAAAATTCTTGCAAACCAGCACAAAGATCACCATCATGATCACTAGGCTTCATCTCGGAGATGCGAAGATGGCTCGGCATGCGTAAGCTGATACATATAACCCACACACAAACAAACTGGACGCAACAGTGCACACTCATCCCATCAGCAAACAAGGACCTCTGATAAGATCCAACACCCCTTCCTGACACGCTTGAGTCCTGAAGAGATTTGGGATGTGAAGGGCACACCTAACCAAAATAAAGGCAGTTTATAGCAAGCCCATAGCCAACAGCAAGTTAAATGGAGAGAAACTCAAAGCAGTTCCATTAAAGTCAAAAACAACACAAGGTTGTTCACTCTTTCTACATCTACTCAATATAGTAATTTAAGTCTTAAATAGAGCAGTAAGAGAACTCAGGAGATCAAGGAGATAAAGATTAGAAGAGAAGAAGTCAAAATATCCATATTGGCAGATGATAGGATAAGATACCTAAGTGACCCAAAAATTCTACTAGGAAACTCCTATACCTGAAAAACACTTTTAGCAAACTTAGCAGGATACAAAATTAACACACAAAAATCAGCAGCCTTCCTACATACAAATGAAAAATGAACAGAGAAAGTAGTGGGGGAAACACCACCTTTCACAATAACCTCAAGTAATATAGAATATCCTGGGTAACTCTAACCAAGCAAGTGACAGACTTGTATGATAAAAACTTCAAGATGCTACAGAAAGAAAATGGAGAAGATAACAGAAGACAAAAAGATCTCCCATGCTCATAGATCAGTAAGACTAACATAGTAAAATGGGCCACCCTATCAAATCTGCAGACTCAATGCAATTCTCAACAAAATTCTTCACAGGTCTTGAGAGGACAATTTTCAGCTTCATATAGAAACACACACACACACACACACACTTTTACAGGAAAAAAAAACAGGACAGCTGAAACAATCTTAAATAATAAACAGCTGTGGGAGGTACTGCTATCCCAGGTTTCAAGTTGTACTATCGATCTATAGTAATAAAAAACACCATGGTATTGGCACAAAAAAAGATTCAAGTTCCAAGATGTAGACATAATCCACACACCTATGGACACCTGACTTGATAAGCCAGAAATACACACTGAAAAAAGGACAGTATCTTCAAGCATATGGTGCTGCTCAAACTGGCTGCTACATACAGAAGAATGCAAATAGATCCATATTTATCTACTCCAAATCGATCAAAGGCTTCAACATAAAATCAGATACACTGAGCCTGACAGAAGAGAAAGTGAGGAACTCACAGGAAAGGGCTTTCTGAGCAGACACTGTTAGCACAGGCACTAAGATCAACAAGTAGTAAATCGGACCTCGTGAAACTGAAAAGGTTCAGTAGAGCAGTGTACAGATAAGTGTAGAGTAAAAATACCAACGACAAGTCCAGTAAAGAACTGAAATCCAAAATAAATAAAAGACTTAAGAAATGAGGTATCAAGAAAACAAATAACTCAGTTAAAATATGGGGTACAGTCTAAACAGTTTTCAACAGGTGAAACACAAAGGCTGAGAAACACTTAAAGAAATGTTCAACATCTGGAAACATCAGGGAAATGCAAATCAAAACTACTTTGATCATCTCACACCTGTCAGAAGAGTTGAACTTATAAGGTAACACGACAGCTCACGCTGGTGAGGGTGGAGTAAGAGGGACACTCATTCACTGCTGTTCGGAGTGTAAACTTGTACAGCCAGTATGGAAATCATGGAAATCAGTGTGGCGGTTCCTCGGGAAGATGGGAATGGACCCAGATACACCACTCTTGGGCAGATACTCAAAGATGCTTCAGCAAAGGATGTGACAGTCGAGTGTCACAAGGACACCTGCTCATCTATGTTTACATCGGCTTCATTCATAACAGCCAGAAACCGGAAACCACCTAGACGTCCCTTAACATTAGAATGGATTTTTAAAAAGTGACATATTTATGCAATGGAGTATTATTCAGCTGTTTAAAAGAATAGAATTTGCAGGTAAATGAATGAAACAAGAAAAAAAGGCAAAGTACCCTAACCCAGGTATGTATTCACTTCCATGTGGTTATGAGCTGTTATCCATAGAACCACAGACGCTAGGTATAAAGGACTGGGGTGTGGTGACACAGATCCCCCTAGATAAGGGAGGTAAAATAGATAAACATGAACGGAAGGGGAGGGACAGGATAATCAAGCAGAGAGGAGGAAGGACGAGAACAAGGGCTGGAATACAGCTAAACTAAAGAGCCATTTGAGGAGTATGGACGCCTAATACAGTAGACACTTCCTACAATATGTACACAGACACAGGTAATCTAAATGAAATCACCAAATAATGGGGGAGATCAAACCCCAACTGGACATCCTTTCAATACTGGGACTAGGTTACATCTAATTGAATTGTTGGCCAAATGAATCTCCTGGGAATCCCCAAACAACCCAGGCTGCTGCCAAAATTATAGATTGTTTTACACAACCTGATACAAAGTCCCCATTGCTGGTACCTACCTACATAGTCTTCTCCTCGCTGTGCTAGTGTGCTTGGTAAAGAAAGTATTCCACAGGCTATCGAAAGAGAAATCTGAACATCAATCCAGCTACAAACCCTCTGATCAATGATAGCACTCTGCCTGCGGGGTATGCTGGCACAATGGTGGCACAAAGTCTGTGAGAGTAGCCAACCAATTTCTGCTTTGTCTTAAGGACCACTCCACAAGATGGAGACCATATCCGACAGTGCTTGGATGACCAAAAACCAGCGTCTATACAGCCCACAGACCTAGCATGAAACCAACTACTACTGTTCTGAACAAACAAACATTCTGCTGCTGCACTCACAGATTAGCGCCTACCGAAAGTCATCATCAGAGAAGCACAAATCAGAGACCCACAAGCAGACGTTTATGTAGTGAGAAATCTTGGAATATTCAGCCCTAAACAGGATGTCTCCACCAAATTCCCAACCTCCTTCCTCCCCCAAGGGCTCAGGGAGTACCAAGAAGAAAAGGCAGAAAGAGTGTAAGTACCAGAGGGGAGGAGGACACCAAAGGAAATAAGGCCCTCTACATGAACAGGCACAATGCACATATGAACTCATATGCTGAGGCATCAGCCACTGAGCCTGACCCAGTTGTAGCTCTAGAGCTGAAAGGAGCCGTGGACACACACGCCCCCATCCCAACTGAGAACCACTTACAAATGAAAATTTAGTTCCCTCCCACTGAGTCTCCCTGGGGAAACAAAGTGCTCTTACAGGCAGCTGCCTGCCCAGCAGTGGGTGGCTAAGGAAAAACGAACTCAAGGGTGTCCCTGGAGGTTATTTTTTATTTTCAGGGTGTCTGTGGGGGAGTGTGGGGTGGGGTGGGGTGGGTGTGTGTGTTACTGTTTGTATGAGATTCCCAAGCATATGAAGAAATCTGAGTTTCTTGTGCCTCCTTCTAGGTTCTTTCCCTTCTGTCTGTGTGGTCCAAACTATCATGTTAGTTTTTGTTTTATCTTATTATATTTTATTACCATTTCATAGACACCTGTTTCTTCCTCCCTCCCTTCCTTCCTTCCTCCTTCCTCCTTCCTTCCTCCTTCCTTTCCTTCCTTCCTCCTTCCTTTCCTTCCTCCTTCCTTCCTCCTTCCTCTTCCTTCCTTCCTTCCTTCCTCCTTCCTTCCTTTCCTTCCTTCCTCCTTCCTTTCCTTCCTTCCTCCCTTCTCCTTCCTTCCCCTTCCTTCCTTCCTTCCTTCCTTCCTCCTTCCTCCTTCTCCCTTCCTTCCTCCTTCCTTCCTTCCTCCTTCCTTCCTTCCCTCCTTCCCTCCTTCCTCCTTTCCTCCTTCCTTCCTTCCTTCCTTCCTTCCTTCCTCCCTCCTTCCTCCCTCCCTTCCTCCCTTCTTCCTTCCTTCCTCCCTTCCCCTTCCTTCCTCCTTCCTTCCTTCCTCCTTCCTTCCTCCTTCCTTCCTTCCTCCTTCCTTCCTTCCTTCCTCCTTCCTTCCTTTCCTTCCTCCTCTTCCTCCTTCCCCTTCCTCCTTCCTCCCTTCTTCCCTTCCTCCTCCTTCCTTCCTTCCTTCCTTCCTTCCTCCCTCCTTCCTCCTCCTTCCTTCCTTCCTCCCTCCTTCCTCCTTCCTTCCTCCTCCCTTCCTTCTTCCTTCCTTCCTCCCTTCCTCCTCCTTCCTCCCTTCCTTCCTTTCCTTCCCTTCCTCCCTCCTCCCTCCTTCCTCCTTCCTTCCTCCCTCTCCCTCCTCCCCTTCCTTCCTCCTTCCTTCCTTCCTCCTCCCTCCTCCCTTCCTCCCTTCCTCCTTTCCTTCCTCCCTCCCTTCCTTCCTTCCTCCCTCCCTTCCTCCCTTCCTTCCTTCCTTCCTTCCTTCCTCCCTCCCTTCCTTCCTTCCTTCCTTCCTTCCTCCTTCCCTTCCTTCCTTCCCTCCTTCCTCCCTTCCTGTCTCCCTACCTTCCTCCCTTCCTTCCTTCCTGCCTTCCTTCCTTCCTCCCTCCCTTCCTCCCTTCCTTCCTTCCTTCCTCCCTTCCTCCCTTCCTTCCTTCCTTCCTCCCCCTTCCTTCCTTCCTTCCTTCCTTCCTTCCTTCCTCCCTTCCTCCCTCTCCTTCCCTTCCCTCCTTCCTTCCTTCCTTCCTTCCTTCCTCCCTTCCTTCCTTCCTTCCCTCCTTCCTTCCTTCCTTCCTTCCTCCTCCTTCCTTTCCTCCTCCCTTCCTTCCTTCCTTCCTTCCTTCCTTCCTTTCTTCCTTCCTTCCTTCCTCCCTTCCTTCCTCCCTTCCTTCCTCCCTTCCTCCCTTCCTTCCTCCCTTCCTCCCTTCCTTCCTTCCTTCCTTCCTTTCTGTCTTCCTTCCTTCCTTCCTTTCTGTTCCCTTCCTTCCTTCCTTCCTTCCTTCCTTCCTTCCTTCCTTTTCTTTTTTCTTTTTTTCTTTTTTGTTTTTTCAAGACAGGTTTTCTCTATAAACAGCCCTAGTTGTTCTAGAACTTGCTCTGTAGACCAAGCTGGCCTTGAACTCAGAGATCCATTACCTCTCTGCCTCTGCCTCCTGAGTGCTGGGATTAAAGGTGTGCACCACCATCTCCCGGTGAGTTTTCAAATGAGAGGCAGAAAGTGGGTGAATCTGGATGGGAGGGCAGGTAGGAAAGAGCTGGGTGTTGTAGAAGGAAAGGAAATCATAATCAGGATACATTATGTAGGGGGAAAAACATCTACTCTCAAAGAGGAGAACAAAAAACAAAAACAAATGCTGATAAAGATGTGGACAAAAGGGATCCTCATATACTGCTAACCTAACAAGCCCAGCTACTGCAAAAGCAGCCCAAGGGTGTGTAAAGTAACCTACCACATGCTCAGCTATTGCATTGCTGTGTATCCACTCCAAGGAAGCCTAGTCAACCATGACAGACGTACTTTGCTCACCAAAGACTCCATGAGGACCAGAATCAGAAGAGAAAGACACCCAAACCTGACCTCTGGTTTCCACATACGTGCACACAAATACATACAACACACACATATAAACTTATGTATACAAATACATAATTCTTCTGTAAGTATAGATCTGGTCCCTCTCATTAACTAAAAATAATTTTTACTCTGACCCAGAATGTTTAAAAAAAATCACTTTATTTTCATTTCATGTTTCTGGGCATATGGGAGCACAAGAGATCAAGCTAATGAACAGCATCAATGAGAATAATCCTAGTTTTGAGAGTACTGCAGTTTGCAGGGTACAAGAGAGATGGACCAAGCAATTAAGAGCACCAGTTGCTCTTTCAGAGGACATGGGTTTGACGCACAGCACATACATGGCAAAAGGGGATCCAATGCCCTATTCTGATCTATAGCTACACATGCAGGCAAAACACCAGTGTTCATAAATAAAACTTAAACTTCCCAAGTTAGTCACAAAGCAGAGGGATATTACACTCTCAGTGATTCACTGACTATGAAGCAGTGACAACAGACTCAGTTCTATGAGCAGCAGCTTTACGATGGTTTTATGTTTTAGTGGCTTTCAGATAAGAGAAATCTAGAAATGCTAATTGACATCTTTCTCTGAGCAACGTGACCAATCATAAGAGCAAGCAGAGAAAAGATATCAAAATGTAAATATGTGTATAAAGAAAATGTGCCCTGGACACTGTGTTTTTAAAAGATGTATATATACAGATTGTAGATGCTATATTTCAGTTTTCTGGTTAAGATTTTTAAATTTTATTTTAATAAAAAGATCTACAAATATCTGTGGATTCAATCTTCTTAATTAAGTTTTACAGCTGATTATTACTCCATTTTCTATGTTCCATATTTTCTATAAATTCACCTGTTGACAAGCACCTTGATTGGTTTCATTTCATTGCTATCATAAATAAAACAGCAATAAACATGGATGTGCAAATACCTCTATGATAGGCTATGGACTTCTATGACTATATGCCCAGGAGTGAAATAGTTGGGTCCCATTATAGTTCCATTTATCATTTTCTAGGAACCTCCAAAATGATTTCCATAATGGTCATGTGCATTAATTTGCACTTCTAACAGCAGTGAGTAAGGGTGTCTTTCCCCATAGCCTCTCCAATATTTGTTGACATATTTCTTGATTATAACCATCCTTTTTTAAGAGAGGTGGTATCTCAAAGTAGTTTTAAGAGCATTTCCCTAATAAATAGGGATGGTAGACATTTTAAAAAATAGTTACTCAGCTGTAAAAAAAAAAAAAAAAAGAAAGAAACCATAAAATTAACAGAAAATGAACAGACTTGTATAGTATTAAGCAAGGTAACCCACATTCAGAAAAAAATCATGTTCTCTCTTATATGTAGATCCAAACCTGTAATGTGTATGTGTGTACACACACACACACACACACACACACGAACAGATGTGAGTGTGGGTAGAGCAGAACACTTAGAAAGACCAAAAGGAGGTAAAACCAGGTGATAAAGGACAAAATGGAGTCAAAGGACACAGGAACTGCACAAGAAGTCAATGGAGGAGGGGAGGGGAGAGAAGGGGGGGAGAAAGAGGAGGGAGGAGGAAGAGGAGGAGGAGGGAGGAGGAGGAAGAGGGAGGAGGAAGAAGAAGAGGAGGAAGTAGCAGCAGCAGCAGCAGAGGAGGGAGGAGGAGGAAGAGGAAGAGGGAGGAGGAAGAAGAGGAGGAGGAAGTAGCAGCAGCAGCAGCAGCAGCAGCAGCAGCAGCAGCAGCAGCAGCAGCAGCAGCATCTCACAAGAAGTCAAAGTTTATGGTTTCCTATTTCAGCTGTCATGGATGGGAGCGGTGTTTGTTTTTGTGGTGATGTTGAGCATTGGGCTTTCCCTGAGTCCCTGGGTACTGAAAAAGAACAGATTGCTCTCTAAAACCAGGAATATACCTGGCACAACCAGGATTGCACTGAGTTCAAAGCTAACCGAGACTCTAGATCCTGAGACTCTAACTCTTCCAACTCTAAGGCGCTCTGGTTATCAGTCTTGAGAGCTGTGCTAAGTCTGTAAGTGTTCTTGAGATAACCTGTGCTACCTTTGTGCAACACTGTCTGATTAGCTTCCTACGAACTTCATCTCATCGTGCGACAGCTTTCTTCTGTGTTCCATTTTTCTCTTGCAAATTGTGTATGTGTGACTCTTTTTTTTTTTTTTCTTTTTTTTTTTTCGGAGCTGGGACCGATGTGTGACTCTTAATAAACTTGTTTTGCCTAAGACATAGCTTGTGTAAGACTTGTGTAAGACCTTCTGACCCTAGCTTTTCTACCTTTTGTATCTTCTGATCTCCTACCTATGACCCTTAGTTGTCACTGAAGAATAGACTGTTTGGTCTAGGTCAATGAGTAAGTGCATAAAATTCTAATTAAAATGCAAAACCCTAGCTAAGTCCCATGGTTTTAGAATGTCTACTCTATATTCCACTGAGATGTAGAGTTTGGGACTAGACATCTGCTTGAGTGATTAACTTCCTTAGTCTAGCTGTGCAAGGTCTTTATTTGTGAATTCAGTATAATAATAAAAGTATCGCGCATGTACACACACACACATTCATTCCAACCATGGCTAAAGTAACCAACTTTATGAAAATATCAAATAGAATTCTTCATTAAGTATCCAAATAAAAGGTTATTTCCTTTTTGCTTAAAACCTGGAGGAAACCACTGTAAGACAGATGCAGACAGATCTCTATGAGTTGAGGCCAACATAGTGTGTAGGGAGTCCCAGAAGAGCCAAGGATACAAAATGAAACTTAGTCAACAAAAAATAAATTAATGTTTAAAAAAATAGTGGAACCAGAGTTAATAATAAAAGCAAAGGGTAAAATCAAAATATAACTGAATATACCTTGCTTCAGATTTTTAAGAATTTGTATTCTCAGACTACCATTGCTTAAATTAAAATAAAATTTAACTCAAACTACAAATAATATTTAAATGGTAAGCAAAACTATAGAAAAAGAAGCGAGAAATAAACACATTAAAATCATAAATATAGCTGTTTTTAGTATTAGCAAATACTTTTCCTGTTGTAAAATTTTCTTTAATGTTATACTGCCTTCAAAAAGTAAAAAAAAAAAAAAAAAAAAAAAAAAAAAAAAAAAAAAAACCCAGACATGGGACATGGTAGTGTACCTTTACTCTTAGCACTGGGAGAGCGAGGCAGGCAGAGCTCTGTGAATTTGAGACCAGTCTACATAATAAGTGACAGGACACATAGCCCTACATAGTGAGACCTGTCTCAAAAATAAATCAATAAAATGTCTAAAATAAACTCCTTATAAGTGTGTAGCATACATACTGTTTTCCAAATGCACATAAGGAGTTATGAATAAACACATTATTACTTACAACAATCTCTCTTCACAAAATTTAGAAACAACCTAGCAAGAGAAAAGACATGGATATGGTGTAATCTTATTCTAAAAGAATAGAGAAATGAAAGATGGGGCAGATACACACACATGTGCAAACATGCCCTATTCCATAAGCCTGTGTTGGTCAGAAAAACGTGTTGCAAAGTAAGGTAGCTTTTATAAAATGGTTTTTTAAAATGCAAGACAATAAATAGTGCATACTATTTTAATGATATGTCCCTGAGTCCTTAAAGTTACTAAGAAATGCAGAAAATTACAACCTTACATTCAGTTCTAAAGACACCTCTAGAGAGTGGAAGAACAGTACCTCTCTTCACACCTCTGTGAGCACATCCCCTCAGCACAACTCAGGGAAAGACTTGTTTGCTTCTGTATTTTAGCTCATGGTGTCAGTCCATCACAGCAGAGAAAGCAGAGCAACTCTAGACCAGAGCCTCCTTGATCTAAGTCTAATTATTCACAAGTGCATGTGTTTTCCTGACCTCCCGGGCATACAGCAATCCAACCAAGTTGCCAATCAACATTCAACCATCGCAGCCACTTACCTGAAGCTACTCTTCTACTTTCTGCATAAGCAGGCACACTGGTTCACATTCATCCACAGCAAAATCCACCCCACCCCACCCCCATTCTACTCGCGATGTTCTCTCCCATCTCAAGTACTGTCTCCTTATCCATAGTGTTCCGCTGTAGTAAGTCACATGGTCAGGCCCTAGACTACCCCCAAAGTCTTTCCAACCACTGTGTCCTCCCACCCACACTCTCCTGCAGGATGGCATGCTCATGCCCTGGAGTGTGTTACTCACACTACTGTTCCTCCTGCCTGAAACGCTTTTTCTGTTCTGTATAAGGCCAACTATCTTGTATATAATTACCACTCCCTCCAAAACACCTTCCCTGACCCATCTTACCTAAACCTACCCTATCTTCCTCTACCCTTGACTCTGTTTTCTAGTTTCTTCCTTTCAGCCATGACTAGGAAACCTAGCCCTGTGTATCTGTCTCCTGGCCGTCCTCTCCCTGACAACCAAAGGTCGATAAGGTAGGCTTTGTCTAGCACTGCTCCCCGCTGCATCACATTGCCTACACTAGCGCTGCTCACCGTTACATCACATTGCCTACACTAGTGCTGGATACAGAGGACCTGGTAGAAGGGCTGTATGTTCACCCTACACACTTCAAATTGTTCATTAGCACTGTCTTCTTTTCCTCCAGGGCTCTCATCATCCTCTATGCTGCCCTGTACACCTCTATGCTTCCTTTCTGCTCTCATGCCTTTGTATGTGTCCCACTGTTCTCTCCACATTCCTAAACACCTCTCTGCCCCCTCTTGTGGGCTCCTTTCTACTTTCTTTGTAGTTCTATTTTAAAACTTACTCAAAAATAATACTAAACATTCTTTTGTCTTACCAATTACCACACCTCTAAAGACTAAATCCCTTCAACAGAGTAAACTCATTTTAAAAGTCTTCCATATACACTGACAACCCAGCAAATGCTGGCCCAGACAGACTGCCATGCTACAGTGGAGGTGTGTCGTATGTCACTTCTGCTCCCAGATCTATGCCAATGTCTCCTTGAGCCTAACTTCCGTCAAGGGAAATGTGCACGCATTGATTCAGGAACTTTGTGTTTATATTCCATACAATTATGGAATGTTGCCGGCACTCCTCGAGTCTACCCTACCCTTATGGCTTTGTGGGCTAGCAGTCATTAACAACACCTCAGTATGACTCTACTAATGATGAGCGCTAAGCCTGACCTGGAACAAAGGTCCCACTGTCATTTCAGGTCTATGCCTTACTAGGAAGTCTCTGGTTAAGAAAGGGACATACATGAGGCAGCATGGACCAGCTCAAGAACAAATCCTTGGACCTTCAATCCTGAAGGTCACGTTAGGGAGGTGTGAGCACTCACGCAGAGGGAACCTTACCTGCTGTACTGCCTCTAGTTACCTAACCTAGTGGTTCTCAGCCTCCCTAGTGCTGCAACCCTTTAATACATTCCTCATGTTGTTATGACCCAGACATGAAATCATTTTTGTTGCTACTTTATAACTGCAATTTTGCTACTGTTATGAATCAAAATGTAAATATGTTTTCCAATGGTCTTAGGCAACCCCTGTAAAAGGGTCATTTGACACCAAAGGGGTCATGACCCACAGGTTAAGAACCACTGGTCTAACAACAAAAAAGAGCAACCAAAATAACCAACAAATCATAAAACTACAAAGACAGAATGTATGTAACAGAGGTGTACCATTACCAGCCTTTCAAAAACACCATATGGTTGGCAAATCCTGCAGTCAAATACCTCAGAAGTCACCATCAGGCAAATGGCAGGAGAGTAACTTGACAGATCCAACCAGCGCCATTCCCAGCATCCACAAGCAGGCTACTGCTTCCCCGTCAGGATGCAGAGGCGCCAGGCAGGAGGGCCATGCGCAGCTGCAGCTCTGCAGGCAGTGCACAGACAACACCCACAGGACTTGGGAGCTCAGTCACTAAACTCAGCATGTGCTTTAACCAATGTCAAAGCCAGCCAACTTACCCCAAACACCTCAATATTAAAGTTATATACTAAGTATTAAAACGCAACAGAGCTATAGAAGTACTTTACCAGAGGAGCCCAGTAGGTGTAGAGGTAGCCAATTTTCAATGCTGGTACAAACTGTGAGCAGGACACTACCAGAAAATAGAGATTCAAGAAAAACTTGAATTGTTCATACAAAACCTAAAAGGGAATAAAGAAATTAGTACAAACCCTTCAAAAAATGTATTAACACTTTAATCAATTAAACTCAGCACAACATGCAAACACATTTCCATCAGTAAAAATATGATTAATTAATCATATTAAGTAAATTAATTCTGACATATACATACGCGCGTGTGTGTGTGTGTGTGTGTAGATACAAACATACATACACCTAGGATGTAATAGTGAGCTTTTTTAGTACAAACACTGAGCTTTACAAATATGTATTAAACGAGTTAATGGATTCAAGTATGACTACATGATACTTGACTGATCTCAAAATAGAACCCACTACCAAGAAACCATGTAAACCGACAGTTTTCAGGGGGAAAAGGACACATGCACTCTTTAGTGTCTTTCAGTGCTTGATTTTTCACAATATTTCCAAATAGGAAATAAATTTCATCATTTAATAATTTTAAGATTGTTAAAACTAGAAAGGTTTGTTTGCTTGTTTACTCACATAGAGTGAGTCTTCTCCAGAAGGTAACAGCTAAAGATAACAGCTCAGTGACAGAACACTGGC
This sequence comes from Rattus rattus, assembly GCF_011064425.1. Lineage (NCBI taxonomy): Eukaryota > Metazoa > Chordata > Mammalia > Rodentia > Muridae > Rattus > Rattus rattus. The sequence goes on along the minus strand of NC_046168.1, from coordinate 51,329,203 downwards.
CCAGGCCAGCATACTGAGGCCCTAGGTTTAATCACACCATTGCAAAAAAGAAAAAAAATTAAAAATAATCTATTGGAGTTAAGAACAAGCAATAACATTATGTGCCTTTAATCCGAGTTCTGGGGAGGCAGAGGCAGGAGGATCTCAAGGCCAGTCGGGCCTACATAGTAAGTTCTAGGACAGACAGGACTACATAAAGAGACTATCAAAAACAAAAAACAAACAAGAAACAACAACACCACCAAACCAACATAAAAAAAGAAAACAGAAAAGAAGAAGTAATTCAAAGCAGTCTGCTTTCAGTTAGGCTTACAGAGTTGTAAGCTGTAAATCAAAAGCTCCTCGGAGCCACTCCTTGTGCGAGGTGACAGACAGCAATTTCAACAAGAGATCGATGGGTTAAATGGTTTCTGTTGGCTTAAAGACTAGAACCAGTTTGCAGAGACTGAAGTACCTGCATCATCACACAATTCTGTGTGTAACAAAACAGCTACACTCAATATGTTTATATCCATAATCATGCTCAATTGCTGTCTAAAAATGTTTTGAATTATTTCATAAATTAATCTCAGCAGGAAAGAAAGCTCTTTTTCTTCAGCAATTTCTATAAAATCTCAGCACAAATTATATCTATTAGCAATTCAGAAATTGCCATTTGTGCTAAAAATGGCATAGAATTCCTACTGTGTAATTACTAAATGTTTCTGAAATACTCCGTTTTAGATGAAAAGACTAATTTCAGAGACGTGATGAGGAAGGAAGCCGTGCACACAGTAACCAGGCACTGTGCAGAGCCATCAACAGGTGTCCTCAGAACGCAGCCAACGGCTGGGAACTCACACTCAGCAAAGCTGAGTTCTGCTCCTGGCCTTAACTATGACCGATACTTTACACTCACTGACCTTGGTAGCCGTTAGGACCATGCATCATTCTCAGACACTGGTATTCAATAATTTACACTTAAGGAGAGGCAGTGACTTTGTTCAAAAAGAGATGGGAATATCTCACTGAAAGACAGTTTACATTTTGTTGTACTAATAAAAGACTGCTCTGTTGATTATGGAGATCAAGCCTATTAGTGAGTGGTTAGGGACCTAGAGTTGGGAGGACCATTATGATCCAAAAGAAATTCACTGTAATTAGTTTATTAAACATAAAAGGTAAAGAAACTTTTATTCTACATAATAAAGAGCTCTTCTTACAAAATAGAGTAAGAACTAACAGCTAAACTATGCCAACATTTTTGTTATGGAAATGTAAGATACATGATTGAATTCTTTTGTACAGATCAGCCATGTTAATTTCTAAGAATCATTGATTAGAAAGAAAACAAATTCCTGTAAAATAAAAAGACTGATAATCCACATCGGCTACCTTTATACTCATAAAGTATGAACTTATTAAAATAGGAAATGACATATAGAAAGCAAAAATTAATCCATCATTCCAAACTCCTGATAAACAATTTTATAATTTAATTAAAAGTATTAGAAACAAGATAAAAATAAGATTTTTTTTTTTTTCCGAGCTGGGGACCGAACCCAGGGCCTTGCGCTTCCTAGGTAAGCGCTCTACCACTGAGCTAAATCCCAGCCCCAAAAATAAGATATTTAACCTTCAGTATTTAACAATATACTCAATTACAGGTAACTAATGAGTTAGCAATGTAATAAGGCATGAGGTTAACAGTTTAATATAAAAAGGTGTCTATAAATCCAGAGACGTGTAGTTACTACGAACAAATTGTATACTTCCTTTGTGAAATTCCTTGGCAAACTTCAACATTTATTCTAATTTTCCCTCCAAACAAAGTTCAAGTGTCCTCAGGATTAAAACTGGTTTACCTGTTCTTTACTATTTCTATACTTTTATATTCGTAAATGTTTCATAAACGTAAATGTTTATCAAGAACTGAAAGCAATAATAACATTATGCATTTTCTTAAGTATTGACCGAACCAAGAAATGGAAAGGTGTGAAACTGTCAAACAGTGATATCAACAAGCAGTTTCTACAGTGTCTTCAGAAGCAAAAGTCTGGGACATCAACTGATATTGAAGATGCAAACATCTTACCCCAGGTATAAAGGTAAATACATTGTATTTCTGATTTTTGATAGAGTTCCTAGGATGTTTTTCTTCACACTTCTCTGGACATCCAAGCCATACTGTTCGAGCTTTTAGTTCTTTCTTCCTTTGACAAACATTTATCAGCCAATCACAGCAACTGCATAAAACAAAAGATACATATACTCTATGCTTTTTGAAAGGTCTAAACTAAGTTTACATATTTAGAATATGATTGTTAATATTGTCTATATTCCCTGAACATTAATCTGTCTAATGCTGACCTATCATTACCCTATGCCTTTGAACATTCTATTACAAAGTCACCATCCTTTTTCAATCCTAATTTTTTTTATTCACTTTACATGTCAATCACAGCACCCCTCAGTCCTCTCCTCCCAGTCCCACCCATACAAATCCCTCCTCCCATAGCCCCCTCCTCTTTTCCTCACAGAAGGGGGAGCCCCCCTTGGGTACCATCCCATCCTGGGACATCTAGTCCCAGCAAGACTAGGCACATCCTCTGCCACTGAGGCCCAACCTTGCAGTCCACTTGTTAGGGGACCCACATAAAGACCAAGCTGCACATCTGCTACACACATTAGAGGACCTAGGCCCAGCACCTGCATGTTCCCTGGCTGGTGGCCCAGGTTAGCTGACTCTGTAGGTCTTCTAATAGTGTCCTTGGAAAGTCACCATTCTTGAACATTGACTCTGATACAATAAGACCCCACGCTGACACTATCCAATACACAATCTAGTAGCCATAGACAGGTACGTTAATTTTAAATAATTAAAATTGACAACTCAGATCTTCAGCTAGCTTCCATGGGACATAAAAGATCTAAAAGCTCCCATTATTATAGTGAGTCCTATAGAATACCACCAACAGGACAAACTAACTATGGGTCAGGAACCTCAAAGTGAATACAGCTACTTATAAAAAACGCTTCTTTCCCACTTTCATAATTCAACAGTAATTCCTCAGGAATGCATTGTATTACAAAATTTTGATGTGCTACAAATAATTAATCTGATATATAAATAAACAAAGACAGATTTAGTTAAAACAGTAAATATACAAAGCTGAGCATTTAAAAAAGACATTGCAAATTTAGGAAATGTATTATTGCTAGTTTTGTCATGGTGCACAGACAAAATTAAGTAAGTGTTAGAGTGTCAAGTGTCAAGTCCCACACTACTGCATAGAACTGAACACATACGCTCCTAGCAGGCTAGAGGTGTGCAAAGACTGAAACCTCCTCAAATCCCACCTATTCATATCAACCATAAATTCCACCAGAAGAGTTAGGTGAGTCCAATGCTCAGAGGAAAAAGCATAAACCTCAAAAATATTAAAAAAAAAAAAATACTCTAATAGGACTGGGGAGATGGCCCAGCAGTTAAGAGCAATGGATGGTTTTCCAGAGGACCCAGATTTAATTTCTAGCACCCACATGGCAGCTCACAACTGTCTGTAATTTCAGTTCCAGAGGATCTGACACCTCACATAGACATACACACAGGCAAAACACCAATGCACATAAACTAAAAATAAATAAAATTTTAAAAAACTACTCTAGGAGCTGGGTGTGGTGAGTGACACTTGTAACCCTAGCACTTTGGAGGCTGAGACAGGAAGACTGTGCAGCACAGTGAGCTTCCAGCCAATGTGTGCCACAATGTGAGACCCTGAGTCTCACCACAAAACCTGTGTGCGTGAACCCTGCTGACTTGCAGAGGTTAGAAGAAAAGCAGAAATCCAAAAACTATGGGGAGGTTTTTAGGACAAAGTTATGTAACCAAAAGATCAGAAAACACTAAAAATAAAAGGAACAATGAAAGAGAAGTCTCTAGAAGAAAAACTGGGTATTTCTTTATTAACAATTCTAGTATCCTAACAACACTTTTAGACATACACAGTGCTTTATGCTGCCAACCCTAGTAAGTAAATCCAATAATACAAATGACACTTTCCCTTGAAATGTTTTAGAATCTGCTTTTCACAAATTTGTCTACAATCAAAGCACTGTTCTAGCATTAAATAAACTATATTTACATGTCAAGAATCTATCTTCTAAATTCTTATTTATAATTAGTCACCAAAATATAGACCATCTATCACATTATCTCCTACAAGTTAGACTATTGTACCTAATAGCAAGTATCTTTGATTACCATGACCAAAACAACATAATATTCATTTCATCTTACAAGATGAGAAATTCCCCATGCTACAGCACCCAAAGGTTTTATTCAATGTGCAGAGGCCTTTGAGAACCAGGAATAATTCTAACAATCTAATTGTATTGAAATAATCATTAAAAACTTCTTCCTGAAATTAAATTTTATACACTTGCTGTGAGAACCACCATAAGTAGCTGCAATAATTCAAAATATAAGAATGTCTGATTTTTGCAAACAAAGTAACAAACATTTAAAACTGAAAATATATAAGCAATAAAGAATTTGGTCCAAGATGATGCTAAATACATGACTGTTATAGGATTCCCCCAGCAAACAAGAATGTACACATCCCATAAGGCAATGAAACGTGCATTAATGTCATATCCACTGATTATCAACCTAGCACAGATGGTTCTAGTGGCTGCTTCTGTAGGATCACAATCTATTCACATAAAGTACTTTATAAGTACATCTACAGATTTTATTGAGCTGTTTCAATATTCTTAAACCTGGGTCCTTTTGCTGTTGACATATACATTTTCAAATATATTCTTTGTATTTTCCAAGGAGAAAGCTCCATATACATATAAAATGTAAAACGGCTATATATTCCACTTAAAAACAAAAGTTGTCAAAGAGGAAAAATGAGAAAATTTGTTTACTAATGTATGTAGCCTTAGTGGAATCAGAGAAAACCAGTGCTCAGGCCTAGGCCAAACACTATCCTGCAACCAGGAATTCATTCCAGTGGTTTCAGAGATCAGTGTAGGATCGGGGCTTTGGCTCCAGTGTGCTCAGGGTCCCCTGGGAGTCTGAAGCATTGGATCCAGGGAGTCTCTGAGGTCATTATGGGTATGAGATTCTCATCTCTGAGGTGCTAGTGGCCACTGAAGGAACTACTATCTGTACTACTATGGCCCCAGAGGTTACTTTATGACTCCGCCTCTAACCATCATGCTCAGAGAGAAGACAGATGTCATTTGGACCAGAAGTTCTATAGCTTGTATCGAGCACATATGTATCTTTGCACATAGAATGCAAAGGGTGACCCAGGTTTTCATCCTATCTGGTCACCATGGTATTAGGTGTCCACATGGTCCTATTGGCACACAGCCAAGAGAAGACCACTTCATCAACCCATCCTATAATCAACACCAAGTGTCATCAGTCCCCTTAGATGAACTTCATGCATATATTCCTCTAGGAAGACTCATAGGAAAGAGAATATCCCAAAGGCTTGGAAGAAGATATCAAAATAAACTCACTCCAACAGTCACAAATCAAGACAAAGTTAAACAAAAAATATGGCATATCCACCACCCAGACCTATCACCAACCAACCAACTCCCATAGAAGGGAGTCCAAAACTAGAGAGCTGCTGAAATGTCTAAGAAAGAATTTAGTCTTATTGTTCAGACCAACTAATGATCAAATCAAACATACATGAATTAATAAGAAAATCTCCAAAGTAAACACAACAATAAATATGCTCAAAATATGGAGGAAAATATTAACAAGACTGAAACACTGAAAAACAATCAAACAGAAATAACTGACATAAAAGAAATGGTCAGCCAAATAAAGTCCACAGCAGACATCAGCAGTAACACATTTCAGAGAGTAAGGACAAAGTCACAAAAGCAATACTAAGACAACATAAAAGGAAAAGTAAGGAGCGGGAACACTACTTCCACGAAGTCTGATGCATTCAACAAGCCACACCTGAGAATTCATGGAGCTAAAGAAAGAGCAGAAGTAAAGCTGAATGGAATAGACAGGGTATTTAATATAGTACAGCAGAAAACTTCCCAAATCTCCAGAAAGAAGGCCTCTTAACAAAAAGGGTAACAGAACACCAAATAAACGTAACAGTGAAGAGACTCTGTGACATAGTCAGGATGTCAGAAATACAAAGCAAAAAGACAATCCTAGAAGCAGTCTGAGTAACACAATTTTCATACAGAGGCAGAATATCACCATTACCAGACACTTTAGAGCTACCAGAAAAGCCAGAAGAGCTCAGAGTGAAATATCCCATGCTCTGAAAGTAAACTACTGTGACCTAACACTGACCTCTTGCACAGCTGCATTTCAACACTGATAGAGTGATAAAGGGGTTTGAAGAAAGGTGGTCCATGGCATAACCAAGGCGCACACAGGAGTTCTTAGTGAAATACTCTAAAGTGGGCAAGAGGAAGAATCATAGAACTCCAGATAAATAAACCATGTCCAAAACAGCAACTCAATAAGCCCTCAAAGCTAATTCAGGAAAAGGAAAAGAGATCCCAATATCCAACAACAGAGAACATCACCAAAAACATACAGACAATACCAAACCCCTGTTCTATAAGAAACTTAGATGCAAATGGCCTCGGCTCATCACTTAAGAATCAGTCAAATGGACGGGTGACTCCAGGGCACGGCATCTGAGGCAAACAGTTGCACCCTACCAGGATCTAGTCAAAGGCAATCAGACCAGTTTAGCTTAATACCATGGAAATGCCTTGAAATCTAAGAACTTTTAATAACTTGATTAAACAGAAGAATGTCATTCCAAATCAAATCATTACTGCTAAATAATGCACATAATTACATTGTTATTAAATTACATTTTTAAAGTTTGTATTAACCCTTTTGATAAAGGAAAAAACGTCATTTAAATTGATATACCAAATAAAATTCTGCTATGCATCAGAACAAAATTATTAATTTCCCCCAGGTTCTAATCATTAAAATGTCTCATAAGATAATAAATTGCTGTTCCCTTTCAGAACAGCATCCTCTGATGTGGATCAATGTTGTCAGCACACTCCACAATGAAGGCAACTTCTTTAGCTTTCACACCAACGTAATAGACACCACGTCACAGGAAAGCTAGCGGCTAGATGACACATGTAATCTCTGTGCACCAACCTTGTACAGAGGAACTTCCATCCTCCACAGACAAACCACTCCAGTCCTCTCTTTCTCCGTGTTATCCTAGCTCGAGGTAATGTGTGGTAATCACTTTCGTCATTCTCAAAGCCTTCTTCAGACATCATCAGTGGCATTTCATCCAAATGGGCAGACTCATCCTCCAGCTGGTACCTAGTTAAAGGTAAGAACAGAGAGCTAAGCAGTCTTCTGTGACAGTGTATTTCATCTACGAAAACATCAGGCCAAATTTTGCTAATCACCTGTAGTGGTTTGAATTGAGAATGGCCTCCAAAACCTCATGTTGGAATGCTTGGTCCCTTGTTGGTTGAACTGTTTTGGGAAGGATTAGGAGGTGTGGCCTTGGAGGTGGTGTGTCACTGGGAGTGGGCTTTGAGGTTTCAAGAGCCCATACCAGGCCCAATCTCTCTCTATAAACCTCCAACTTACAGATTAGATACAATCTCCAGCCTCTACTACAGTCCCGTGCCTGCCTGCATGCCTGCCTACTAGCAAGCTCCCGGCCACAATGATAGTAGATCACACTCTGAAACTGTAATCAAGCCTCCGATTAAATGCTTTCTTTTATAAGTTGCCTTGGTCATGCTGTCTCACAGCAACAGAAATGTAACTAAGACATCTTTTGTTTCTCTTAAACTAAGCTGCGTTCATCTGAGGCAAACCATTGTTTAAAAACAGAAACCTACTACATAATGATATTACTTCCCTTTGGGTGGGAGATTAACGCTCCATAGTAAACAGATGAGGAAAAGGTTGTGCAAGGAAGCCTGTGCTAGCTGAAACAGCTAACAATCCTCATGCTATAATCTCAGAGTGACCTCTGAGAGATGCAGTTGAGTGACTAAATGACCAAGGCTATCTAAAACCCACTCACTGCATTCTTAGTCAAAAAGCTACATCTCTAAGATATATCACACAACTGTACAGTCACCAAAGTTCTAGAAGGTGACTTTTGAAAGCATAGTTGTCTATATAAAGAATGTTCTAAGCACTGTCCTGGTTTTGTAGTCAGATACAACAATCATGGTAGTCCCATTTATTTAGCATCTCTGCCATCTATGCTCTGTTATCTATGCTTAACTTATACTCAATGGAAAAAACTCAATTGGCATACCTTTTCAAGCTCAATAGTCTGTGTGTTTGTATGTGTGCATGTGTTTGTGTGTACACATGTATACATGGGGTGCATGTATGTGTGTGTACCTGAGTGCATGCAGGTGTACATGCATGTACACCTATGTGTGTATGTGTTACTGGAGGCTGACCTAAGGCCTCACACACTAGAAAGTGCTCTACCACTGAACTATCACCCAAACAGTACTCTTACAGCAATGAAAGAGCAGCCTACCATCAACACTGTCCTCAATCACAATCACAATCTGACACTAAAAAGATTCACCTTTTGATAATGGTTTTTCAGAAACTATAATGATTTATCAACTGCTATTTCATTGAATTTTACAATGGGCTTCTATGGAAGGCATCATCTCAGACTGAAAAATAATGAACCAGACCTCTGAGTTTCTGCAGCCAAATGGAAATCGTTCAAGCGTCCTGAACACCAACTCCTTCATCCCAGATTCATACAAAAGGCAAACAGAACCAGTTAGAATCCACAACAGAGAGAGAGCACTTAAATTTACTCTCCACATAAAGAGAAGTATTCCAAACTAACATGGCTGGTGGAGGTACAGGAACACTTACAAGCTTCTCCATAAGAAAATGGAAGCCCCAGGAGAGAGGAACAGTAATTTTAAGAAAGGAAAAGAATTGTATTGACCCCAAATACAGCTCTCACTCCAAAGATAAGAAGAGATGCTTTGTTCTGAATCCAGTAGGTGATCAACATGGATTTTGGCTGCCTGTAAAGATACATTCCACCATACAGGCCAATACACTAAGATCTTATTCTTATGAAACAAAGAAAGTCATTATCTACGTCACTTACCAAACATTTGTGGATACCACAGGTTGGCAATTTATAGCAAAGCAGGAAAAAGAATCTGCTGTAGGATCAGATGTTATTCGATGCTTACGTAGTGTTTACAACAGTAGAAACTAGTGGTCTGCAAAGTATACATTGTACAGGTTTACCCTGACACAAAGCAAGTGAGGTGATGGTGAATACAATTCAATACGGAGGCAGGCAAGTTCTCTCTGAACAGGACTTTAATGATACAGGAAATGGCCCCAAGAATGACAAATAAGACAACATGACATTTTAAAAGCTTCTGTTCACAAAGGGGAAACTGTCAACAGAGTTAGCACATAGCCTAAAAGAATTAATTTTTGCCAGCAAAACTTGAGCCACATGTACTACAGAGACAGGATTATCCAGAAAATAAATATTTGTGTGTGTGTGTGTGTGTGTGTGTGTGTGTGTGTGTGTATGCAAAAGAACTGCAAAATCAAAATCACACCACACACACACACACACACACACACACACACACACACACACACACACACGGGGGATGGGAGGATCTGCACGACAGATAGTCCTCAAAAACAGAAGCATAAATGGCCTATGAATGTGTTTAGAAGTGTTCAACTTTGTAAGCCATTCAAAATTACTTCAAGATGCCCAGTCAGAATGGCACCAAGAAAAGATATAACAAATGTTGAAGGATATAGGAAAATGGAAGTTGTATTCATGGCTGAGAGGGGTAGAATGCACTATGGGCATATACCACAATGGGATTAGTACAGCTGCGAAAGACCAGGAGCTTTGCTGGAAAATGCAGCAAATGGAGATGTAGTCCATCACCTGACCTAACTCATAAACATCCTATGTTCTCTCTCCCACAGAAAATCTTATTTATGAAGGCTTCAATACTAGAAAGTAGACCACGAGAGGAGAAGGGTGTTCAAGGAGGAGGCGGCAACAGGAGACATCAAAGGGGAAGATTATGTTAGAGGCTGTTGGGTCAGCCTCAGTGGGAAATAAATGGCTATGGAGGAACTGAAGCAGGTAGACACCATGGCTCTGGGCCTCCTGTGCTGACACCTCCATAACTGGCCGCAGCACTGCCACCCTCCATAACCACTAAGTTCTAGCCAGTCATTTGGTTCTGTAGCATCTTTACACAGATGTGACTTTTTTTCTGGAAGCTTTAGTTTATACCAAACAGAACATCATGTCCAACGACCCACAATATCTAGATGAAAGAAAACCAGGAGAAAGTTTTATCAGCAGCTCTGCCTTTAAGAATGCTAAGCAAGTTTCAAGATAAAAACAGTATCCGGAGAAAATTAAGAATTTTAAGAGCCAAAACAGCAACAAAAGTTCTTTAACATATGTAGGGCTATGCAGAGTAAAATGACAGCTCTGGGTTGGTAAGCTCCAGTCAGTAACTGCAAAGACAACAACACTACAGTAGGCAGTGTCGGGTCCTCTGCTTTACCTGAGGTGGGAAGAGGACAATGCTCAAAGTGCACTGCTAAATTAGCTTTGGATACTGTGACCTTCAAAGTGGGCTTTCCCAACAGAGCACAATCTACATCTTGATCAAATATCCTTACCGTGGAGTGCTGTCCTGTGCACACAGAAAGTTCAAAAGGATCTCAGTTCTAGGTACTAAAGACCAACAGCATCACCCTTGTGGGACAAGAAAAGACTCACAACAGTGTCTTTGCACAGTATCAGACAGCCACTGGAGTACAAAAATCACTACCTCAAGGAGGTGCCTTAAATAAAGGGATACATAGGGTGGAAAAATTAAAAATAAAAGAATGGAAATGGTATGGTGTGAAGACTTCTCAAAAGAAAGCTACATAGCTGTTATTAACTAAGACGACTAAGACATTTTTAAATATGTATTTTTATTTAAGTGTATATGTATGTGAGCATATGCCACTTAGTGTGGGAGGCCATAAGAGGCCTTGGATCACTGGGAGCTAGAGTTACACAAGGTTAGTATCTGCCTAACATGTGCTGTGAACTGAATTCAGGTGAGTCATCTCTCTCCAGCCCCCAGAAGGATTTTTTTAATCAGCCAGGACTACTGTAATTTAAAGGGCTTAATTCACCAATAAAATCTAATAATCTTAAACACACATGTACCTAGCACCAGATCTTCAAAGTACATGCAACAAAACAGATAGAAATCAACTGTGAAATTAACAAAGTCACTCTGTGCCCCAACTCTTCTCTGTTTATAGAAAAGGTGAATCAAAAAAGAGATAAAGACACACTTAATACCAACTGTGACCTAAACACTATTTACCCAAAACCACTACCCAACAACAAAAGAGCAGTCTCCTTAGTTCACTTGCAGACCACATCCTGGGCCACAGCACCAACTTGTCAACTTTAAAATAAGTAAAATCATACCACATATATTCTCTTGTCAGGTTTTTTTTTTAGACAGTAACAGAAAGATATCTTAAAATCTATATACACTTTGTTGAGGCACAAACCAGTCACCAATAAGACAAAGAGGAAAATGTAACTCCATAAAGACTAGGTGACCTGATGACAATGGCTAAACTAAGTGCTGACTTCCACCAGGCACCAGGAAGGCTCTGCAGGGGTGCGGGTGGGGTCATCTTTATAAATAGTTCTTATAGAAATATATAAAAGCATACTTCAGATGACAAATGAGCAAAGGCAATTCATAAAGAAATACAGCAAACTCACAAAACTGTGTTTACCACACTATACTTTAGCACTAGACACTTCAGGGCCCGCATATGCTCCGCCTGTCCTAGGCAGTGAGCACAACGCATTAAGGCAGTGCAGATGCCCAACTCACATTAGGCTCTCAGACACACAGGACGAAACAAGTAAACTAACAGCTCACTCACAAAGGGAGACCTAGAAAGAAAACAAATCCAGGAGCCTTCCTGTGACAGCAGTCTTCACTGTCTGCCTATATCCATGAGAACGCTCCAAGGGAGGTTTGGCTGAAGAGGGAAAACCCATTCTCAGTGTGTGTGGATCCATCCCATAGACTGAGATCCTACATGTGATATCCAGAAGACAAGCTAGGTGCCAACATTGTCTCCCCGTGCTTCCTGACTGGATACAATGTGGCCAGAGTCTCACAGGCCCCTCTCTCCCAGTGAGGACAGACATGCTGTCAGGAACCAAACAACCCCTTCCTTAATTTGTTTTTATCAGGTATCATCACAGCAGTAAGGATGTACTTCCCTATACACTAGAAAGCAGTCGACTAATTAAGGTTCTAGAAGGAGATGAGGCCCTATAGAGCAGCCATGTGCAAATGCTGGGGACGATGAGGTGCCATGGACAAGACACACAACACCAGGGAAGCATCAGAAGGAGTTTTAGTCTCACGTCAAATGATTACTGTTCATTAGGCACTCTAAGCTTGAGAATAATTTGTTTCTAAAAACAGGCTTTGCCTTGTTTGTCAAGTGGATAAAGTAATTCCTCTGTTATTGTGTGAGATAGGGGCTCACTATACAGCTCAGGTGGCCTAAATGAAGCTTGAGACCTTACTGCCCCAGCCTCCCGAGTGGTGCAATGACAGGCATGCACCACCACCTATCATTGTGAAAAGTAAGTCTTACATTTAACACCCTCAGCAGTCTTCACTTCTAGCGGGAATAGTGAACTATTCATGAAGATTTATTACAAGTCTTTATGTTCCTATACATTAATACACAGCTACTAAAGAGCAGGATCTTACCCATGAAATTAAACATGTATACAGTTTACCTAAAAAGAAAACCATAACTACACTGAGCTGTTTAAAAGAGGAACCAAAGAAATGGAAAAGGTTATAATACCCATGACCAAAGAATGATTCAAAGTATGGGGACTGGGGGGCTGAAGTGATGGCCAGTAGTTAAGAGCACTTGCTGCTCTTGAAGAGAGGACCCAGGTTCAGTTCCCAGCACTCAAATGGGGCTCCCAACTGTCCATAACTCCAGTTCTAGGGAATCTGACACCCTCTCCTGGCTCCCACAGGCACCCCAACACAAAGCACTCATACACAAAATAACTCACACACATATAATGGGCTGGTACAGGGCAGGAAAACAGGGGAAACTAATCATGGAGAAGGAAAGGGGCTCCTAACTCTGCTGACGGGAATCAAGAAGGGCTCACAGAACTATGAGCCTTGTTTTCAGTGAAAACATGTCTAGGTTTGTGATCTGCTTATACAATAAGGTAGTCCTTTGAACTTTGTGAGTCATGCATTTATCTTATGAGCCTATAAACTATATCAATGCACCTCAGAAACCACCTTATGATCTCATTCTTTTATTTGTTGGGGTTTTAGATGGGAAAGGGTGGTGGTTTTAAGACAGGGTCTAATGTAGCCCAAACTGACCTCTGACTCTTAAACTCCTGATCTTGTCTCCATATCCTAACTACAAGGATTACCAGTGTGCACCACCTGTGTCACCACCATTGTTTTAGCTAGGCTGGGGATAGAAACCCCAGCTTCAGTTTCACAGAGCTAGTTAAGCACTCTACCAACTAAAACACATTCCAACCCATGATCTCATTTCCTAAAGAAGATTCATTAAACAAAGCTTACTAAAACTTGCTTTTTACAAAACCTTTTAATTTCTCACAATAATTTCAAAAGCCACAAAAATCATGTAGATAGCTTTTATTGAGAAATGTAAATGAGACTGTTTTGAGAAACCCAAGACCATTTAAGGACATGTAATACTACCCTTTTCTTTAATTTTTTTATTATACATGTATAGACATGTCTGTATATATCTAGAGGTCAGAGGGCAACCTTGAGGAACTGGTTTTGTCCTTCCATCTCCTCAGGCTTGCATAGCAAGTGCCTTGACCTGAGGAACCCAATGCTGTTCTACGGTTTCATTTATTTATTTACTTACTTGTGTGTGCGTGCATGCATGCATGCATGCGTGTGTCTATGTTTGACAGTCTCATTATGTAGGCCAGGCTGACCTGGAACTCAGGGATCAGTCGGCCTCCACTTCCTTTGTCCTGGGATTAAAGATGTGCCTGACACTAAGTAAGCTTGTTCAGGCCTGTCTTTCTTTCCAAATGCCTAGCTTCAATCTGTATTTCTACTTCACACTGACTTGGCCTGAAGTTCTCTTCTGCAGCAGAAGTGGAGCATCCTGACTTCCACAGAGTGGTCTCTGTGAGGGGCTGCTGAGGCTACAGGCAACACTGTGGGGATCCATCTCCCAGCTCTCACTGCCACCAAGAATGCTGATGTAAGCACAAATGCACCGGGAGACCTGGCACTGATCCTCACCTCTTTAAACACTCCCTCAGCCAACCAAACTGCCAACTATTTCACTGGCTCCATATAATCTTCTACAAATTACACTTTAGGTGATTTAGGGGGGAATCCATAAGGAGCCTGAAGAAAGTATTTTCCCTGAAAAAGTCCTTGTTCTTTCCTGCATAAGATTATGTCTTTCAGTGAAGTTTTTACATAAACTAGAAAAAAAGAGTATTTATCCAAAATGTAGTCAAACTTCAGAACACCAGTTAATATATATAAATAAGGTTTGGGTTTGGGTTTTTTTCCTCACTGAGGCTCTCTCAATGATCCTGTTGAAAAATCTCAGTCTCACCAGCTTGAATGCTGGGGAAGCAACATGGGGAGCTCAGAGGCTGAGCATATGAGCAGCACCAAGTTTACCGACCGCGACTTCAGAAATGTAGCCTTTGAACTGGCAAGCACTCTATTCCCCCTCCAAAGCAATTTTCCTATTGTACTTAAAATTTTACTTCAGTATTTAAAAACAATAAGATGATGAATAATGGATTTTTTCCCAGACACAGGATAAGCATAGAATCCTAAATGTCTTTGTTGCCTGGTGTCATACACACTTAATTGGTTTGTCACTCAAGAGAAATCAGCGTTTCCAGCAATTAAGTATAATTCTGGGAACATTTTTAAATGAGTAAAAACAATGTGAACAAAGAAAACAGAAGCAATGACATGGACCCAAGTGTACTGCTCATTCAAGGAGGAAGACACACCACCTCAGCCGCTGCCACAGGCTTTCAATGACTGCTCAAGGACTGTACACACAGGCACAGGGCTTTCACGCCTGCAAGCAGACGCAGGTCAAGGAGTGGGCATCTTATACCTTAAGCATCTGACAGCTCTATTGTTTCTACCTGAATGAAAATAGTGAGAATTTATGTTAAAGTACATTAATCTAAAATGCATCTAATGTTCAAATTTTTAGAATAAATAACATAATCTCCTCTGCCTGCACACTAACAAAGAAGAA
This sequence comes from Rattus rattus, assembly GCF_011064425.1. Taxonomy (NCBI): domain Eukaryota; kingdom Metazoa; phylum Chordata; class Mammalia; order Rodentia; family Muridae; genus Rattus; species Rattus rattus. Next base: position 51,313,806 of record NC_046168.1, on the reverse strand, counting down.
AGACACCTCAGCCATAGATGCTGTGTAGGGAACTGTGCCTCTGTCCTCCAAAGAATGGAGCTCAATGGTGTCAGCTATGAGTCATTACCAAGGCTGATGAGAAGCCCGGCTTCCCCGCCTCTAACACAGAAAGTGAAAAAGGTACTGGAGCTGAAATGCTCTGTCCCCTGTGCCTGCCATAAAGACGGCTTACGGAAGGCAGTAGCACAATGGGTACAAAGAACTCACCAAACGAGAAAACAAAGAGCAAATTTATAGAAACACAATGACACCAAACAACAGGAGAGTCTCCAGAGGTTACACTACAGACACTGAGGGTGCTACTGTTAAAGAGAAGTTGCTTGGTCTCAGAACCATGGGCCATTTAAGTGGGATGTACATATAGATGTGGAAGGCATCTCATATAAGTTGTTTCTGAGTCTGGTCTTTTCGGTAAGGGGGCCCACATGTCTTCGTAAGATCCCATGAGTCACTAGAGATCAGGCGTGACTATTAACATGTGCATACTTGGTTTTTATTTTGTCTCTATACTCTCCAAACCTGTGACAGCAGCTTAATGTATATGCCTCAGTGTCAGGCGATGGGACCATAACCAAAGACATTTCTGTCATGAGGTCCCCCTCAAAAAGGGTGAATGCTACCAGAAAGAGGACTAGCTCTCTTAGAGTCTTCTGCCACACAGAAAGAACAGCAAGAAGATGTGCTTGAATTGATCTGCCTTAATACTAAACCACACAGCCTCTAGAACTGTAAGAAAGCAACTGCTGCCCTTCATATATTGCCTATGCTCAAACAGTCTGGTTTTGTTGCACAAAACAGACCAAAACTAAAACTAAGGCAGCAATAACCAGCACCATCATCACCAAACTAATGAAGGAGAGGGCATCAGAAAACATGCCACAGTCATAGTGGAAAAAGCAAGAAACAATGAGGAAGGCTAGCCAGTTCCTTAAGCTGAGAAGTGACTATAATCTTGAACTAGTTCTTTCTCTCTCCTCTTTTCCTCTCCTCTTCCTCCCTCTCCCTCCCTCCCACCTCCTTCTTGTCTTTTAAATTTTTTATTTTATTTCTTATGTGTATGGGTGTTTTGTCTGCCATGTACGCCTCTGTACCACATGTATGGTTAGTGCTCATAAAGGCCAGATGTGGCCACTGGATTCCCTGGGGCTATATAGTAACAGATGACTGTAAACTGCTATGGGATGTAATTATTATGGACCCTCAATTCTACCTTCACAGAGAGAACTAATGAGACACACCTATTCTGACAAGTGTAAAGAAGTCCTTATTCTCAAGGTGAACTGTGGATAGGGATCCAGAGTTCCTTTCCAGTGAAATTCTGCATTTTTTTTTTGTTTTGTTTTGTTTTCTTTTCTTTTTTTAGGAGCTAGGGACCAAACCTAGGGCCTTACTGAGCTAAATCCCCAACCCCACTGCATTAACTTTTATAATTTCTGAAAGCCCAAAGAAAATCCTGGGCCTGAACAAGTAGAATAGCATCATCTTAGCACTCATTGTAAGGCTGAGTACTCCTAACACAGAGTTCTAGACTCAATCCCCAACACCACAAACAAGCCAGACTCTTCAGCTGTAATTATCACAGAAATCTTAATAATTACTAAAATATTAGATCATAGTTATAAAACTTTTAAGAGTCAAAAGAAATTATGTATAGATCCTCAAAATAAGAAAACCAGCATTATAAAAATCTGTGTTATATCTACTAAGAAACACTAATTTTTGCAGATAATGAGATAACACTCATCTGTTCTCAGAATGAGTTTCTTTTTAAACAACAAAATTTAGCTGTTATAATATGGCAAGTGGGGGTTGAGGATTTAGCTCAGTAGTAGAGCGCTTGCCTAGCAAGTGCAAGGCCCTGGGTTCAGTCCTAAGCTCAAAAAAAAAAAAAAAAAAAAAAAAAAATGGCAAGTGCCTCTATGCGAGGCCAGTAACTCCACCACTTTGAGTTTAGAAAACTCAAAAGAAAAAGCACTAACAAACACGAACACTCTCTCTCTCTCTCTCTCTCTCTCTCTCTCTCACACACACACACACACACACACACACACACACACACAGAGTGGAGGGCGTGAGAAGAGGAAGGAAAAGAATAGGATATGGAAGAATCCCTAGCGCTTTTAGGATATAAAGATCTTTTCAGGTCAGGTCCCTGGGGCCTTCAGGCTTCAGTAACCAGATACTCCTCTCCCAAACAACCTAAGACTAGTGGTCATCTCACTGGAGCAAATAGGACAACCTTATCAAAGCTATGCAGGGAACCAGCCTTTCAAGACAGTGTCTTCCACATTCCCCGCCTACTACTAACATGGTATCACAGAAGTCTGGTAAAAATATAGAATTAAATAAATCTCATCTTATCACATAATACTCAAAATGTTTAGGATGCAATGAAAATGGAATAAAAGGAAAACCTCAACTTGAATCAGAAAAAGAGAATCCAGAGATGTTAGCCTCAAAATTACAGATAACAAAATATTCTGACATGAGTTTTAGAAAGCTATCACGTTTTTAAAAGTGCCCCGCAGATGACTCAGTGGGAAACTGCCTGCCATTCAAGCGTGAGGATTTGAGTTTGAATCCCACATCCACATAACAGCCAGGAGCACTGTCTATAACCCAAGATGAGGACATGAAGACCACACAACATTGGAGATCATTATCCAGACAACTAGTGCACCCAGATTCAGCGAGACCCTGCCTCACAAAATAAGGAAAGACTAAGCACAGCACTCAGGAAGAGAGGCAGAGCCAGGTGCATCCCTGAGTTTAAGGCGACTAGGGCTACATAGAGAGTTCCATATTAGAGACCCTGAGAAAGGCATTACACATACGCTCATGCTTCAGTGGGCAATCCTGAGCACATGAGTAAAGAATGGAAAAGCTCATCTAAAGAGGAGAGCTAACATGAAGGATAACCAATTGAAAATTGAAACTGGAAAAGGCGGGCTCACGAGCAGAACAGAAGAAAGATTTGGTTAACGTGAAGACAGAACAGGAACTGAACAATTTGAACAGAAAATGCACCACAAGCAAATGACACACTCAGGACCTGGGGAAAACCTCAAGAAAAGACTTCTGAAGTCCTACTGGAAAGGATCTAAAAAAAAAAAAAAGAAAAGAAAAGAAAAAAAAAGGAAAAAAAAAAAAAAAGGCTATGCCAAAAGAAACACATGCAGAGCTGATCCCATCAAACTCCTGAGTGTTTCTTTAAAGGCTGTAGCAATGAGTCAAACAATTCAGCTGACAACAGATGTCATCGAAAGTCACGGAAGCTCAAAGTGTGGTGACCTTTCCACATGCTGGCTGCACCGTCATTCTCAATCGCTATGCCGTTCTTTTCTCTTTTCCTCCAGGAATGTCTCCGTCAGGTGTCATGCCTTGGGTACTGGGGAACATTACCAGGTAAAGTGGGAATCATTTAAACACTGAGCTTCCAGAACAGTCGACACCACAACAGTTGGGAAAACTTCAAGTGGCAGATCACTGGGCGATGCAGAGAGCACAGAGAGATGGCTCACATCTCAGGAGGCAGTGAGACCACTAGACTTCATAAATATTCAGAGCGGCACATGACTTCAATATCTGAATTGTTTGCTTCTGTAAATTCCCATTTAATATTTTCAAACTATTGCTGCCTATAACCCATAGACCTGCAAGCACAGAAAGTAAAACCGTGAGTGAGACAGCTTAGCAACTGTGAAATCATCCTTCAGAAATGGTGGGAAAACAGAAACACCCTCAGATGAAGGAAAACCAAAAGAATGGCTACAGAATGTTTAAATGGAACAGAAAAAAGAAATTCTAGAATAGCAGAAAATAAGCAGGCAAGAGAAAAGGCAAAAGATATAATCCAAGAATTTCTCTTCTTGAGACTTCTAAATTAAGAGAAAAAGTAGAAGCTATAACACTGTCAGATGTGAGCTTCCGATAATACATAAATGAAACATTTACATACTTTTACTGTGTATATACACTGTAATGCCTAGAGCTACTCTAAGTAATAGCTATACAAAGACATTGAGTCAAAATAGGACTATGGGTGTTAAAGACTAGTCTGGCTATGTGCTGAGTTCCTGGTCAGCCTGGTCTACAAAGTGAAACTATCTCAAAAGAAAAAAGAAAAGTTTACTCAATAGCCCAAAATAACTCAAGAAAAGAAGTTTTGGGATGAAAATCAGAAGAAACAAAATAAAATGCAACACATAGGTTCTGATTATGGAAAATCAGCTTGAATATAAATGATCTTAATAAATCAATTTAAAAAAAAAAAAACTGGTTTATGCTTGCAATCCCAACACCTAGGTCATGGGATCAGGAGGATAAGGAGATCTAGGTCATCGTGACCTACACTGTCAGACCCTGAAGGGAGGAGAGGGGAGGCAAAAGGGGCTGATGGAATTGGGTGGGGATGACGCAGATAAATTGAAAGGTAACAGAAAGCCATGTGGTGGTAGCGCAAATCTTTAATCCCAGCTCTACGGGAGGCAGAGGCAGGTGGATCTCTTTAAATTCAAGAACAGCCTGTGGACTACAGAGCAAGTCCAGAACAGCCAATTCTGCACAGTGAAACCTTGTCTCAGGGAAAAAAAAACAAAAATAACAAAACAAAACAACAACAACAACAAAAAAAACCCATGAATAATCAGAAACGGGAAAAACAATAAAAGCAGCGACCCAACACTTAAGACACTGGATCCTGAATATGCAGCCATTAAGCAGTGGAGCTTCTGAATATATAAAACAAGAAGAATATGACAAAAATGAAATTTTACACGGCAGCACATATCCAAATAAACCCCTAAGATTAATCACACAACTCCTATGCAATTACTCTTCAGGTACCATCAAGAACAGGAAAATGGCGGCTTCCAGCATCCACCTCCGGGCAAGCACTCCAAAAAGGGGAACCTTACAGAGAGGTTCTGTAATCCTCAGCCAATGTTCCCATGGGACAAAAATACGAATCGCCAGTTTAAAGATGAGGAAACGAGGGTGTAGACAAAGAAACAAGCCCAACTCAAACTACTATTAAGTACAAGGGCCAAGATCCAATTCAGTTCTCTAACATATTCCAACACTTGCCCTGTAAGTCTCTCAAAACAGCCAAAAGCCAGACTTCCAACAGTTCTCTTACCGCCCATCCTGATAATCCTTGAAGCATACTCAGTACAGGCTTTTCAGAAAAAGAAATATGGCTGGGCTTGGTGACCCACGCCTTTAATCCTAGCACTGTGGGAGGCAAAGGCAGGCGGATCTTTAGGACTTCGAAGTCACTTTGGTCTGCAGAGCAAGTTCCAGGCCAGCCAAGGATACACAGTGAGACCTTGTCTCTAAATAATGTTCAACCTCAAAAGTATTTAAAAGTTCTGCTTCGGAACAAACTATTCAGTGAACTCTGTAAATTTTTCTTCTTTTTTAAAGTTTCTTTCATAAAGCACGGTATTATTTTCTTTGGGTAAGAAACTATATGAGTATGAGACGTCCACTTAAAGCAAGGTCTGGTCATTTCATTGCATTGGTAAACCATGGCCCCACTAAACAATTTAACCTCGCTAAATCTTCACTGTACTCTTCCAAAACATCTCCTGTCAACAGAAAGTATTGTGTACACTCGTGGCTAAGTATAAAGTGGGCCTAATGAGCCCTCCACGTCTGGAAAAATCAGTGAGACTCTGCAAGGCGTGTTTGTCACACTCATTATGAGTTGCACCTGTCACCCCGGCCTGCTCGCCCACACAGTAAGTTTTGGAGCTCCCGGAGCGACAAGAGAGGCGGGCGGCGTCTCCGAATTCCTGGGCGCGGCTCGGCCCGAGGCCCTGGGCTCAGGAATCCGCCGCACGCCCGCGCCCGGCTCTATGGCTCCGTGCGGACTACGGGCTGGCAGGGAAGACCCTCAGCGCCGGGAAAGGTCGGGCCCGCCGTTACCTGCCGCGCCGGTCGGCACCCGGCCCGGGCCCGACGGCGCTGTAGTAGGCCGCACGTCTGTGGCTGGCTGCCGCGGCCGCCGCGCTGCGCACGGGGTACAGAGGAATCTGGTCCGCCATGCTCCGGCCTGCCCTCCCCACTATCCTCAACTCGGCGTAATCTCGGAGCCGAGTCCACTCAGTTTCCAGTCAGGGCCGAAGCATATCAGGGCGGCGCCCCGCCCCCGCGCGGCGCCCTCTGATGGCGTCACAGAACAGCAGAGGAGCGTTCCGGGGGCGTGGCTAGGATAGGCCCCACCTCCATTGGCGTTGCCTGATGACGATTTTGAAAAGCAAGGTGCTTTGGTGCCCTTAATCCCCGCTCCTATCTTGTTACCAATTTTTGATAGTGTGGTCAGAACTTTACACAATATTGTGTCGACATATGTTTTGTAGGGTAGAATGAAGATTTAGAGAAATAAAACTGTTTAGTTTAGCAATGCGATTAAAATGTTCCGACCTGACTTTAAGTGGAAGTCCCACACTCATAAAGTTTCTCACCCAAAGAAGGTAATACTATGCTTTATAAAAGAAAGTTTTAAATAGTTACGTTGTAGTTACCAAATTTTAATTTTGTTGTAGAGGTATTGAAGAAACAACCCTTAATACATAGAAGAAAAGAGTACAAATCTCAAAATCTAGTTGTTCTTTCTCTCCTCTCTCTCCCCCTCCCCACCCCCCCACACAGAGACACTCCTCTTCTTTCTCCCTCTCTTCATCCTCCTCACAACTCACAAAAAGACATTGCAACTGGGCCCTCCTCACCTGAACACTCTAGCCCAGCTGTTCTACATTGTCCAGGGGACACAACTCCATTTCTCAAAAGCATGGCTACAGGAGTGAAGGTTCACGCAGCCCACAATTTCAGATCAGGCAAGATCCATACATGAGAAAACCCCTGCCCTGGCCCACTGCAGGTCTGAACCCATCCAGGTACCTAAGGTCTTGCTTTATTTTTGATGATACATTGTAAAAGTCATTTCCCTCGCTGACCTAAAGCTGACCTTCAAGAGCTGTGGGACTGACAGCAGTCTCCCACCTGCCTCTGCAGCAGGGCTAATTCCTCTCCTGTGATCAGTCTTCTCCCCATGCTCCCCCTTTATGTTGTTGATTATCTTTGCCTGCTCTGAGTCACTGTGTTGTATAGAATAGTCACTTTCAGGTTTTTCTGCCTAGCCCTGAGCAACTGCATGTGACAAATCAAGGCCCTTGACATGAGTGATTCTGTATCTTGTTTATACGGATAAGCACCCACCATCTTCCAGCACAGCAGGATGCACAACTGGTCAACTATTTTATGCCAATAAATAATGACACCTTTAAAAGTACCAAATCAGGAACACCAGGCTCATGCACTTATCGGCCACACCTAAGCCTCCACCTGGGACTATAAAAGGAACACCTCAAGACCAAAGTATAGCAGGCATAGCTTAAGGAAGCTCATCTAGGAAACTTCCATTTCAAAGGACACCCTCTGCCTCTGCCTCTGCCTCTGCCTCCTCTGCCTCTGCCTCTGCCTCTGCCTCTGCCTCTGCCTCCCTCTGCCTCTGCCTCTGCCTCCTGCCTCTGCCTCTGCCTCTGCCTCTGCCTCTGCCTCTGCCTCTGCCTCTGCCTCTGCCTCTCTGCCCCTCTGCCTCTCTGTCCCTCTGCCCCTTTGCCTCTCTTTGCCCCTCTGCCCCTCTGCCCCTCTGCCCCTCTGCCCCTCTGCCCTGCTGCCCCTCTGCTCCTCTGCCTCTTTCTGCCCCTCTGCCTCTTTGCCCCCAGCTCCAGAGGCTCCAAGACAGTTCTCCTGATTGTAACTCCCAGAGCATTCCATAGTGTCACTAGAAATGCCCTGCTACCCAGACCTCCATCAAAGAACTGTGCCATGTTGAACACTTCTTTGTCGCATGTGCCTTCTTATGTAGTCCCTCCAGAGGCTCAGTCTCCCAGTTAAGACAGTTTTTCTGAACTCTGCATCCTTTAACCCTTCTTTTGCCATGGAGAGAGGGAAAGTGCATATGAATGAGTGTGACCTGTAATCTGTGCTTTGAGAGTTAATGTTAATGAATTAAGATGGTGTTTCATTTTGATTGTCTGATTGATCTTGAAAACCACCTGAAGGATAGTCCTCTGGACTATTCACATTTTCTCTGTGAGCGTCTTCATAGAGAAGTTTAAGTGAGCTGAGAAAGCCCACACAGAATATGGGGGCCCAGGGTGAAGGGAAGGAGAATATGAGTAGAGGGTTAGCGTTATCTCTCTCTCTCTCTCTCTCTCTCTCTCTCTCTCTCTCTCTCTCTCTCTTTGTGTGTGTGTATGTATGTATGTATGTGTGTGTATGTGTGTATGTGTGTGCATGTGTGGGTATGTGTGTGTGATTGTTATTGTGTGTATTGTGTGTGATGATTACTCTGTGTGTGTGTGTGTGTGTGTGTGTGTGTGTGTGTGTGCATGAGTGTGTGTGTTCCTTCTTGCTATGGCCACCATAGTTCAAATTGCTCTCACCATGAGACAAAGTCAAGTCTTAAGTTACATTTTTTTCAGGTACTTTTGTCACAGCAAGAAAAGTTAATTAATACAAATGGGAATAAAAGAATCTGGTTTCCAGTGGCCATCCTGCAAGTAAGATGTAGGTGACATGGTAACCTGCAGCGGGTGAGACTGGCCTGCCTTGTGAATCCAGTGTCTGCTAAATTTTGACACGGAGGAAGACCTGAGGTCGTACATCCAGGTTTCTGACATAGTACAGCTGGTAACACTGTTTCATGTCTTCCTCAATCTTCTTTTCCACATTGAAACATGTTGAGATTTCACTCTCACTTCAAAGATGTGGGTTTTCAATACTGTGGTTGAACAACTAAATCTCCAGAGAACTCTGAATTGTGTTTGCTGGTTTGTTGATTATTCTTTGCTTTCTGAAAATACGATTTACTTTCTGAGCAAATATTGTCATGTCTCCAAGCTCTACATACTAACTGGGTGGGCTTTATATCCAAAGATGAAGAATGCTGGGATAGTTTATATCAGTAAGTAGTGTGGTCCAGGGAGCACGCCAGCGGAACCTGAGATGTTCTCAGACATTGAATGTAGTGACCCACACTTCTTACAAGACACTGATAGGACTCTCGAGTGTCTAGCTTCTTAAGATTATGGGCCCTGACTCCACATGGCTTAACAGAAGGTTAAAGTCACAGAATTTTGGATACCAGTAATAGCTTTCTGACTGTTTGACACACAAAAATTAGTTCAAAATCAAACAGTGAATCTGAGAAGTTTTGGGCAGTCCTCAACTGTGTTGTATTGTGTGACTTCAGTGTGACCTGGTGTCTGAACACACATCATATGCCCTTTGTGCTGTGCACACCGTCACACCAAGCAGTGCCGGTGAGCACCGTCTAAAGCTCCTCAGGTCGGAACTGCAGCGTTTTTTATTTTACATCCAAAGTTGTCTGTTCCTGTGGGAGCACAGTGGTTTAATTAGAAACATTATCAGTATTGATGATTATAAAATCAAACTATTGATCAGCTCTGGAAATTTTTGAAGACTCTTTGAGTCCTGCAGCATCAAATCTCCCAACAGTATTTAATTCTTCATAGGAAACTGAGCAGCATCTCCTGCTAGTGTATACATTTTCTTCCGTATTGAACAGTTGTTCATTTCTATTCATGAGTAAGAACTGTTTTGAAGAATTATGACTTGCCATCAGTAATTGTCTCGCTTGGATACCTACCTTATATACCTGTTATGTTAGGATTTTCTTGTAGTGGTCCCCAACCTTCCTAATAGTCTTAATACTGAACTCTTTAATACAGTTCCTCATGTTGTGGTGACCCCTAACCATAAAACTATTTTTGTTGCTATTTCGTGACTATAATTTTTCTACTACCATTATGAATCATGATGGAAATATATCTATGATTTCCAATGATCTTAGGTGATGCCTGTGGCCCACAGGTTGAGAACAACACTGCTCTATATTATAAAGAGAATTTATTGGCTCTGCTTACACAGTTGGGACTGGGTAATCTGGTCAACTGCACACTACAGAGCATAGAACCCTACAGCTGCTCAGTGCCTGAAACTCTGTGCATAGGTCTAGCATGGCCTCCTCATACCTTTTTATTTCTGGGCCGAGCCACCCACTCAGGAAAAGGGTCTGCTGCCTCAGTTATCCTTTCTAGAACTGGGTACACAGACATGCCCAGAGGTCTGTCTCGGTTGACTCCAGATCCAATCAAATGAGCTATCAGTATTAACCATCGAATCTATGTATGCAGGAGTCATGAGAAAGAGTCAGGGCAAAGTGGTCAGAACTGGCAAAAAAAAGTTAGGAATCCCTGCTACAGGGGGTGGTTCTGCTGCTCTGATCAGGAATCTGCCTGCGAACCTTGAAGGTCCTGTTCCCCAGTTGGCTCTTGATAGATCAATAAAGATGCTAGCAGCCACTGAGCTGGGTAGAATAGGCAGGACTTCCAGTTTTCCTCCTGCAGGCAGGCTAGCAGAGGCAAGGGACGAGAGAAAGATTTGCCATGCTTTGGAGGGAGAGAGTAACCAGCTATGTGAGATCTAGGGTGGAGTGGCCATTGGACGCTTCCTCAACTGGGCCTGGGGTAGAAGGTGGGAGATTAGAGGCCAACTGAGCTCAGTGCTGAGCTGGGAGCGAAATGAAGGGCGTGATGGCTGAGGAAGGCTTAGAAGAGCCCGACCATTGAGCTAAAGCATATCAGAAATAAGCTAGTAGTGTGTGTGTGTGTGTGTGTGTGTGTGTGTGTGTGTGTGTGTGTGTGTGTGTTTCATCCTCAGATCCAAGAGAACCTGGGTGGGGCTGGTAGCGAGGTCCACCTGTAGCTTAAAGAGGGGTTATAGGAACTACATGCTACACTGTTCTCTAGAGAAATAGGACCATAGGTGATCCTGTGGATAGGTATATGAAGAGCTATGTGTGATAAAATGCTGACTCACAGGATTATTAAGGTGGACAAATAGCAGGATCTGTGAGGCCACCAGCTAGAAACACCAAAAGGCCAATAAGATCATCCAAGGCTTGGGGAGTAGGTTCCAGGCTGTACCTGAAGCCTTGAAAACCAGGGATTCCACAGATGAAGTAGACCAATATCCAGCCCATATAGAGTGAATTCAACCTTCCTTGGCCTTTTGCTTTTAGGTATTCAGTGGTGTATCAGATGATGCCCACCCACGTTGGAGAAGGTCATCTGCTTGACTCAATCCACAGAGTTAAATACCCATCTTCTCCAGGGGGGCAACTTCAGAAAAGGAGGAATAGTGTTTGCCAGATATCTGTGCGTATTAGTCAGAGGAAAGACTAAAAATATCTGAGCAAAACAACCTAGGAGAAGGATTTATTTTGACTCACAGTGGCAGAGATTCAGTTCACCAAACAGTGAGGAGGCACAGGAAGTAACTCACATCATGGTAGACAGGTACAGAGAGAAAATGTTTTAATTAACATGAAATCCCCCCCTTTGATATCATCAGGGACCCCTACCTGGAGAACGCTGGCATCCACATTCAAAGCATCTAGTTAATCTCTAGAAATGCCCTCAAAGGTGCACGTCGGGCTGTGATTTATTACTCTCTCAGGCTCTCCTTAATCCAATCAAGTTGACAATCAAAATTAACCATTACACACTGGTGTGCCCATGGCTTCCTTGTACACATAAATTCAGTCCTCAGTTCACATGTCAAAAGCAAAACAAGCCAACCAAACAAAAACAACAAACCACAGAAGTGACAAATACCATTCGTTCTGAAACAGTCAACCACACAACCACCTTCTGTCCCTAACTCTGAACAGGGCTTTGGGGATGTCACCAAACTTTGCATTGTCTTCTTTAATCAAGGACTGTCAAGTGTACCCAAGGCCTGTTGGACTGTTTCCCATGCTTCACAAACTCTTAGCGTAATTCCTCTCAGGCTGTCTCTGGATGTCCTGCTTGCTGTCACCCATCAGTTCACTCCAGCTGAACTGGTCCAGCTGGAGTCTTCCTTTGTCCCTATTTCTCTAAAACAGCCTTTGTGAAAGCTCCCAATTTCGGTTTGATATTTAGTGCAACAATTTCCATCACTTTTATGTCAACTTGTCACAAACTAAAGTTATTTGAGAGGAGGGAACCTAACTAAGAAAATGCTTCCATAAATTCTGTTCTGAATGTTAAATGTCTCTACAGGATTGTGTTTGTCACCAGTTGATGACACTTCGAGGGGGGCTGTGTGTGTACTGTCTTGTTTCTTAGCTCTGCTCCCCACTAGCTTGAAGCTCACTCTCCTCAGGGTCACCTCACTCATGACCTGTCCTTTGCTTTCTCAAATCAAGCTCTCTGGTCCATTCTCTTTCCTCTGGTAGATTTCTTCTCATCAAACAACTTCTTTATACTCATCTCAGGAGTAAATGAATGGATCGAGGCTAGAGGACCCAACCCAACACCGTGTTCAATCGGGTATTAAAGCAAAGCAAAACCCAGAGAAGGAAAGAATTCATTTTGGCTCTTGGTTTTCAGACTTCCAGTCTGTGGTCAACAGGTTCCATCACTTTGGGTGAAAGTGTTGTGGTTTGCCCTGAGGTTATCTGTATTTTGATGCTAATTCCACTGCCCCAAGGACAGCTGCCTAGTCAAGGACTCAGAACTCAGGTGACTTCACCAGAACCACCTCTCCATTGAATTTGTAAAGTACAGGTGAGGGGCAGGTACAGGATAGAAGGAGGCCTGTCATTGGAGGAGAAGGAAGGATGGGCGGGAGAAAGTTTGAAGGAAGAGGAGGAGACTAGAAGAGAAAGGGAGGACAGGAGAGAGAGAGGGGAGAAGCCGTGGCAGGGGATGTTAAGATTCTGCTCTGTGTATTTACAGGTTGTTATCAATGTTCCTAAGGGATGGATGGTACTGGACATTGTATGTTTAAGTGGGCAACTATATCTTACCAATTGGGTCAAAGATTATTGTGTTGTGTGTTCTTTTATGTGACGGTTTGAGTGTAGGAAAGTGTGTGGCTGGGATGTGTTTCCGCCAAGATATCTAACAGATATCTTGGGGCACCGCGGTGCCAGAGCTAGCAGGGTAAAGGAACCAACAATATCTTTTTTTATTTTTATATTTTTACAACAACATGAAGCAGAGACAAAACACTTGGAAAGAGCATGGAGCAGGAGAGACGTCTCACTCCATAGTGAGTGACACTGGGGTGGGCAGAGACAGAGAAGAAGAACCAGTGTCTACTGACTTACCCAAGCCTCTGCCTGCTCGTCCCCACAGAAATGATGAAGGCTGATAAGTGTTGAGGTCTTGCCCTTTACTGTCTATTGTAATGCCGTGTGCTGGCCCAGGAGACCTGGAATCTGCCCGTGGGACCCTCTCCCCCCCAAGTTAATTCTGAGTGGTGAATAAAAATGCCGACAGCCAGTAGTTGGGCAGAAGAGACATAGGTGGGCTTGTGGTTTCATAAACTTGGAGACACAGGACCTTGAGGAGGGAAAGGGGAAGGAAGCCACCCTGGAATAAGGGGAAAACGAGCAGGAGGGAGAGAAGACAGCACGGGCTAAGGGCTAAGAGAACGTGACCCCTAGGGAGATAAGAGCTGCCCATATGGAACATTAACCAGTAAGTGATGACTTGGGGTTATCAATGGGGAAGATTCTAACAGCATGGAGGGTAGGCAGATGCCCAGCTAGTGTGCTGCCTAAGACTTAGTAAAAATATAAAGGCTGTGTGTATGTGTGTCTTTCATCTGGGAGCATAAATGGTCTAAGGTGGAGAAGAAGCCCTGGGATTATTAATTTTTATTACTACAGATAAAAAAGTGTTCCCCTGTTTGGGGAAATACTCCATGATCTCAACCATCCCTAGGCTGAGTATTTGGCCATCGGGTTTTAAGACAGGTGGGTACCACCTAGGAGGCTTCCCACTATCACATGTCCTACTCTAGTTACTGGGGCAAGTGGGTACTCCAAGCCTCTCTTCCCTCTAGTTCCCTAAGCATCCAGAGGTAAATCGGGGGCGGGGTTAGAGGCTGATCCTCAGATTCCCCACTACTTTCTGTTGCCTGTTTGCCGTAATGGTAGGTAGAAAGTGCTGGAGTTTGTGTACTTTCACCCATTACACCTCTCTTACTTGGCCCAGAGCTGCCAGGGTCTGACTTTAGCAAACGCCGTAGGGACAAATAACTTTATCTGTCCTTGATACTGGGTGGACGCCTGCTTTCCCTATTAATAGCTCCCACCTCTTACTTTGTCCAGCCATTATCCTGTGAAAAACAAACATGTCTGTCTTCTTCACTCTGATACCCTCACACCTCCACAGGCAGAGACGGAGGTCTCAGGGATGCACATGGCCTATCTCGTCCCTCTCTCGGTCAGTCCACCCTCACGTTCACAGTTGGTCCCGCTCACCTTTTAAAATGAGGAGCACCCCATCAGATGCCTCCTAATTCATAATTTATAGGTGTCTCATTCATAACTGCCTCTTCCCCACTCCAAACCCACCAGCCGTGCTTGGGGGGGAGGGGCGGCAATTACTCATGATAACTTTATTAGCTATAATTTGCATTTATCTTCTGAAAGGACAGAGCGATGCTTCTGGGAGCTGTATATTAAATCCAAGGGCTTATACTTGACCCTGCCCTGATTCATTCCACGCACAGCAGTGTCCTTTCTCTGCCTTGAAGGATGGCTACAATTTGTCACTACACAAATTATACTGTACTTGATGTTGACATTCTTTTATCAGATAAATTACCTGGACCTATTATGCTGGAGGCAATTTCCATGAAAATTTCATATTGTGAAAATCTTAGTTTAAGTTGAAGACTGAAAGAAGTGAATAGAGAAGCCAGGCTCTTTCCAGGGATGGTCCCAGAATAAATCAGCTTCCTGTGCCTTTCAATTTGCTGCATGGTTCCAAACTCCAGTCGCCAATCCTTGTCTGGATCTAGGACTGTGTAGTCCTGCATACAGGGACATACCTGTTCATACCCACATCTTCCTAAACACTGGGCAAAGCTCCAGCTAGCTGATCTCTCTCCTACTCCCACTGGAAAGCAGGAAGTGATATCAAAATGTTAATTGGAGCAATCTTTGTAACTTAATCACAGAAGCTTAAGAAAACATGTTATTGACATAATTTTACCCACTATTTCCAAAATAAAACCAGTGCAAAAGTCCATGTAGCACTTTAGCAGATACATGGTTGCTACAAGGGAAAGCCAGGGCATCTAACATCTCTCTCTCTCTCTCTTTCTCTGTGTGTGTGTTTATGTGTGTGTATATGTATGTAAATGTATGTGTGTGTGTGTGTGTGTGTGGTATATGTGTGTGTGTGTGTGTGTGTGTGTGTGTGTGTGTGTGTGTGTGTGTGTGTGTGTATGTGTGTGTGTGTGTGTGTGTGTGTGTGTGTGTGTGTGTGTATGTGTGTGTGTGTGTGTGTGTGTATGTGTGTGTGTGTGTGTGTGTGTGTGCATGTGTGTGTGTGTGTGTGTGTGTGTGTGTGTGTGTGTGTGTGTGTGTGTGTGTGTGGTGTGTGTGTGTGTGTGTGTGTGTGGTGTTTTGTCGTGTGTGTGTGATATGTGGTGTGTGTGTGTGTGGTGGTGTGTGTGTGTGTGTGGTGTGTCTGTCTGTCTGTCTGTCTGTCTCACAGGACAACTCTTGGACGTCAGCTCTCTCCTACCATGTGCATCCTGGGGTCAGAGCTTATGTTGTCAGGCTGGGCAACAAGTGCCTTCTCCCCTCAAGCCATCTTACTGATCTTTAGTTTGGTGTTTGATCTGAGCTCTATTATCTCTTATTCACTAACAATGGGCAAGTTTATATAGGGCAAATATCAAAAATTCATGTTAATTTTACAAAAGAAAGTATGCTGGTATTAGCAGTTTCCTTCATGTCAGAATTTAAAATTTTTCTATCAACTTTTTTTTTTTTTTTAAGTAAAAGGCTTGGTATGTCGATTTCAGAGAGTTTAGAACGGGAGATGTAATACTTACTTATACCAGATATTGTCTGCTCCTACAATATCAGTATGAAAAGCCCAAAGCCAGGTTACACTCTGGAATTCTATTTGTCAAGTCAGTAGATTGCTTCACTTCCTACCTTTAGCTGGCTAATTGTAAATGTTCTCAACCTGTAGTTTCAGAACCCATTTTTTTTTTATGTTTGTTTTGAATGTTTAGATTTGAAATAAAGCCGAAGACAGCTGGAGGTAGTGAGGGTACGGCACAGTCAAACTGTGGCTAAGATGAGCTTGTGTGCGGCTCTGGATGTGCTGGGGTCCAGAAGTCAGAGTGGATGATCCCTTGTCTTCCTTCAGCAGCATCTGTAGATCACGTGGTCTATCTAGAGGGAATGTTTGAGCATTTAATTCCCAATTTCAGGTCCATCTCATGATCCCCTGGGCTTGGGAAACCACCCAGAATTCATATCGGGTTTTTTGTTGTTGTTGTTGTTTGTTTGTTTGTTTGATCCAATTGGTAAGATATAATTGCCCACCTAAACATACAAAGCCCTGTACACATCCATCCCTTAAGAACATTCATAACAACCTGTAAAGGTACAGCATGGAATCTTAACGTCAGCTTCTATGTTCTCTCTAAGCAGCGGCTTCTCTCCAAAATTCATATCTTAATTCGCCAGCTGTCACAGACGCTGGCACACCTCCCTTCTGCCCTTCATCTCTGGGATCCCACAGTCCTAGGAAGCACACACGGGCAGCTCACCTAGCAAGCTAGCAAGCCAGGCTCTCACGAGACTAGACAATGCTCTGCCCGGGCAATCCTCCGAACGTCTACTCTCTGTACTGAAACTGTTTCGAGCGTGTGTGTTTGCGTGTGCTCAGGTTCAGATGTATGCCTTTGGAGACCAGAGCTCGGTTTCAAGTATCCTGCCTCCGATGCCAGTCTGAGCTTCTGAAGTAGAGTCATGGAGGTCTTCGAGTAGGTGGGGCTGGTTAGCATTGGAGCTTCAGGAGTCTGTCTGTCTGTCTGCCTCTGCCTTACCAGAGGTAGGGCTACAGGAGCACAGTACCCATGTAGAACCAATTTCCACAGATGCTTGATACCTTTAGTACCTGGGCCAAACTGCAGCTTAACCCTAGCTGCTTCTAGGATGAGGAGGACCATGTGATCCCACCTCCCAACAGGATTCTAGCGTGTCCTCTAGATTACTTTCTCCTCCTAGAGCATCCTTTAGGGCCTGTGGCCTGTGACAACTAGCATGTCTGCCTGTCACAGCACTTCATGGGACCCACAGCAACCACCGAGGGGACTCTAACCCCTCTCCGGGGGTTTGGGGGACTTGAACCCTTCAGACAGCAGACGCAGACAACACAAGACAACATGAAACAAAGACAAGACATGACACAGAGATAAAACAGAAAGTAACACAGAACACAAAACACAGATTTGCTCGACCTTACCTCGGATCTCCTCGCCAGTTGTGGTCTGGGGGGAGTGCAGTTCCTGGCTGATGCACCAAAATGTTGTAAGACCCCATTGTGGCCTTACCTCAGGAGCGCCACCCACAGAGCACAGATTGACAAATTGACCGCTGCAATAGCATGAGGATGTAAGGTTTTTAATCCACATATGTGCGGTTGCTCATCCACATAGGGAGAGGCAACCTTGAGCCCAAAAAGCACACAACTTTTATTCATTACAGAGGGCAGACTTCAGCAACAGGGTTAGCTGATCCATTAAACAGTCACTAACTCTGCGCTATCTCTTGTATCAATTGTTCCCTCCTGGGGGAACTATGGACAAATATTTCCTATAAAATCTAAGAATTTATTTAAATTTTTTTTCTTAACCCTATTCTTCGCGTCCTGAGTGACTCCCTGAGTCCTGTCACAAAAGGTGACTATAGAATGCTTGTCCCATTCATTACTCACCACTGAGATCTGCGTTGTCCGGGGAGAAACACACACCAAGCCTATGAACCAAGGTCGGGCAGTCCATGGTTACCAGAAGCGGGGGAGCAAAGGCTCCGACAAACAAGGAAGACAGGCTTGCCTATTCACGGGGGACGACGTTCCCCTCCAGGAGACCTCCAGACAGCCCCACGTTGGGCGCCATTTGTACTCGAAGGGTGTTGGGGGGTACCTGGAAGAGAATGGGGGACAAGGGACACGAAGAAGGATGCCAAGACAAGAGTCTGATCAAGGCGACAATTTTATTTTTTCCCAATGCTGAATTTATACCATAACATGGGTAACAGAGGGAGGGGGAAAGTGTGAAACATTTCCATGCAGGCCAAGGACACAGTATTCGTGTGGTCAGGGAATCGGCTGATGTTGACAGGATGTCAGAAAGGTCACAGGTTTGTCATATTATTAGTCAGCAGGAGAACTTTATTATATTATTATTTATCTTGACCACCAGATTTGAATTAGTCTTCTGCAGCTGGCTGGGGATTTTCCATGAACCCAGTTATACTTAATTCTAACCATAATAATAACATCAACAATGGAGGGCTTCAAGGGTATCGCTCCCAACACATGGATGCTGGAGATCAAAGCTCAGGTCCTCAGGTTTCCATGGCCAACACTTTACCTAGAAAGTCTTCTCCTTGTTTGAGAAACGCTTCTAACAATAGAAACATGAGACCCCAGAGGTATGAAATGTTATTTTCTGACATCGTTCAAGAAGTGCTGCTACCAGTGTCATGTTAGTAGGGCTAGCATGGTTTGGCATGTGTGAGAACATTGTGGAATAGGACACCAAAGTTTGTTCTTCTGGGTCCTGCTTGCCCACAGTGGGATTTCAAGCCTGTTTTAGCTCTGAGTGACAATCTCCTTTCTCCTTTTAAGATTATATTTGCTTATTTACTGCGTGTGTGTGCATGTGTGCACAGGTATGTGTATGTGTACGATGGGCATGTGCCATGGCATGTGTGTGGAAGCCAGAGAACAATGCTTAGGAGTGAGTTCACCATGTAGAACCCTGGAATCAAACTCAGAAGTTAGGCTTATCCACCTAATTGTCTTGACAGCCTGTGTATCCACTTTCCTCCCTTTTTTATCCTTCTTTTTAAAATTTATGTGCCCGTGTGTTGGCCTGCATGCGTGTAAGCTTGGGGCCAGACAAACCAAAAAGAAGGTATCAGATCTCCTAAGACTGAAGTTAATAGATGCATGTGAGCTGTCTATCATGTGGATACTGAGACTCAAACCCGGGTCCTCTGGAAGACCAGTAGCCAGTGTCTTAACCACTGAGCCACCTCTCTATCTCTATGATCATTTTCCTGCACAGAAAGTGGGGCTGATCGTAGCAGAGACCTCGGAAGATTTGTGTGAGAGTTAAAATAAGGGTACACACGTATGCAGCATTCAGCCTGGTGCTGACTCACTAGCACATGGATTATGAGCAGTGTTGGTTAGCAGAACGCACTGAGTCATCTGCAGGACTGTGCCTCCTCTCCGATTTCTTCAGCCGAGAGAGCTGAGATGCAAGGAATCATGTCACACATCAAGCCTGCCTTTCGAGAAACAATAGACGGCAAGACAGGGTGTCAGACTGACATTACAGTCAGTGGACTGCATTGATGTTCCCCCAGAACCTTAGAATTATAGCAATACCCACTGTGATTAGAGTGTGCACCCAGTCCCTCCTCCTCTTCCTTTTGTCAAAAGTTCCTAATACACTCTGAATATTTCATCGCTCCGAGCTTCTCACTAATGCTCAACACTTCTGGAAGGGGGAAGGAGAGCTCCCTCCTCTCAATGGCAACAAAAACCTCAAAATAAAAAAAAAAAATCCTCATTAAAGAATATTAATACTCATGGATTAAGAAAAACAAAAGGAGAAATTGTCTGGAATAAATTCAGATCACCCTTTGATTCTGTCCACTGAAACGTACAAATGACAGCTGCACTCAACAGAGGTGGTGTGGATCAGAATGGGGTTCCGGCTCCGAGCCTGGCCTTTCTCCCTCTGGCTCATTACTTCAGGCCAGCCTCAGGTGAGGTGTTCATCCGACCTCAGCCTTTAGCTGGAGAACTGAGTGGTGGGGAGCGGCACTAAAGTTATCTTCCAGTGAAACACAAAAGTGCCTGCTAACAAGTCTCCCTCCCCAAGAGAAAGGAGGATGTCACTGAAGACACCTGGAGAGCTGGCCTCAGCCTTTGTTGCAAGAGGCACTGAGATTTCAAATGACTCTGAATCACACAATGCCCAGAAATGCACAGCAATTCTGCCTTAGCTTGGGTTTCTATTGTTGTGATAAAATACTGACCTAAGCCAACTGCAGAGGAGTGGTTTATTTCATGGTAAAGCCAGTGAAGTCAAGGCAGGAACTCAAGCAGGGCGGGAATCGGGAGGCAGGAACCGAGGAGAGGCCATGGAGGAGAGCTATATGCTGACATGCTCTTCCTGACTTAGCCTGCTTTCTTATAAGGGCTGAGCAAGCCTCATGAGCCTTCTCTCTTATAACACCAAGGACCACCTACCTAGGGGTGGTTCCACCCCAAAAGAGCTGGGCTCTTCCACATCCATCATCAGTCAAGAAAATGCTCCACAGACTTGCCAACAGTAAGTCCGGTAGGGCAACCTCTCAATTGAGATTTCTTCTTCCCAAATGAAGCTAGCCTGTGTCAACTTGATACAAAATGAGCAACACAGGTTAGATGTGAGTGTTCTGTCTGCTGATACCGACACGGGCACCTTTAGACATAGTTGCCACTAAAGAAATACAAGGAAACCATTTTGCTTTCCTCCTTCCTACCTGCTGGTTTGCTTTGTTTCTCTCTCTCTCTCTCTCTCTCTCTCTCTCTCTCTCTCTCTCTCTCTCTCTTTCTCCCCCCTCCCTCCTTCCCTCCCTCCCTCTCCCTCTCCTTCCTTTATTTTTATTTTTCCTAGTTGTGACCACAGATAGTCACCAGGCCCATGTGTGGCGGAGTACCTGAGAAGCATCTTACTGTGAAAGTTAACTTCCGTTGTCAGCTTGGTTGGATTAAAGTGAGCCATTGGATGCTGTCTGTGAATGCATTTCTAGGGACTATTAACTAAGCCAGGAAGGCCTGCCCTGAATGTGGTTGACACCATCCAATGATCTGGTATTTAGACTGCATAGGAACAGAAAAAGTAAAAAAACCAACCCAACACCAATTTCTCCCACTCTTTATTTTCTGGACCAGCCATTCTCAACCTGTGAGGCGTGACCCCTTTAGGGGTCACATATAAGATATTCTGCATATCAGATATTTATTTATGTTACCATTCATAACAGTAGCAAAATTATAGTTATGAAGTAGCAATGAAAATAATTTTATGGTCAGAATCACCAGAACAGGAAGAAGTGCACTAAAGGGTCTCAGGGTTAGGAAGGTTGAGAGTCACTGCCCAGATGTGGGCAGGCTCATGCTTCTGTTGGCCACAGACTAGAGTGGCTTCTGCCTTGCTGCCCTCTCTATCCCGTTGGACTGCCTGTTAAACTGGGAATCAGATTGAGCCTTTCACCTCAGTTGCTTCTCACTGGATATTTGGTGACAGCAATGACAAAAGCAATTACTGCAGTTCAAAAAGTCAAAAGTGCCACAGAAGCAGAAACCACAGTTTTAAAAATAAATCATGAAGAAAGGGAGCAGTGTGAGAGCTCTGTTCTTGCTCTGAGGGGGTCTGCTCATATCGATGTGTGCTGTAGAAACTGGGAGGGGGGTTGTCAGCAGTCCTGAGATTGGGGGTGTTTTTTTCCCATTTTCTGTTGAATTACTTGCCACATTTCTTATAATGAATGTAAATAACTTCACGGTCAGCAAAGGAGAGATCGTAAATAAAGTGTTTTCAAGGACTTTTTTTTTTTTTCATTTTAATCTCCTAAGTTAGAAATATAGTTTAGGGCTGGAGAGATGGCTCAGTGGTTAAGAGCACTGCCTGCTCTTCCAGAGGTCCTGAGTTCCAATCCCAGCAACCACATGGTGGCTCACAACCATCTGTAATGGGATCTGATGCCCTCTTCTGGTGTGTCTGAGGACAGCTACAGTGTACTCATATAAATAAAATAAATCTAAAAAAGAATATAATTTAAGTTTAGATACCCTGTGAGGAAACACACTTCGTGTAAACAGCTCTAAAATTAAACAGTTGCCGTGTTCTAGACCCTAGGGGCACCACAAAGTCTTTAGACAGTCTGAAAGTACTTTGTGTCTTTTCATGTGGTTTTCCACAGGAAGAAATAGTATTCAGCCATAAAAAAGAATAAAACGTCTGCCCTCCACCACACAGATGGGTGTGTGCCTCTTGAAGGAACCAGTCACCAAAGGTCACATCAGGGCAGTTTGATCTGGGTGGGTTATCTAGACCAGGGGAAGCCACACAAAGCAAGCAGATTAGCACTTGCTTAGGGCTGGAGGTTTTGCAGAGTTCTCTTGATTTATCTGTGTTTGAGCAGATCTCCTCACATAGCTTTTTGGCAATTACTCCTCTTATTACATTATATATGCATAACTACGGCAGCCTGTCGGCATTTCAGCAGTTCAACTTCAGCAGCACGATCTTAACTCCCAGTTCCACGTCCCTTTAACATCTGCCACTTCTAATTGTCTTAAATATTCCTCTCTGCGTAGTTACAGCCGCATAAGACAATGTTATAATTTACTTCAATTATCAAATATAATCGAGTCGATTCAAGAGGAGATGGAGAGGCCATTACATTCGCTCATATTTTGTTTGCTCTTTTATTTCTTCTGCTCCGGTCCTTTCTTTGCTCGGGTTTGTTTTTTTGTTTTTTGTTTTGTTTTGGTTTTTTTTTTCAGAACTTCGTGGACCCACTTTCTTCCCAGGAAAGTCCATTTGCAGCACTCTCCTCGCCGGCCAACCTTGAGAATATCGATTTCCCCACGTTTCCCGAATGACACCGCTTGCTGAGGGTTGGATCTGGAGTTGCAGGCTCTTTCTCGGTACTTGAAAACACTGTGCCGCTCTTTTGGTGTTTGGGGTAAGAAATCTGCCGTGACTCGGGTCGGTGTCCCCTGTGAGGAAAGTAAGTAGAACTTACCACCAGCAGCTTAAAGAGGCGTTTTGTTGAGGCTGGGGAGGAGGTCCAGAGCACTTGCTGGCGGAAACCCTGAGAACCTGGGTTTGATCCCCAGCACCCACTAGTTAGCCGGGTGTGGCTACGCCAGCTGATGCTGCGAGTGGGGGGAGGGGCATAGAAAGAGGAGGGCTGCTGGGTTTTGTTGCCTTGACCCTCTAGCTGCCATCTTGTCTTAAGGAAATAAGGTGAGAACCAGGGAGGGGAGTCCCAGGCTTCTCCTCTGGCACCCGATAAGCGTTCCAGCCCGTGTTCTTTCAGCCTCTCTCTCTCTCTCTCTCTCTCTCTCTCTCTCTCTCTCTCTCTCTCTCTCTCTTTATTTATTAATTATATATGAGTACACTGTAGCTGTCTTCAGATACACCAGAAGAGGGCATCGGATCCCGTTACAGATGGCGGTGAACCATCATGTGGTTGCTGGGATTTGAACTCAGGACCTCTGGAAGAGCAGCCAGTGCTCTTAACCACTGAGCCATCTCTCCAGCCCCAGCTCTCTCTTTTTTAATGTGACTTCTTAATTATCTGAGAATTTCGTGCATTCATACGGCGTGTTTTGATTATATTCATCTCTGTCTGCCACTACACCCCTGACCCTTCCCAGATTCATCCTTACCCTACTTCCTATCAGCACTGTTTCCTCTTTTTAAAATCTGTCTGTCTGTCTAATGTGTATATATACATACATATATTTACGTATATACATACACACACATATATATATCATCCAGTCCAATTTGTGATGTTCACATATACCTTCTGTGCAGACATCTGCTGAAACATTGTCAACCTACCACGGATCACACCCTGAAGAAAAACTGACGCTCCGTCGTCTCCTAGCAACCATAATCTGCCAATAGCTCCTCACCTGTGAGTGGGGGGCTCAGGAACCACCCGCTTTGTGCTGTGCTGTTGACTGCCTTGAATGTGCCAAGCTTATCAATACAGAGGTCATGTCCAGAAAACACTGCTTCGATGCAGACCTCCCCCCCAGACCTCTAGTTCTTACCTTCCTCCTGCCCCCTCTTCAGTGATGTTCAATGAGCCTTGGAGGAAGCTGAATGACAGATGTTCCATTTGTGGCTGCCCACTGTATTAATTCACTCATTCTGTATTAACTTCTGTCCTGTGATCAAAGAACCTTCTCTGGTGATGGTGGGGAAGTGCACTGAGCTATGAGTATAGACAGACAAATTTTGAGGACAGTTTGACACTACCTTCGTTCTTCTGGAATCCTCTTGACAGTCTTTTCCTGAAGTCTCACAGGTCTCCAGGTTGTTTTGTTTTGTGGTCTCTCTTGTCCCTTGCTCAGTCCGGCTGATTTCTGGTATTCCGTCTTCCAGCTCACTGATCCCTCAGCCCCTTCCTTCCTGCTTATACTGTCAGTTTTTGTTTGTTTGTTTGTTTGTTTTTACGACACTTACCTTTCTCATCTCTAGGATTTCCCTCCATCCTTTCTACTTTCTTGGAAGGCCTCCCACTCCCCTTCCATTTCAGATATTCATAAATGCTGTTTGAAGTCTTTTTGCCATTGGATATCTTAAAATCTTTGTCAGATAAGAAGACCTCGCCTTGTTTTGACCCTGTTGATCGACCTTTCCATCATTTTATGGGTCCGAGGTTCCTGCATGGCAAGTCGTCCAGACAGGAACCTGGGTCCATGGCTTTCCCCTGGAGGTGAGGACCTGGGTCCATGGCTTTCCCCTGGAGGTGAGGACCTGGGTCCATGGCTTTCCCCTGGAGGTGAGGACCTGGGTCCATGGCTTTCCCCTGGAGGTGAGGACCTGGGTCCATGGCTTTCCCCTGGAGGTGAGGACCTGGGTCCATGGCTTTCCCCTGGAGGTGAGGACCTGGGTCAGTTTCCATCTTGCTTTTGTTTTTGTTTTTGATTTCCCTCTCATTCGTTAATTTTGAATTTCTCATTGTTCATTAATGTGCCAAGAAAATGAAGCACGTGTCTTGGACTTTATAAGCAACTCCTAAGCCAGACCTGGAAATTCTAGCATTAGCCTTTTGCCATGCACGTTCTGCATTTATTGATCGCTCTTATTATGCTTCACCAATTTTATTCACAATTCTAAGAGATTTCTGTTCCATTGCCGTGTTATTGTACGCCGAGCTGCAAAGATGAAATAGTTCTCCCTAAGTTTTTCAAACTAGGGAAACTATTATTCTTAACCCTGGTGAGTACAATCAACGCGTGACCAATCTAGATTCTGAAATAAATAAGCCGTTTAAAAAGAACATTTGAAAAAGACCAGCAAGGGGGCTGGCGAGATAGGTCAGTCTGTAAAGTGCTTGGCCTACCAGCATGAAGAACTGAGTTTGATTCCAAGAACCCACATAAAAAGTCAGGTGTGGTGGTGTGTGCCCTTATAGTCCCAGAGGCGGGGGGATGGGAATCAGTAGATCAAAGGCTCACTTAGCTAGGCTGCTGGGCCTAATCAGCAAGTTCCAGGCCTAAGCGAATGACCCTGTCTCATAAAACAAGACGAAACAGCCGTGGGTACTTCCTCTGGGGTGGCCGGGGTCAGAGTAGAGAATGAGGCCTCCCATAGAGCCCACCTCTTTAGCTGCAGGAACCTATACACCCACTTGACCCAAGGCCTCCCTTAGGGTCTTAGGCTTTGCTGAGGTGTGCTGTGCTGACACTTCTGATCTCAGGAACAGCATGTAGGAGGAGGGTGATAGACACTTGATGCCTAGCGCTGCCCAGAATGCCTCCTTCCTCTTCTGCCCCACCTGGTGCGCCTGCAGAGGAAGCATTCCGCAATTCCAAGATGGAGCCTGATGCTCCTACCTCATCTGACACCCTGCAGCAGCAGCAGAGGAGGAAGCGACCCCTGCAGGTGGCATGGATGGCCTCCCGCAAGGCTCTGCTGACACCCGAGATTGGAGAAGGTACGGTTACAGCTGTAGGGTACACAGGACCAATTCTCGCTCCCCAGGGCCACTTCTGGGATATGCAGGAGTGTTCCTAAGTTGCTGATGCTTAATGGCCATTGGGGAACTGAGAAAGACATGGACTTTATTCAGTATTGAGAGTGACTCATTTCAGCAGATGCAGCACACCATCCAGAGGGATGGGAAGGAGGAAGGAGAGAACATGGCTGTGGAATGTGTGGGACAGGTCTACCATCACAGCAACTGTCCTCAGCCAAAACCTTCCCTAATATAACTTTCTATTTAATTATAAATTTACGTTTTAAACTGAACAAAAAGCAAGGGGATCAGCACCTTATACCATATGCAGGGATATGATGATGGACACACTATGTGTAGAGATAGGCCAGTGGACACACTATGTGCAGGGATATGCCAGTGGACATACTATGTGCAGGGATATGCCAGTGGACACACTATGTGCAGGGATATGCCAGTGGACACACTATATGTACAGGGATATGCCAGTGGACACACTATGTGCGGGGATACACTGGTAGACCTCTCTGGAAACACTAACATCACACAACAAGGAAACAGGGATATATTTTAGAGGTTGCCAATCCCAGGTCACAAACCACAGGTCCTTCCTGTGAATGGAACCAAGAGACTATGGATGGGTACAATGGCATAAAGTGATTGGTCACAAGGAGGATGAACCTGTGGACATTCCTTTCCTCCCTTTACCTGCTGGGTTGGGATGGAGTTCTGTCACTTTAGAGATCACCAAAGGTGCCCCTGTGTGAGTCACATGAGTGAGTCATTTCAGACTGAAAATATCCAAACTAGTTGATGAAATGCTCTAGTTAAACCTACTAGCACGTCTTCTGCCCTGATTACTACTCTGTACCACTGACCTTAAATCAAAGGAGACCTCTACTTTCTGTCAACACCAATCATAGTCTAGAAAATCTAATTAGAATTTCATAAATATATACATACGTGATTTTATTATTTATGTAAAATCTAGAAACTGCAAAAGGGAAAAGACCTGTGGTATTTGTCCTTTTGAGACTGGCTTAATTTGCATAAGTTACATCCATTTTCCTGTAAAGCACGTAATTTTGTTCTTCTTTATGGCTGAAGAAAATTTGCCCTGTGTATAAAACTCCTTTTCCCTGTCCATCTGCCTGTTGTTGGATATAGCTTGATTCCAAAACGTTGCTATTTAATCTTAAATTTTTTTTTTTTTTTTTTTTGTTTTTTTTTGTTTTTTTTTTTTTTTTTTTTTTGTTGAGGACTGAACCCCAGGACTTTTTTCTTGCGCACAAAGGCAAGCGCCCTCCCCCTGAGCTAAATCCCCAACCCCATCTTAAATTCTTTTTAAGAAGTAAAAGAAGAT
This sequence comes from Rattus rattus, assembly GCF_011064425.1. Taxonomy (NCBI): domain Eukaryota; kingdom Metazoa; phylum Chordata; class Mammalia; order Rodentia; family Muridae; genus Rattus; species Rattus rattus. Next base: position 51,286,531 of record NC_046168.1, on the reverse strand, counting down.
TGCATTTCCCAGAAGTAGATAAGCCGTGTATTTCATAAAACCCTGCGTATTTTCTACCCACACACAGTGGGCACAATGGGCAAAGAAGACATTACAGAGAGAAACCTCAGCTTCCTTTCTGCAAAGCGGCTGATATGTCTCTTTCCCCCGGTTGTAGCTTCTCTATAAACAGACACAAAATGCTTGGCTAATTCCCTGATTTTGATCAACACTGTGGCAAAGACACTGTTATAACAGTAAATTCCACAACCTTGGGATATCTACAGATACTGACAATCAGAAAGTCAGACATGTCCAAGTGTCTAAGGAGAGGCAGCGTCTTCCCCTCCTGGCAGGAAGCAGAAGGTCGATATGAGCGCTGCCATCTTGTCTCACCCTGAGTGAAAGGCTGTCCAGAGGCATTAGAGAAAAACAAGAATGCACGCCGAAGGTTTCCTCAGGCCCACCCCACAGCACCGGAGCATGGAGATTTCCCATCATGCACTGGGCATGGGGATTTCCCACAGTGCACTGCTGTTTTCCCTCTTGTTCCGGTCAAGTCTGACAACTCGGATATTCCTGAGATCTGTGGATGGCCGTTTTCATGTTTGCACAAACCCCAAAGCCCACAAAGATCTATGTGGACTTCAGCGCAGGGTATGGTTGTTAGAGGAAACTAAGGAACTATAGAACTGCTTAAGTGTCCCCACCATGGATCAGAATAACCACACACCATACCAGTGGGAAGATCCACACAGCACTGTGCACCTTGCAACTGGTGACACTGAGGCGAGCATCTCTGGAACGGAACGTGGCCTGGCTTGGCACAGCTTGATGTTTCTGCCTGGCTTTCCTCACCTGCAGAGGGTGATTTCTGAGTCATTTTAGTTTCAACTACTTGACCCCGATAAAACACCTTAGAGTTGCGGTTCCGGAAGAGTGAGGGTTCCAATGTAGTTCCCACCTCACCAGGACCTTGGAGAAGGGAAGGTTGACATTTGAGTCTTGCTCAGGGTGAGAGTGATACTAACAGCTGGAAACGTCATCAGCCACACTCTCCAGGCCCAAAGGAGCAGATGGTCCAAGCAGAGTGGAGCATTTGCTTTGCCGCTTCCAGACCCACCACAGCTTCTGCGCATCTCTTTTCCTTGCTGGGGTCACTCTTCCGAGGTACCCCATAGCGGCCACCTGGAAGAAGACTATGACCCAGGAAGGTAACAAGGCTAATCTGGCTGCCTATTCTCTCTCCAGTAGGCTAGTTGGGTAGATATGGGGGTCAGCGGCCAGAGTGGTCTTCTCAAAACTTGTTTCAGCCAAAGTGGGTGTGGCTTGACGGTGCGTGCCATTCGCGAGGCTGAGGTAGAAGATGGCAGGTTCCAGGACAGCTTGGGCTACAAAGTGAGTCTGTATATCTAAAAATACCAAGCTTTTTCTCCCAAATACTAAGTCAAAAAAAAAAAAAAAACCTAAAAAAAACCAACAGGCTCTCCTGAGGCCCATTTCCTGAAAAACGGGGGTTTAGGTGACACAACAATGTTTTAATCTGAGTCCAAGAGCCCCTAACCTGACTGTGACTATTAAATGAGTGGGAAAGCAGGAAGACAGTTTAGACAGAAATAGGTAAGAAACAAAGCAAAGAGCCAGTTAAAAGGCTCCACCGGAAGTGCCAGCGGCCAGGGCTACCCTGCTCAAACTGTTTGCTCAAGGATCTGCAGAGCTAGCTGTGGTGAAGCTGTGGTGAATCTGGCACAGACCTTGCTTCAGCATGCTCGGTAGAAGTGTCTCGCCCAAGGCGTGACTGCGTGACAAATCATGTCAGCTATAATGACCGCCTGGTGTGGATGCCTTCAACTTGACCCTGGGGGTACTGGGGTCAGTCTTGTGTGTGTGCTGCACGCCCGTGGAAGGGATCCAGTCCTGTATGTTACAGACAAATGAGCCTTTCTAGGTGGCCACATTGGCAGGTGTCATCCAGATGGTTTCTAGAGAACTCCTCAGTCCTCGTGGCTGTGCTGGGGAAAGGACACTGAAGCCCAATTATCCTGCCCAGAGCTGCATTTTCTCTGATGCTGGCTCTGAACCATAACCTTCTGTGGTATAAACTGCAGCACACACGTTGTAGCTGTCTTTTCTGAATCCCAGAAGAATATTTTCCTCTCTTCTACTGGAGAGAACAGATGTACTCCGGGTCAGTGTGATGATTTGCATATTCTATGTGGTGGAGTGTAGGGAAGAGCGTAGGACCAGCCATGTCTGAAGTGCTAATGTAGCTGGGAGACACTGCTGCCCTGGGCATCCTTCCTGGGTGTGGGGGATGACCAGGCCTCGCAGCATAGATCCCAGGGTACAGGGTGGCCTTCGGGCCACAACCTTTGCGCAAGGTCTCTGTTGTTGTGAAAATAGACCTTTTAGTGGCTGCCACTGGAGACTCTGTCCCGGCCAAGCCCTGCTTACCTTCCTTCAATACGTTTGGCCCTATCCCCAGGAAATCACACATATGACATTTTCTTCAGTGCTCTGTGAGAAGGACACAGCGACAGTAGGCACACAGAAGCCATTTCCCAGGATCTTCTCCAATCCAGCCCGCTTTGCTGAAGGTCAGTGCTGTCACCTGGCCAAGTGGTCCCTACTCATTGCGGGGCTACAGTTGTAAACTGCAAGGGAGGAGAGGAAGCTGGTGAGGCACTGGGTGAGCACGACTTAGCGCTCAGAGTGGATATGTCTCAGGGGGTCGGAAGTGAGGTGCCTACAGTCTTGATTAGCCTCGGAAATGGAGGCGGTGCCTCAGCTTCGCAGATCCACCCGAGTTTCCTGAAGCGCTAGTCTTGCTTCCTAAGAGCGCAAACGATTTTGTGATCCTCAAGGGCTACTGCTGACTGTCTGAAAAGTACTGCTCCTTTGGAATGCCATAACCCTCTCTTAACCCCGATGCAACCGTGAGCACGCAACTTAGAAGAGAATATTGTCTCATGAAAAACAACAACAACAGCGAAAACAAAACCTCCAGAACTTTGTGTTTTCTAAAAGGGAGACAATTTGTACAGTTACCCAGCCAAGGATGGCAGGGAAACCACAGGGTTCATTAGCAGAGGGCCAGAACTCCAGTGATGTCTGAGAGATTCCTAGGTTAAAAGGGTTTGTTATATGAGCAACAATGGAACATACTAACAACCCGAAGCTACAACTTGTAACTATTTCTCAAATTGTTGCTAAGTCTCAGTTACTCAAGAGGCAGAAGCACAAAGATCACTTGAGTTCAGGAGTTCCAGACCAGCACGGGAACACAACGAGACCTGGTTTCAATAAATGAATGAGTGAGTGAATGAATGAATGAATGAATGTTTAGAAGAACGTTTATAAGGAACAGACGTAATGTACTTCAGTCACACTTTCTTTATTTAAAAATGACAACTTCACATGATCTGCTTAGGAGAAACATCTCAAAACAGCATATTCTGACCATCCAACTTCAGGATGATGGAAGCCCAGTGGCCAATGGTCAATGCCATCCTGTTAGTAATGATGATTCCCCGGGCAAGCAACCCGAGGAACATAATATTAGACCAATCCTCAGTGGCATCAGATGACACAGCTGCCAACTGTGACAGAAATACAAGAGTGTGAGGCAACAGCTCAGTTGGTAAAGTGTCTACGTGTGACACAGGCATTAACCCAAGTCCAGAATCCCAGCACAGCACTGTACCTGTAACCTCGGCGCTGGGCAAGAGGGTTGGGATGGAAACTGAAGGTCGCTTGTGCTTCCAGGGTCTGTGAGAGACTATGTCTCAAAAAAAAAAAAAAATGTGCGAAAATAAGCTTGAATAAGAATGGCCCTCATAGGCTCCTATAATTGAATGCTTGGTCACCAGGGTGTGGCACTATTAGGCGAAGTGGCCTTATGGGAGTGGGTGTGAACTTGTTCTAGAGAGTGCGTCATTGGGGAAGGGCTGTTGAGTTTCAAATGCTCAAGCCAAGTCCAGTGGCTCTCTCCCAGCCAGTATCCTGCATATCTGGATATAGAACTCTCACCTACTTCTGCAGTACCATGTCTGCCTGCTTGCCGCCGTGCTTCCCGCCATGATGGCCATGGACTAAGTCTCTTAAACTGTAAGCCAGCCCTGATAAGATGCTTTTCATTTAGAAGAATTGTTGTGGCTATGGCGTCTCTCCACATCAATAGAACGTCATTAACTAAGACAGGAGTGATTGAGAAAGCTACTGAACATTGACTTCTGGTCTCCACATGTGCATGTATACAATATCTACACCTGCACACACAAAGTGAACGAATGAATGAACGAATGAATGAATGAGTATTCCTTCTGCAGCTTCTGTGTTGAAAGGTTGCACTACTGGGGACTAGAGAATTTAAGAGCGGCTCTAAACTTCACAGTTTTCTGTAATGGCCGCAAGTTCAAACTTGATCCTAACATAGCTAAGTCCAATCGTGAAATCCAGGGTTTCATAACCATAATCCAGGGTTATAAACTCTGAACAGAGCATGCCTGCAGAAATAGAGTGAATTTCCCTTCACTCTATTTCTAGAGTAAGTTCGCCTTCTGGTTTGCATGAAACTATGCCAGCATAGCTTACTACATATAAAACATATGAGGAGGCACCCAGCATTTCATTCCTTTTGCCGGCTGAATTCCAATGATGGTCCCCATGTTTCGAGATCTTAGGTCAACAAAGCGAGAGCTCTGAACAGACCATCAATTCTAATAAGAATATTGCACTATGATTACAACGAAAGCAAGACACGACGTACGTTTAATAAATGGGAACACGCCATCTACCCCGGCCTGCTTATTCATTCCAGGACCAAAACGGCTCCTGAAATTTCTGAGTTTCTAATTTAGACGATCTTAAATAGGGAGAGAACGATTTGGACAAGGCTGGCTAACAGTTTTCAAAAACTCATTAGCCCTGTAAAATTTCAATTTATCCTCTCAAATTTGCAAGGGCTTCCAGCGCATTTACCAATAATACCCTTTTCTTCTCCAGTTATCCTCACCTCCATCTGCCGTTGCCCGTGTCATTAAAACAAACACAGCGATGTGACTGCAAGAGGAGAGCCACTGTGCCTTCCCAGCCAGCGGCTGCTATTAAAACAAAGGAAAGGCGAGGGCGGACACGATCGAGTTTCTTGGGAGGACTGCCTTCTTTCTGGTCATCAGACTTCTTCGGGTTCTGAGAACACTTGTGCCCGCATGACACTTACTTCAGCTGTCCGAGGTACTCAGGGCACACCCAAGTGTGGAGGCTCAGGTCACAGCTCCCTGAAGAGTCAGCATTCACCAGCACCACCTTCAGGCAAACGAGGTTCACACTGGAGGTCACATTAACCACCCCACCGTAAGGCAACTGCCTGCAGGGCCTGGGTCCCCGGGGTCTCTCCCAATTCGAGTGTCAGCGGGCATCGTGAGCAGTGGACAGGCAAATATTTCTATGATGGGGGTGGGGTCTCTGAAATGTGCCAAGACAGCAAACAGGGCTGCTAGCTCTGGTAACGTTGTGGCTAGGGCTCAGACTGGGGCCCAGGAAACCATGATGTGGTATGAGACACAGGTACGAGATGCCTTCTGGTCGCGTAATGGACGGTCACGTGTGCACCTGGGGCCGCACTCATTCTGCTCTTATCAATGCAGCCCGCCTGATTCTATGTTTTGATTTTTTTTTTTTTTTTGAGACAGGGTCTTATTCCGGATGTAGGTCTGTCTGTCCTGGAACTCACTCTGTAGACCAGGCTGGCCACAAATTCACAGAGATCCACCTGCTTCTGCTTTTTGAGTACAGGGATTGAGGGCACGTGCCAACACGTTCGGCTGCCTATTCTTTTGTTTAAATGTTTAAACCTTTTTATTTATTTATTTACATTTCAAATGTTATCCCCTTTCCCGGTTTCCCATCCATAAACCCCCTATCCCATCCTCCCCTTCTTCTATGAGGGTGTTCCCCCACCCACCCATTTCCACCTCCCCGCCCAGATATTCCCCTACACTGGGGGGGGGGGTCAAGCCTTGGCAGGACCAAGGGTTTCTCCTCCCATTGGTGCCCAACAAGGCCATCCTCTGCTACATATGCAGCTGGAGCCATGGGTCTGTCCATGTGTACTCTTTGGATGGTGGTTCAGTCCCTGGGAGCTCTTGGTTGGTTGGTATTGTTGTTGTATTGGTATTGGTTGCAAACCCCTTCTCAGCTGCCTATTCTTAGACTTAACCCCTACCAACCACTCTTGTGTTCACTGTCCAATTGAAAGGCTGTCTCCCCCTGAACGCTCCTCTGCATAGGTCTGACCTTGCCTGTCCTCTCACGTTGGCCATACCTACTCTTAACTTTCTCGCTAGACATCAATAGAGAGACTGACTAAGTTTGGTCTTCTGACGTAGCCCGCTGTCTGTTTCCGCACCAGCCTTTTGCAGGGCTTCTGGAGCAACACCCCCAGACCACCTGGTGCCACTGATGCTCTTGCTTATTGAGGTGTTGTTGAAGACGCGGGTGACAGGAACAATCTGGGGTCTTGGACACGCCCAGCAATGGTGAAGGGGTGTATCACACTGGTAAGTCAGAGACTCATCCCAACCAAGCCCCTGTCTCTAGGGCCCCACCTCACAGATCCAGAATTTAAGAGTCAGCGGGTACTCTGTGGTTACAAAGTGACCACTGTGAAGCTGGAATCTGCAGGGGTCTGGCTGAAGCCCATGCACTTCAGGGAACATTGAGACAATCTCTCAACTGTGTGGCTTGCAGACCACACTGTGTATCAGGTTGAATGGTGAGAGCCTAGAAGATGCCACTGGCCAGGTACTAGGAAGATCTGGCTGGAGGCTCAGGCAAGGGTGCTTGGCAGGACCCAAACCCTGAGAAGGATAGCAGGACATTGTGTACCCCCAGGGGGTGTGAAAGGCACATTGGTCAGATGTCAGCTGAGGGGCAGGTCTGTGTTGAAGCTTATTTCCTCTTCTATCTGCATACAGTATGTTTCAGGGCCAGCAGCAGCATCTGTATCAGCATCATCAAGATCTTGCTAAAATGGGTGTAGGGACAGGGGGATTCTCCCAGGTCCCCCATTCCAGAGATGGAGCCGTGGCTTATCAGGCTCTTCGCAGGGCCCACTCAGACCCTATGGTTCAAAGAGCCCTCGGGTGGAGGCTTTAAATCCTGGCCTTAAGTTGACCAACGCCCTGGATGCACTCCTAGTTATCTGACTGGCATGGTCCTGAGGCTGAGCTTCAGACTGATGGGCCCTAGGAGGCCAGAGCAGCTCTGGGCATCAGCAGTGGTCTCCTGGGAAGGGCCAGGAGTCTCGGGTTTCACCAGCTCAACATTTACATGTCTGATCAGGTATGGGAGCGGTACAGGAAAGACCAGGAACGACTACCAGAAAGGCAGCTGGGAGCGAACTTCAGAGGGTGCACACACCGAAGACGTCGATTGTGACCCTGTTCTGATGGCTTCCCGAGCTCTCACCTTCTCCCCCCAGTGTCACTTCCCACTAAGCAGGGCCCCACCCAGCAGGTGTGCAGTGCCTGTGATTATCAACCTATCACCCCCACCCTGCCACGCGCCTGTCACCCACATCAGTGAACAGTGAGGGAGGGGACGGAAGGACGTCCTGAGCCAACAGAACCCTTTCCTCTAACTGTAAAGGACTGTGGTGTCAATCCCTGGGTTTTTCACAGTGACTTCTACAGTTGAACCAACTGCTCCTGTCCTTGTGCCCTCCCCACAGGAGCCTGCATGGCTAATCAGCCCTCCCAACTGGAGTGGCTCTACCCTCTCATCCTAGAAGAGATGATTTAGTGGTCATTGACCCTGTGGGCCTAGCCATGCTGGGTGGCTGGGGTGTAGGAGAGCCAATATTTAAAATAACATAGTTGAATGGAGATAGTAGCTCACAGCTGTAATCCCAGCACTTACGACAGGGGGATTGCTGTGAATTCAAGGCAAGTCTCCGTTATATAGTAAGCTCTAGGACAATCTGAACTACAAAATAGGTCCATCTCAAAGCATAAACAAGATAGAAAGCTGTGAGAGGGGACATTTGGGGTTTACAAGGAAACGACATTATTCTCGCCCTGAGCGACACCTCAGGAAGCCAGTGGCTATGGTGGCAGGCCGATGGGCAGGGAAGTGGGCCATTCCTGTGAGTTGGTGGTAAGGTGCATAGGGAGTAAAACACTGGGTTCGCCACCCCTCTGACACATCTCCTCCATACACTGCCCTGAAGGGAAGCACCTATGGAGACCAGCAGAAACTCTGATGGTTTGGAGTAACTTGTCCTTGGTGAGGGCTGAGCTAATGTGTACACCACTCCAGGTGACAGAGGACGTCCCGGTGCTGTACCCGCTTGGTGCTCCATCCACCTCCAGCTCACCTTGCATTTTAGAAGGACAGGGACAGCAAGCTCTGTGGACAGAGTGCCTGCTTGTGCTGCTCTAGCTCAGCCTGGTTGAGCCTTGGTCCCTCCCACAAGGCTGCAGGATCTCCTGAAGCCAGGAGAACCATGGGGTCCTGAGCAGCCATTCTGCCTGCTGTAGTTCCAGAGTGGCTGGTGTTCCCTGCTCATTCTGCTTGCCTGAGTCTTGTTGATAGGAGCTGTAAAGGGGCCTGGATAAGGATGGGCTAGGAGGCACTGTACACCCAGGGCCGCAGAGCCCCCACATTGTTCTAGCTGATCATTAAGCCTTTCAGTCCCCATATCCATCTGTCCCCTATACCCAAATCCTTAGGTTGTTCTGTGGGTTCCCTTCACTGTCTAACTACACCCATTACTGGGTGCAGGCTCCAGGGGTCTGGGTGGGGACTGGGGCATTCTCCCCTTGATAGAGTTGCTGCCCTACCCTCAAAGTCCATGGCCAGGCCTTGGGAGTGTTTGCGTGACTCAGGTATGTGGAAACGGACATGCGCAGACATGAATAAACCCTTAAATGAACAGCATGGCACGTGACTGGGGTCGCTGTCCAGGACGCTGCGGTCAGAAATAAGCTCTTATCACCTGTAGACCTTCAGTTCAGAAGTCAGCCCTCAATATCTGATGGGGTTCGAGCCAGGCGCCCCCAAAGGCACACCGAGCACGGAGAGCCTCATGTGAATTTCCGGGTATCCGCGTAGCCTGGCGACTCGTTTGAACCCATTTTGCTTATAATTCCAAAAGGCACTCGAAATGTTCGGAAAAATCACATCTCTTTTTATATTGGGTTTCACACTTTGGGGAGGTTCCCTCAGAAGCTTCTAGAAAAAACAGCAAGTGAGACACGACACTCTTTGAGGGGTCTGGGATCCTGGGCCCATGAAGTGCTTCCACTAAGTTATAGGAACATTGTTACCAGAGGAGGAGAGGCCCCGGTCTCCTCAGTTACGAAGCCCGAGAAGATGCAAGTGATACTGAGCCGGCCGGGGAGATTCCTACTAGGCCAGCTTTGCAAACACAAGCTGGCTGTTTGCTCCGCGTCTACAGAGTGGAGGAACTGTTGCTGTCCCTTTAGAACAATGACTTGAAGTACCTGAGCTTAACCTGTTTCCTAGCCAACGCCCGAACTTGTCACCCTGCAAAGGCAGATGCGCCCGACTCCGAAGCAGCCCGCCTCTTTCAGCAAAGCCGAGCCTCACTTTGAATGCGTCCATCTTGGTCAGACTCATTGCCTGCCAGCAAACGCCGCTTTTACTAAATGCTAAAACGCAGACGCAAACAACCTGAGTCTGTTCTTACCGAAAAAAAAAAAAAAGCTGTTAAGATTAAAAACCTGGGTTCGAGATTTTTAAAAGTGAAATTTTCAAAAGGCTGTTTTAAATCAAAAGGTTCTGCCCCAAGCTCCTCCACGTAGGTTCCACCTTGCATTGCCCAACAGAATACTTGGGGGTGGTGACCCCCCTTTTTTCTTGTCTGTGACTACAATGCTTGTTTACATAGCCCATGGCCTAGAGCCTTCGCGTTCTTGATGAGTATCGAGACAGCTCTATCCTGTGCATGCTATGTGCAAAGGAGTCCCAGTCAGGTCCTATGGTTGTCTTTACTACGTGACCAATCCCGGAGTGACCCCATGGCAGGCAGTTCGCTCACTGGTGGCAGACAACACACCCATGGAGCATAGCTTGCCTTAGGCCCGTCCACAGATCCCTTGACCCACAGGTACCAGGAAGGGCTGGGCTGAACACAGCCACGGTCCAGGAATGGCGTCCAGGCACTCAGCAGCAGCGGACTTCCCATGGCTTGCGACATGTCTTCTAGTCACGGACTGCAGGATCCATCTGTGATCTTAATTTTCCCTAAGACCCCTGAGCCTGCATTTTCTTTTTTTTTTTTTTTAGTTTTTTAATTTAATTTTTTTTTTTTTTTTTTTTTCGGAGCTGGGGACCGAACCCAGGGCCTTGTGCTTCCTAGGCAAGCACTCTACCACTGAGCTAAATCCCCAACCCCGAGCCTGCATTTCTAAAACCGAGAATCTAATCCAGGCCAGGAGAAAAAGATGCCATGGGTCACAGCTTGGCTTAAAGGACATCCTGACAGAACCAGATTATTATTATGACTAAACTGATATCCCCCTACCACCATCTTCCAGAATAGACGGGGGAGAACACAGGAACAGGGACAAACAGAAAGGAAAGACGCCAACAAGCCAGGAGCTAAACCCTGGGTAAGGGATGGTGGCAGCGTGCATGGGTGACAGAGAGTTGTACTTACCTGCCTGGCTGGGTTCCAGATTGTACAGAACACCCCGAGATCATTTAGAGCATGCTTGGAGCTCAGCCTAGGAGAGCTGTTCATAAGGATTTACCAATGAGGCTCACTTGTACCAACTGTAGGAATCCTGCCTGAATCCACCCAATACAGTCCTTTCTTTAGTAATAACAACCCAGGCGCTTCTGGGCTGAAATTATAACTGTTTCAACTCATTACTGGAGAAGTTATCTATACACTGGTGACACATAATAGAACTGTGTCTCGATGCTTCTGTCCTTGGGATTCGAGTATATATATATATATTTTTTTTGGGGGGGGGTTCTTTTTTTTTGGAGCTGGGGACCGAACCCAGGGCCTTGCGCTTCCTAGGTAAGCGCTCTACCACTGAGCTAAATCCCCAGCTCGAGTATATTTTTTAAAGCTTTAGATAAAAGACAAACAAACAACCTGGGCATTACACTTGCCTCGTGGAAGATTCCAGATCTCATGGCAGAGATTGGTGAAGGGCACAGCTCCCAAGATGCCCTCACAGGGAACTAACTGTGCGCACAGGACTAAAAGTCTCAGAAGTAAAAAAGCTGAAATGAATTTCTGTCAAAATCTAATTTATTTGAGAGTTATTTGGAATTGGAGGGAGGGAAGCCTTAAGCAGTTTTTAATATTTCTAAAAGTTTGGTCCTTTGCAGTGCAAATTAATGTTTTCCAGCCCCATTTTCATTTTTCAACAGTGTCGGCATACACTTCTTGTAGGTAAATTATGATCACAAGGGCAGTTGTTTCTAAACTGTTCTTGACATAACAAATAGGAAAAAAAAATAAAACAGAACCATTTTAGATCTTAATCAAAAGATCTGCTGGTTCTAAAAAAAAAAAAAACAACAATGTGGTGACCTTTGTCATTTAAAAATTCTCATCTCAGGGGTATAGTGGCACATGCCTTTAATCGGCCTTGCAGCATTTGGACAAATATTTATGAGACTGAGGCCAGCCTGGTCACGTAGTGAGTTCCAGGACAGTGCAAGAAAGAAACTACCTCAACCACAACAACAAAAAGAAAAATGAACAAAACAAAATAAAACAAAACAAAAAATCCCTAAGAAACAAAATTCACCTCTGCTCACATTAAAATCTGTGTCTTTTAAGTTAGCACAGAAGACTGGAAGTAAACGGAGCCATTGAGGAATCAAAGCACGACATGGCTGAAAGAGAATGATTCAGGCCTCTCTGTAAAAGTTCTAGCTTGCAGATCTTTTTAAAAACACATCATACCAATTTACAACATGTGTGTGTGTGTGTGTGTGTGTGTGTGTGTGTGTGTGTGTGTGTTGGGGCAGCCATAGAATCTCCTTGTTCATAAATAATCCCATTTGGAAAGTTCTAATCCAACCGTTACTTCCATGGTCGAATCCCGGACAGGGCGTGGTCACACTGATGTACATAGGTTCACCCTTTCAGCCTACAGACTGGACCCAGGGCCACTTGTTTTTCGTCTACACATGCTGACACCAGTGGCGGTCTCTCTTCTGTCCCGATGCCCCTCCTGACTCGCCCGCCAGGCCCCCCTGAGCCTGGTGAATGCCTTACTTATGCTGCACGTGCTGCGTGCCTCACGTGGGTACGCTCATGTCTGCCTTGTCTAAATTATAACCTGAGATGCCCGAAAAGAAAGGGAGGATGCGGATGGACTGAGATGTAAACCAGAGAGTGAGCAAACTAACGATCTGGCTCCTTGAATATTTTTAAAGATCAGGGAAAAAACCATCATGCTAATCTGAACATTCACTTCTTCCTCAGGGGCATGAGTGTGTGTGTGTGTGTGTGTGCATATATGTATGTGGTGAGTGTATGTATATGTGAGTGTGTGTGTATGTGTTGAGTAAGTATGTGTATGTGGTGAGTGTATGTATACGTGAGTGTGTGTGTGTGTGGTGAATGTATGTGTATGTATGTGGTGAGTGAGTGTGTATGTGTGTGTATGTGGTGAGTGTGTATGTGGTGAGTTTGTGTATGTGGATGTGGATGTGAGTGTATGTATGTGGTGTGTGTATGTGTATGTGGTGTGTGTGTGTAGTGTACATGTGTGTGCATGTGTGTATGTATGTGAGTGTGTATGTGTGTGCATCCTTGTGTGTAATGTACACAAAAAAGTCAGATCACTTTAAAAATCTGTTTTCTAACTGAAAATAAAGTCAACATAATTTTCATTAGAACGTGCTTTTTATCTTACCACCGGTACTGAAGCCCTGGAAAGAAGGCCAATGAGCTGAATGTCTTCTTGCTGCTTTCATATTTAAAGATAGAAACACATTTTCCTGGTCCAAGAATGATTCCATGGGGACCTTTCAGCAGTTATTTGAGATAAATTTTCTATATCACAATATCTTAGACAACTGTCCACATTCTGTCTACATCTATATAGACACGTCGCATATCTCTATATAAATGCTGTCAATCACTCCGTGTACTGAATCACGACAGGGAAATAAGTATCAGTGGCTTTAAAAAAAACCAGGAGTTCGAGAAGTAGATTCAGATTCATCATCATCTTCTGAGCTCTTTATAGACAAGGAGGCCGGGTGATGGGAGGGGAGAGGCCCTACCTCCGGCAGATACAGTGTTCACTTCAGCTCCTACCTTAACCTTCTATGGAGCATATCACAAGGGTGGGTGAAGACCCGTCACATGCCCTCCCACTCAGCACCACACACTACGGGAGATGACTGCATTGTGACTGGCTCTTACGGCTCCCTCTTTGTGAAGAATGCTCAGCTAATAGCAGCCATTTCTCTTTCAAGTAAAAAGGCAAAGAATTTTCCCTATTACCGTAAGAGGTATTTTCTCAGGTCAAATTTTAATGGCTAGCGTGGTCATGCCCAAATCAGCCAAGAGACACAAAGATGTCCAGTCATCCTCCAGTGAATTGTTCAGTCACAAGACACTCTGGTGGTAGACAAGCAAGTGTGTCCACCCTTCCTTAGCCCTGGTGTTCGGTGAACGAGTTAGGCTGGTCAGGGTACGTGGTGGGGACAGGCTGGACAAAGCCACAGTCACATAGCATCACTGCTTTGCCTCAAGCATGTGGTGGGAGAATGAAATAATGGGCTAAGGTGTCTGCAGCTAGAGCCACGCTGCTCAGGGATGGCGGTGGTGTGAAGTCGGTGGGCTGGAAGCACAGACACTGCTTGGGAATAAAGAAATGCCCCTGACATTTGGTATTTGGTATTGTCTGCCTGACAGGGAGAAGCTCGGGGGATGTGCAGACTACCCTCATCCACGGGTTCAAGGTTATTCCTGTTGGGCCCTGTAGTGCCGCTTCAAATTGGATTTAAACGTTAGTGACTCCTGAAATGAACTTACAATAGAAATGTCGTCAAATAATTTTTAGGGACTGTGGTCACTTACTATGACTCTTTGAGCAACCAGAGCTCGTGTTGGAGGTAGAACCCATAGTTGCTAAGCCCATATATCTCTGGCCGGCTACCTGTAAGTGTGATTTTTGGAAGAGATAATGTTCTTTTTCTCTTGGATTTAAAATTTTTATTGATGGTTCTAAACAGTGGTGGAATTTTCTGTTATTTTTCTTTTTGAAAAAAAAAAAAAAGAGAGATTGAATTTACTATCTGAATAGTTCAAACACGTCGGCACTGTTTAATTCGGAAGGATCGGGAATATGGTTTAATTCCTAAGGAAGGGAAGCATGGTCAGCTGGATTAGTGGTTGGTGCCTTCCTCATTCCTAAAGGAACTCTTCTCCCCCCATTGCTCCTGATACAAGTCACTTTAGCCTCTGGGTATCAATAGTTACTTAGTGTCTAAAACGAAGAAGAAACGGATACTATCCAAGAGCTCTGTAGCAATGTTATCTGTGACTAATTTAAAAACAAATGACGTCTCCAGTGGGAGTGGACAGAGGCTGACGTCAGACAGCCCACGTGACGTCTGCCAAGCATACAGTCTGTGAGCACAGGCTTGCTCCTACACGGATCTGAGAACACCTGTGTGTTGTGGTGACCCGAAAGCTGGTGTGTTCACCCAGTGCAGAGGATGGAAGGGAATCCTGAGCATGGCCGCCTTTGGACACTGCAGATTCTCTGGCAAGCATCTATGTCTAGTACCTTCCATAGCAGATATAAAGCAACATCCAAAATTATAAACGTCTATTTAACGTAAGAAAAAAAAATCAAAGCGGAGAGATCCGGACCAGTGGCAAGGTTCTTGTCTGGCATGCACTTACAGGACCCTGGGTTCTGTGCCCAGCACTGAAAAAATAATTCAAGATCAACGTACTTGTAGTTATTACTTAAATATAACCTGTCAACCCTTGTTGGATGTTCCCCCTAGAAGACAGCATAGACATGCATCCACCACAAACGACCGGCACTGCGAACTCCACCGAGAAGAATCAGGGAACACAATTCAGAGATAATAGGACATCCTGCATTTTATTCAGTTCTGTATGACAAAAATAGTAACCTAGTCTACAACATCCATTTCAGTCAGTAGATGTGTCAAGCCACAAGATTTGATCATAAAATATATCCAGGTCTACCAAACACCCTGGCTGGTTCTGGGAGGCCCTCACCCCCGCGTGGTTTTTGCGGTATAAAAATAGTGTCTCTCTTCACCACGCAGAGGGACAGCCAGCCCTGAACGCAGAATGGGGGTGGTCTCTGCGCCTTCATCAGCTGTCTCGTTTATAACACTTTACATTTCTCTTTTCTTAAGTTATATACACATCCTTTTGAGAGAAGAAAGAACACTAACGTGGTACCAAATACCAACCAAGACAAGGGGGGGAGAAAACACACCAAGAGGACACGGATAAATAACAAGACATTCAACTGCGAAAGCACAGCAACGTGTTAAGCCACCTGTCTCCTCTTCCCAGAGCCGAAGGGCCTGCTCCCATCCCCCAGCGAGAGACCGCATGGCCTGAAGATGCTCCACCTCACTACATGGAAAACAGAGCCAGAGAGGTCAGTGTTCATTTCCACAGACAGGAACAGCTAACGAGCCCGGAAGCTCTCTGCTCGGACACAGGCCAGTGGTAGCCATTCGCCTGCGACGCTTTCCCCCGTCCGTTCAGTTTGAGGTGACTGCTCTATCCTTCTGTTTCACACTGTCGGGTTTGGCCTTCAGGCGCAGACAGCTCCCTGCTGAGGTACCCAGCTACCTACAGTATGTCTTGAGCGAATTTTGTTGGGAGTCCATCGCGTCACTTCCCAGCATGCTTGCAGTGCACAAAAATGAGGTAGTACACACAACACTGACGTTCAAGTTTCCAGTCAGCCCCGCCTCCCAGCATCTGGCTTCTTTTGCTCAGTGGATGCAGTTTACACAGGTCGTCAGCAAAAGAGATCGGGGTTCGAATAATCGGGACGACACACCGTGTTTGCACTCGAGAAGACAATGAATCACGGACTTAGGAAATGTCAAGGTTATGACGGATTATACTGCCAGACACTCGGTATCCCAGTCTCATCCGCGCCCTGACCAATGCTGCGAGGCAGCCCCGTATCGTGTGTGAGAGAGACAGAGGGGGGAGCCTACAGCAAGATCGCGCTTGCGCAATGCGCACCTCGCTGTCCTCCTGCCTTCCTGGGTCAGGGGACTGAGCATGATTTGTCAAAGTTTTGTTATGGTGCTCACAGTTTCTCAAGAGGTTCTGTAGAAAAGTTAAATAAATCATGTTAATTTAAGAAACGGCAGACCTTATTTTATTGAGGTGCGGACAAATCCCGGTGGCTTTTTTTTTTTTTTTTTTTTTTTCTGCTTAAACAGCATAGATTTCTCATGTTTGACTTTTAAGACAAAAACAAAACAAAACAAAACAAAAAAAAACAATAAACTGTGACATGGGTTTTTTTCCCCCCTCCATTTTCTTTAAACCGAAGTACTATTTATAAAATACTTTACATCTTTTTTTTTTAAATTTTCAAATTATAGACAAACTTCCCTAATACAAAATTCTAAAAGTGCAATTGTATAAATTAAGATTTGCAACCACGTGATACAAACATTACCTCTTTATCATACAGCTTTGATAATGTGAAATATTTACTCACACGACTGCCTATGAAGCTGTGAATCATTTCACGGTGATGCTTGTCTGTAACCTGCTCCCAATCGGCCGAGGGGCTACAGACCACACTAGAGAACAATCGTTCACATAGCAGCTACAAACGTTTAAATTAAAGGGGGGAGGGGGTGTTACTGACAGGTACTTGCACACAAAAAAGCATGCTATCTTTCCCAATAGAACGTCACGATTTTGCCTGCATTGAATTAATCCACTTATTTATAATGAAGCAAATCTTGCTCTTTAAAAAAAAAAAAAAAAATCACATAGCCAGATGTATTCTGTGATACAAAATCGTCATTTAGGGTTGGGCTATTTTCTTGTCTGTTACCCGCATAATCTTAACATAAATACTATAGACGAAGAGACTGTCATTATACACGGCGTTTAGAGCACTAAACTGCTTCTTCAAGACGAAGAGTCCCTAAAACAGAGTTCAAGTGTCTACAGAGTTTGAACGAAACCATTGAATGCAGCTCACGGGGTTACCGCAGGGGACCCCGTTCCCCCACACAGAGGGGGGTCACTAGGTTTTAGGAGAAATGAAGTAGATATGGTCTGAGCTCTTTCTGTTCCTAAGGCCATTTTTTTTTTTCAAGCACATAAGCTCTTGTGTGAAATTTACTTAAACGGTTGCAGAGTTCTTAAGAACAGTCAAACCCACTGCAGTACTGTGCCTCACTCTCCAGGCCGCCTTACAGCAGCCACACGGTACAGGGATTTTCTGTCGTGGGTGAAGTGTGAACGAGAGCCTAGGCATGTGGGGTCCAAAGCCTGACGCTCCAAGTCTGCAGAGTGGACTCGGGACAGAAGAGGAGGGTGGAGTCTTATGTGTGTCCTGCTAGTTTATTCCAATCTCCTTGTTATCCTCAATGAACCTTGTGAACGGCCGGCTGGCTCCCGTCTCCGGGCTTGCTTTGTCCAAGCTGACGATGGGTGGACTACTGCCAGTGCGCATCTTGTCCACCCCACCAGCCATGGCACCCAGAGGCGGGATGGCACCTCCGCCTAGACTTACTGGGAGCTGAGGGATGCCTCCATTCTGAATGACTGAGATCTCATTGTTCTTCATGGCGAGCCCATTGGTGATGGCAGCGGCATACTGGTTCCAAAAGCTGGGGTCGACATTCATCGCCCGAGCCGCCAGGTCCTTCTGGAACATTTCAGAGAACTTGAGAGCGTCGCCACCCAGCAGGGCCATGGGGTTTTCCACAGAGAGACGGCGGCCACGCCTCGCAGGCGCATTGTTCCACATGTGGGTGCCCATGTGTACCTGTGAGGGGGTACAGAGAGACAAGCCACAAGTAAGCAAGTCGAGAACTCAGAGGCGGCTATGGCTTGATCTCAATGTTTCAGGGGTCCACATTCTAAGCATTAGCACCCGGGGGGTCGGCAGAATGCAGTTAGGGGAGCTTCCCCGAGCACCTTGTATTAGACACAGTATTTCATTCTGTGGATATAAAAAGTGAAACTGGCTCGTTAAGAGGACAAACCTGCTAGATACCAACACACACACACACACACACACACACACACACACACACACACACACACACACACACACCCCAACAGGGCAAAAACAATCCCATAAGACTATAGAGAATAAAGGCCCCTGTCTGTTGCCTTTTCCGTTCTCCAGCTTATTGTGTGCACGTGGTGGTCAGAGGACAACCTCTGGTGTTATCCTTTAAACATCCCCCCACCCCCTTTCCAGATAGGGTCTCTTCCGTCCCTGGAACTCGCCAAGTAGGCTAGGCTCAGTTATCTTCTCAGCTCACGTTCAAGCTCTTACAAGGCCTTGAACTTGAAGTCTTCGAATGTCCTCCTCTCTTGCTTCCCCTCAGACAGGAGAATGAGTGCTAAGACCCTCCCGGCCACCCAGAGCAGCAGGGTCTTTAGGAGGTTCCTGTTCAGTTCAGTGCTGGCTCAGCACAGAAGCCACAGGTCTTGACCACTGGCACTCCCTGGAGAGGCTTCTGAGGCCTAGACAGGTGGTGTCTGTTTAGCTGAGGCCAGCAGCCTGGCCTGGAACCTAGAGCGTCTGTCAGAAGTCAGTCTCCAGACAGCACTCAGCTGAGCTTGGGCTTAAGCAGGGACAGACACAACACATTTCCTCTAGGGTCCAGGAGCTGGGGAACTTCTCATCCAGTGTCCCTCCCAGGGGCCCTGTCTGCAGCCACGCAGATGATGGAACATTCCAGACCTCACAGAGCAGGTCCTGTCTTTGCATCATATGCTAAGGTTTGAGGGTTATGTTTATTTTGTTTTCAGATTAGAGGTTTGTGTCCTGGGCCCGCTCACCACGTATCTATGATGATCCTAGGCCTGGAGCAGAACCGACACCATCGGACAAAGCAGGCAGGCACCCCCCAAACCCCCTACCTCAGGTGGAACATGGACTCCCGATTCATGTCCTACTGTTCAACGGGCTGCATATCTTTTGAGTGTGAGCACACATGCACTACTCATATACACATGCGCACACACATGCACACACTATGTACACTCATCCTGTCTATGTACAATCCACCCACTCCACACATGTGCATGCATACACACAAGGGCAAGGACAGAACCCTCTCTGCCAGGCAGCCTAGAGAAAGGGTGCATGGCACCACCCATGGGTGCCACGTGGCTCGGGCATAGCCTCAGGCTGTGGTCCTCTCACCTTGAGATTGCCCTTGGTGGTGAAGGCCCTGCCACAGATGGTGCAGCCGAAGGGCTTCTCCCCAGTGTGGGTGCGCTCATGGATCTGCAGGGCACTGGCTGAGGAGAAGGTCTTCCCACATGACTGACAGTTGTGCTGCTTGGGTGTCCGGCGTGGCGGGGGTGCCAGCATGGGCGCCAGGCCAGGGCTCATCACTGTCTGGGGCCCAGTAGGGACCTGGACCCCGGCTGGTAGGGCTGGGCCCTCACCCAGTGCGATGGCCTTGCTGTGACCGTTCACTTCCATTTTGATCATGGTGGGCACAGGGCTGGAGGCCAGGCTAGGCGTGCTGTGGCTGGGACCTAGAGTAAAGTTGGGGTCAAACACCTGAGAAGGCAGCTCTTTCAACTTGTGTGTCAGTAAGTGCTGCTTTAAGTTACCCATAGTGGAGCAGCCTCGCCTGCAGACCGTGCAGACAAACGGCCGCTCCTTGGTATGGCTGCGGTAGTGGATTTCCAACGCACTTTTGCAAGCAAAGGGCTTGCCACAGACACCACACACAGTGCTCGCACACTTACCCCGCTCTCTGCTCAGGAACAGCAGGCTGAAAGGGGCCTCCTCCTTGATGAGTGGCCGACCAGGGTGGCCCGCTGTCAGGTCCAGGGCACCTCCATTTCCTGGGCCGGGGGGTGGGCTGTCCAGCCTTTCAGTCTTCAGTGGGATCTCCTGCGGATCCTCCTGGTGGCCAAGCCCTGGCGACTTGGAACGGAAGCTCTCACCATTACTGTGAGCAGGTGACAGAGCCTGGGAGGACGAGGACTCAGACAGGGCAGGGCTGCCTGCGCTGCGGCTCTCCAGGTCTCCCACCGCAGAGGAGGAGTCGTTGCTCAAGCGGTCGCTTTCCCCAGACCCATTTTCCACCGACTTCAGGCTGGCCAGTTGCTGGCAGTTCATGACCGAGTCGATCATTTTCATCTGATTCTCCAGGGCGGCGATGCTGGAGATGACCGACGGGGGTGAGGGTGGACAGGAGCCCGAGTAAGACAGGAGCGGTTTGGAGGAGTCGCTGGCTGTGTCCTTCAGCTCCGAGTCCTCCTCCATGGAGTTCTCGTCGACATCGTCGTCAAAGCTGCTGAGGGTCTCTGCATTCTTCTCATCAAAGGGCAGTTCGGCGTCCATGGCCTCCTGCAGGCCCTCAGGCAGTGGCGTGTTTGGGATCTGTCCCCCCATGTGCATACGGATGTGCTGTTGCAACACCACAGCGTTCGTGAACTTCTTCTGGCAGATGGGGCAGGAATGCTGCACTCGGAGCGGGGGCTTGGCACGGTGCACCCCAAAGTGAGTCTTCAGGTTGCCTTTGGTGGTGAAGGCGCGGCCACAGATCTTACACTTGAAGGGCCGCTCCCCTGTGTGTGTCCTGTAGTGCATCTTCAGTGCGCTCTGGCAGCTCAGCACGCGGTGGCAGATGACGCACTGGTTCGGGTCAGTCATCTTCTTGTCGATGTTCTCCACCAGCTGCTGCAGTTTCGAGGTCTCTGACGTTTGCATAGAGTCAAGCAGCCCGCCGAAAGGAAACTGGGCCTTGAACTGGTCGGAGACAGCTGGAAGACCGGGGCTCCCGAGGCTTGTGCAGGCGCTGTCTGTGACAGTGGTGGCAGCCGGAGTGGGCAACCCGCTGACCTGCCCACCCACCACTGGAGCATCTCCTGTCCTTGTACTTGTGCAAGGCAGGCTGATCGGCTCAGCTTTAGTAAGCGGAGGCCCACCCAGGAGTGGCTGGGGTGACTCGGGCCTCACTGTGATACCAGATTCTGTATTGTTGAGGCCTGGAGACAGAGAGGTGCATTCGCTGGATGCTGGAGAGGGCCTCTGTGGGGACCGGCTAATAGGAGTGATGCTAGGGGAGTCAGTGTAATTGTGGGTACCAGGGACAGTAGGTGGCAGCTGAAGCCCTACTGATGTTGGTACAGTGGGCAGCACTGGCTTGCTGTCCAGCCAGGTGGTCACCGGCTTTTCTGGGGGTAGGGACATGCCGTAGGGAATCCCAGAGCAGGTGGGCACATTGTCGAGGTATTCTGGGACAGGGTAGGGGTTCATCTGAATGTGGGGGTACTTCTCCTTGTGCCTCTGGAAGTGGACCTTCAGGTTGCCCTTGGTGGAAAAGCGGTTCCCGCAGATGTTACATTTGAAGGGCCGTTCCCCTGTGTGGGATCGCAGGTGGATCTGCAACGCGCTGTCGCTGCCGAAGACCTTGGCACAGAACCTGCACTTGTGCTTAAAGAAAGGGTCCTCGGCACTGGCCTTGGGTTCGAACACTGAAACGTTAGGGGGCTTGCCCTTGCGGTGCTTCATAAGAGCCGAGAGGGGGTCCAGGGCATTGGCTGTGGCAGCAATGCTAACCAGCGGGTTGGGGAAGATGACACTGCTGGATGAAGTCTGAGGTAGCAGAGGGCTTGGCAGACTGGAGGCTGAGCTGAGGAGGGGTCCGGGACCCAGGGCAGGGGGCGTAGATGCATTTTGGGGCTGCACCGTGTTGCCTACAGTGCTGGATGCTGCAGCCACAGCTCCTGGAGCTGGGCCAGTGCTACAGGCTGGGTGTGCCCCAGAATCTGTGGGGCCAGCACTAGTGCTACAGGGGGTGCTTGTGCCGGAAGCGGGCTGCGACAGGTGCTGGGGGCCATCGAAGGCTGCCGGCAGGGTGGAGCCTGAGCCAGCAGAGGCAGTGGCTGGTCCAGCGGAAAGCTGGAGGGACGCATGCGGAGTCAGGCCGGGAAGCTGTACTGAGGCTGCTCCAGGGGCACTGGCTGAGGGCTTCAGCGGAGGCCCAGGCTGCCGGCTCATTAGGGCCACCTGGCTGCGGATCTGCTCGATGAGCTGAAGCTGGTGGATCTGCTGCTGCTGCAGTGCCACCAGCTGCTCTAGGATCATGGGGATGGCCACAGCACCCACGCTGCCACCAGCGCCTGTGGTGCCGCCTGCACGCGCACCCTGTGAGAACTGTGCCACGGCCACCTTGGTGCTCAGCAGCGTCTCCAGGGTCACATTGGTACTAGGCATGCTGAAGGCCGCAGGCTCTGGCTGTGGTGGCAGTGCAGGTGGCGGTGGGGGCACACTTGGGCCCGGAGGGCCCTGGTCCGCAGAAGCCTCCACATCCATGGGCTCCACTTCCTTTGCAACAGCCTTCACCTCGCTGCCCTCTGGGGGCGCCACCTCCTCAGCCACCTCACTCTCAGTGCGGTCACTGGGCGAGCTGGCAGGAGAAGGTTCTGGAAAGTCCTCGGAGGGCGGCGCCGGCTCATCATCATGCACGATCAGCACCAGTGGGTTCTTGGTGCAGGTCTTCTTGTGCTGCAGGAAGTCCGCCCACTTGAAGAACTCCGCACAGCACTTCTCACACACGCTGGTTTCCTCGCTGCCGCTCCTGCTCTCACTGCTGCTGTCGGCGTCCTCTGCACCGTCCCCCGGGACGCCTAGGAAACCAAGAAGAGATTACATCAGCCAGGCTCCGCCAGACAGCCACCCTCCATTTCAAAATTTTGCACATCAGTAAAATCAATATTTTTTATTTTGTACAAATTACCCCACTTCAACATTTCTGACATCCCAGCGTGTGTGTTCTATGACTCTTTCTAGCTAGCTAATCATTTTCTTAGCACAATCCATCAAATTATGAGGCTCTATCAATTGTGGATACTGCTTCTTAATGAAATTCCATAGAAGGCATCGATTTCCAATATCTTCATACAATCCTCAGCCACCCTGTCTGTTGGGTACAAAGCCAGCCTTCGACGGGCTCATTAGGATTCCCCTTTACCATCGGGCTTCCTCATTTCCAACAAAATTAGAGACGTCTCTGCCAGTTCACTTAACATTGCCGAGCTAATCCGTAACCTTTCCCACACACCAGCACCTGACAGGAAGCCTGTGTGGTGCGGTCTGGGCTCGTGGATTTATTATCTCTAAACCCAGCTGAGGTGGTGCTGATCTAACATGATCCTACCAGAACCTTCTGAGTCAATAGGCGTTTATTTCACGTAGGAAATTTAGGCTAAATACCACGATCTGTGAACCTAACAAAGAAACTGTAAGCGCTTTTCGAGATCCTAATGGTGGTGCCGTCCTTCTCTTCCCTCTTTCAGAGAACCCGCCAAGTGACTATCAAATATACACCAGGTCTAAAAGGAATCACGTTTAGTACCAATTAATCGGCTCTGTCAGATGCAATATTCTTTGGCGAAATGAACTTAAAATTACATGTTATTGTGACTAGCCAATGGAGTTTGGTGGTTTGCTAACAAACTAGGAATTATATATTTAAAGTTCATTGATGTTGACATGTTTAACATGAGAATGTTGTAGTCAGACACACTTTCTGTACCTATTTTCATCTATTCTCATAGAAAGACTTAGCAAATTATATGCTTGCACCATCGTGGAAAAGCCCTTAATTGGTTACACATGTTTAATTACTGTTGTAGGCAGCCACTTCCTCTGTCTCCCCTAACCCTCTTGTGCCGAATAACAACCGTGTTTAATGAACAACTCTAATTCACACCTGATCAAATAAATAGCCCTGTGTGTGTGTGGGGGGGGGGGAGATCGACCCTCGGTGACACTTCCGGTGCTTGCTTTTTGGGTCACCATGGGGTGTGGTGTCCACCTCTGCCTGGTTTGGTGTGCCAGCTTGGCTTGGGTGCCACTGACTTGAAGGGTTTTTGTTTTTGTTTTATCGGCTTGCAGATGGAGTGACAGCACCAGATCGTCTGAACAGAAGCAAGTGTCACAGGCCAGTCAGCTTGAGGTGGAGCAAACCAGCCCCAGTCCCTCCTGAAAAGGCACTGGTGTTCCAATGCTAGCACATGAACTTACTAAAAAGTCTCTAACAGTTTTCTTTTAAGGTTTCTTTCTTTCTTTTTTCCAGGGGAGAGGTTAATTCAGCACCATACTGAGGAGAGAGATCTACTTGTTGGTTTTGTCTTTTTTTGTTTGTTTGTTTGTTTTTTAAATTTTGTTCCAGAAACTCCCACAGTGCTCCTTGCCTGGAAAATGAAATAAAAATATTTTTGAGGCTGGTCTGTCGCTTTCCACGAGGCCATTATTTCCAGGTAATTTATACACGCCTTTAAAAATTATTAGCAGCATTCAATTAGCATTTTCTTAACTGGCTAAGCCATTTGAAGGGGAAAGAACTTAGAGCTGCAGCCCATAAACCCCATAGACTTTTAAACTAGGCTCAGTGCGAAGATCAGGCTGCAGCAAGCGCTCTCATTACTGCGTGGGGGAAGGAACGTAATAGGTATCTGTAATGAGGTTGAGGGTAGCTAGGAGCAAAGACACAGCCGATTTATACCACAGATAGGCACATTAGCAAAACAAATACTCCGTGCTCAACTTTGCTCAATGTATGCAAAACTAATTGTAAACCTGCTTAAGGTTATGGAACGGGGTTGGGGGTGGGGGTGGGGGTGGTGCAGGATTTTTTTTAATCATTGAATAAAAACAAACTTCGAGCTCCTTAAAATTCCAGTAACTTAATTTCGAAAGTTGTAACAACGTGCCAGTTTTTAACTTATGATTTCTCTTTAATTGTTTAATGTTCTTCAAAACTGCACATATATCATACATTATATATAATATATCATTTATCGTGTACCACATACCATATATCATATATTATATATGCTTATTTGCATTAAGCAGTAAAATAAATGCACAGAAATAGCAAAGCAGGAGGCTGACTTTAAAAAGTTCCTTTCCAATGTGCAAAGCCATGATATAAAGGGTACTAGTCAAAAATTGCTAATGCCTTGAAATACTGTCTACATGAGTTTCCTTTAAGGAGATAGAAATGTACAGTACAAAAAACGCACAAAAATTGAAAGTTTAAAATTTAAATTTACAGTATCAGACAATATCCCATCAAAAGAATGCTTTACATTTAGTGTATGTTAGAAAAAATTCATTCAGAGGATGCTTCAGGGTGGGCTGACTTTGAGATCATTTAAAGTGCATTCAGTGTAGACAGAATTAATCTGCACAACTGTAAGTAAGTTATACCTTCAAATATGAGCATTTCCCAGATTTCCCTTATGACATAGTGTAGCGCTGTGACCCAGAACACCGGTGCTTTTCAAAAGGGTCTCAGCCCAAACAATTCTCTATTTACCTTAAAGATTTGCATTTTTACATTCCCATTAGTATTTTTTTTCATTGTGTTAAAGTGCTTTTAGGGTTCACATCCAGATGCACTGACTGAAGCTGAGAAGGGAACCCTCAGGTAATTTCTTTCTTTTTCTCTTTCTTTCTTTTCTTTTTTCTTTTTTTCCCACTGCAAGGGCTGCTAAATTATAAGTGTTTCTTAGCTGTACAGAGTGTGCCCGGAATATTTAAGCACATTCTGCCAAATAATGTCATTTTGTTTAACACAATGTTAAGTGACAATTATACCGACATAAGATACTTTGTTCAAAGTACAGCGATCCTCCACCTATATTCCTCACAGACTGAAGGAGGAAATTGTAGGAAAAAGGCGTTCTGACCCTCTGGAATCCTTAACAGTTCTTTATGTTAATGAGCCCAACAAGGAAGCCAAGCTTCATCATGAATTTCACTTTTGGCCAAAGAGTGATCTTAAAAACTACAGTCAGTGAGGGGGAAAATTCTTCAGTATGATTAGCATTTCTTATCTGGGGCAAATAAATTAGAACGACCACTTAACATTTCTGCTGGGGTCTGTTTAAAAATGCCAGTAACACAGACACTTCAGTGTCTTCCATGCCCAAAGCTAGGGCTGGGCTCTCCAAATGTGAATGCAACCAGACCTCCTTTATAAAAGTTGGAGACAGGCAGAAATTTATTATGATAGGCACAGATACAAATCAAAGACTAATGTTCCCTCTGTGAAACTGAACCTGCCTCCCTCTATTTGAAATGTTTTTAAGTCACAAGATACTCTTTAGCTGGACTGACGGACGATCGGGAATAACTGAATGTGGTGTGCTTTCCTAAGGACAAGACTCTCTGGAGCATCGAGACGCTTTACTGCCTCACAGATCGCGAGTGCTGACCTCTGATGAAATCCTACAGAGAGGGAGAGAAATTCCATGAGAACCTGCTTTTGAGCCCAGCCACGCATAACAGTGTCTATGTATGAAACTGACGGTGTTATTTGTTTCTGCAAGTGAAAACCCAGGTGGGTGCCCTGGCTGCTTTATATTTTATCACGTCACCGCTGCTACTGGCCTTTAACTGCCATCTTGTAAGCCCAGGTTATATTACCCAACCATGAACCATGTCTCATTTAAGCTTATGCTCTGAACTGGCCACCGTGCTAAAAAAGTAAAAGTTATTAACTCACTAATTAATAATGCTAAAGTTTTTATTTACGGGTAACTGGAGTCAGAGAGGCACACTCTTCAAAAGGACAACAAAAAGAAATCTTTAGGAAATGTATTGGCAATTCAAATTTTTTCTTTCTTTCTTTCTTTCTTTCTTTCTTTCTTTCTTTCTTTCCTTTCCTTCCTTCCTTCCTTCCTTCCTTTCTCTTTGAAGAGAGGACTTAAAAATCAAGCATTCTAATTGGTCTCATCTGTGTCAAAGTAATTTATATATATTTTTTGCCTGGTGGTTGTTCAACAGCTAAGATTTGAAACTCACTAGGCAGGGATTAAGCAGGCATTTTATAGCACTTCACTCTAAAGGTTACATACACTTATCCGCTAAGGGGAGAGAAAATGCTAACCAGTTGACCAACTAATTCATCTGGGTGTTGGATAGGGCCTTCTTCCTAGTTAGCAGACCGGTTGGTTAGTGACAGTGGCTACCAGGTCATGATAAGCATCAAAAAGCCCACACAGCCCTCACTATTCTGGGAAACCAGTCATCTGGACTGGAGGAGGCAAAAGAAATAAATTTGGGGTTGGTTTGTAGCCCTCCCAGCACTTGGGCTTCCTAACTCCATCTTGCAACAGTCACGTTTGTGACTGGAGAAGGGGAAGGCCCGCAGTCCCTCAGAGAAAGTCACAGGCACCTAGCCAGCTGCACGGCACTGGTTCTAAAAGTATTTTTGTATTCGCGTGTTTAATGAAAACCTCTCAGTTTTCCTCACCTACCGAGCTTCCCAGTGAGTCTCTTGCTTTCACTTCTGGTTAGTTTTGGAAAATGACACCATTCTCTCTCTCTCTCTCTCTCTCTCTCGTCTGTCTTCTAGAGCATGATGATCTGTCTCAAGCCCCAAGTGAAAAAACGTGGCAACGTATACAGATGAGACTCCACGCTTTCTCTATACAAAGATTCATGCTCAGCTCTTAGCGAGGCTTAATCTTAGTTTTTCTTTTCAGAAGTGTAAAGAATTTCACTCATTACAAAGCAGCAGTAAAATTGATGATTTATGGCTTCCTTTCCTTTGCTACATATTTTCAATCCACTACAATTAACAGAGGGAGAAGGCAGACTTGTTTAGTACAGAGAGAGGCGTGTTAAACTTCCCCTCTTAAACTTTAAAACGCCAGGTAGGTCTTCCTGACAGGAAACCCTACTTTTTCCTTTGTCTTTCTGTCTCTCAAAAAATGTAGCAAGCATTTCTCAAGTTTTCTCAAAGTCTTTGGAGACACTTATTTTCTTGCAAATTAATTCTTTTTTAACTCCTTAGGATAGCCTCGAATCCCATAAAGAAAGATGAATTATCGCCATGCTGAGCCCAAGCTGTGTCACAGGAGGAGACAAATAGAGACCCCCACTGGGTTTAACAATGTAGAAGAAATTCCAGGCGCAAAAGAAAAATTTCTGTCCTTTCCCCCAGACCCGGAAGCCTGTGCTCACAGAGTTGAACAGTGGAGGGCAGTCTTGCTATGCTCAGGGCGGTACTGACCCACAGGATCCCTCTTACTCAGTGGCCCACATCACAAATTTGTTAAGTCACGACCACCTGTGGCACAGGCCCCGGGCGTCTTCTGTTTAAACTGGTTCAGTTCTGATCTGTGCAGTGAGGCTCCTCACCGGGGACTGAGACACTGTCCCTTTATGGGATACAAAGTTGAGGTAGCAGCGAACACAGTTACTTTGATAGAAAGATGTTTGTAGCACTTCAAGGTGTTTGCCAGGCTTGACTCCCTGAGCTTCATAAAACGAAACAAAACAAAAAAACCTAATAACAACAACAAGATCCTCCACAGACCTGAGACGTGTCAGAACCCAGCGACTCTGGTCGTAATTGGGTGAGGGTGGCTTAAACACAGAGATCTCCACGATCTGAGGCAAGAACATCCTTTCATGACATGCCTTCTACCAAGTGTCCATTTGACTGAAATCCACTATCAGAGCTCATAGAAACCCTCCCAGCCCCTCACTCTCTTGAAGAGGGGTTGGGAAATAGAGTGACCGAGCAAAATGGATTGCCGGCAGAGATGTCTACGGTGAACTAGCTCTCACACTAGCACCACAACTAGGAAAGAGACTGAGATCACCTGTAAGTCTAAGGCTTTAGGCAACCGGGCCAGGCGATTAAATCATTTCCACCGCTGACCATCACGTCGTGGTACTGCTTCCTTTCTATGGGAGAAATCTGCATACAAGCAGAAAGTCATCCCGAAAAAGCCACCACCCACCCCCACGACGCCAGTGACTCTGCATGTGTACAAACGACACAAGACTATTATCAAACAGCTCAGCCTGAGGCCACTCTGAGGACCCCGCAAGGCTGAGGAGGGAGGACAAAGTGCCCTGGCACCTGCAGGGTTAATTAAACCGTTCAAGACGTAATGGCTACACAAAAGCCAAGCCAGTTTCTCTTCTTCCAAGAGCTATAAACACTTGTGCTGAGCTGGATGGCATTTGATAAGCTTGCACCGCACGGAACAAACTCGTGGGATCTCTGGTTAACACTCAGGACTCGGGAGTTCACGCTTAACAGAACGGTGTGGCGAGTTCTGTGGCCAAGGTCAACGGCACAGAAGCACTAATTGTATTATGAGCTTGACATCTAGCGGTCACCCCTGGCAGGGCAAAGCAGGCAAAGGTTAAATCAGCAAGGCTTGTCACCACAGTCCTAAGGACTCACCTTTAGGGGAGAGGAGACACCAGCTGGCCAGCGGTCTGCCACCCACCTTCCCTAGGACCACACTTTAAAAAAAAAAAAAAAAAAAAAAAAAAAACCAGTTCCATGCCTCACTGTGAAGAACGCACAGGGGGCTGCGCCTCCTAGAGTACACCCCACTCAGTTAGAGGTGAGGGGAAAGGTCCCCCCTCCGAGGGGAGACCACTCAGGAACCATCTGCCCCCTTTGTCGGCCAGAACCCCTTGCCTTTAATTAAGAAACAGATCAATCTTGGTCTTGAGCATAAAGGTCATTCCATTATTTTGTTAAAAAACTGTATTTTTCACTTTCTGGGGGCATTACTAGCTTTGTCTGTCTGGCAGCCACACAGTTAACCCAATACCTTAAATCATAACCGTGTTGAAATTACAACAGAAAAAAATCCAACATAATTAAAAAAAAAAAACAGTTTACCTAAAACACTAAAATCCGATTTTTCACATAGATTGCATGTGAAAAGCGCAACTCAACACGCACCTCACTGCAGTAGCAGAATTTCCTCACATGTTCCACATGTTCACGAGAATGTCTAAGATCCACTGGCCTCTCCTATACTGGCAACCAGTCAAGAAATGGTGGACGAAAACAAAAGTCAGCGAGACAGTAAAGGGAAAGAGAGAAAAAGGAAACCCTTCTTTTTCGTATTTTTTTTTAAATGACACTCAAAACTAGGTTGCTGTATTAAAAGATGGTGAAAATCGCATTAGCAGCTTTAAGACGTTTAACTTACTTACACAAGACCTTGTGCCAAGACTTACACATGAGGATGCTAAATTCCAACTGATGGTCAGTTCACAAGAACAGAAATCTTGGCTCTGTTTACTGCATTCCCCATCCCCAAAGAAAATGCTCTGAAGGCCACCAGGAGGTGGACGGTGGGGCTGAAAATGAAATCTGACCTACTTTTTGTCTGTTTTCGACATCATTCTAGATACAAAGAAATAATCGGCTTGCTAAGTAATTCCTGCTGTTTCCCCCTCTGTACCTTCCCCTCTTGCTCTGTCTGGACACATCTGAAGAACCTGGATTATGCACAGCTTTGAAAAGTTTAGAATACACTCTACTTAAATGCCTTAACTCTTGTCTCATAATCAGCTCTCTTTAAGGTGGAATTCATGGGCGCCCATTTTAACAGTGCGCATTTTTAAACGGGTTAAGTTTTTTTTTTTTGAGCTCGATTTTAAAAAGAAATGTTTGCAAATTCTTTCTCCCCCTCCCCTCCTCCACTTACTTTTTTCCCCCCCTTTTTTTACCTTTCGTGTTTCAGAGAAAACAATCTGCCAGTGGTTGTAAGAAAGTGGCTTCAGTATTGTCCCTTTTGGTATGCTGAATTGTAAATGCGAGTACTGGGGGAGGGGGAGGCAGACCCTGCATATACAGATAAAAGAAAAAAGGTCTCCTCACTGAGCTCTGGTGGCTTTCTATCCCTGAACTTAAGCAGTCTGTGAATTCCACTGCTTAGCTCTTAGGTCGAAGCTTACCACATTTGAAAGAAATTTCAGGATAGCCATATACTGTAAACGGGTAGAAAATAAAAACACTGCGAGGTCATTAGTGACCACAAAAAGATGCACCCTCAGAACTGTTTTAAATTACAACATTCTTTTGTTCTTCCTCAAACACAGACTTTTCCAGGACTGAGAAATGCATCTTTAGTAACTGCCTTTATTTTTCTTTTGCCGCACACGGTTGCAATGTCTTTAAAGTTCTTGGTAGGACTTGAGGGTGGCACTGTCAGTGCAAGTTTTAATTAGTTTTTCTTAGAAACGAAAATCTTCAGCTGGCTCTTGGGTGGCAGAGATCTAACTGAATCCCAGAGCTGAATCACATCTATTCCTAAGATGGGGAATAGTCACGAATAAACAGTTTTAAGTGACAGTTTCTAGCAGGGAGTTGAGTCTCAGTAACTTAAAATAATATCCCAGGGTAACTCCAGAACTCTCCATAAGATAGGGCTGCTTGCTTTCATGCAGATTTGTCATTCATTCCTTCAGTCTAAAAGGTGGAGAGGACCAAAGCTATTGCTGACTTTTCTTATTGCTTGTCTAAAAACCAAATCCTGGGGAAAAAAAAAAAAAAAAAACAAATCAAACCTTAAAATATTCGGTTTCCACTGGAAATCAACATGACTAGGCATCTTTGGCCTCTATATTCAGTCTCTCTCTCTCTCTCTCTCTCTCTCTCTCTCTCTCTCTCTCTCTCTCTCTCTCTCTCAAGGTATCTGTTCTGTATGGTATTAACAAAAGCCTTCAATTCCTCTGCAGAGGTGGACCTGGCGCTTTAATTAACTTGTCACACCCAAACTGATACAAAGGAACCATTTACTTCATTTCTAAAACACTGTAGACTTGGCTCGCTGGTAACTTCACGCAGCAGCACACGTTTGCCTCCTCTGCATGCAAAACAATTTAAGAATTTGAAATGACAATGGAGTAATTTAGTTTACACAACCATTTATCTTAAAAAAAAAAAAAAACTACCTCTCTTGGCTATGTTAGAGTTAAGACAGCATGAGCATTCCTTGACTTCATAGGAAACAGAGTATCTTTTATGCTCCAGGAACAATCTGCTTCAGAACAATTAAATCAGAAAGAACTTATTTTAATAGTTTGCCTGAACTACCCTTCAAACCCGAACAGCACATGCAGCTTTACTAGGGCTCAGCCTCAGACAGGCTATTTTTGGCCTGTTGCAAAATATGATGAGGAACTGTGGTAACCTCAGGCTCAGAAGTCGGAATGACTGTAGAAAACACAGCCTGGATAGAAACACTGCTACTGAAGGGAGAGAAAACCTGGATATGGAAGAGTCTCAAAATAAATTCGAGCAGCGAGCAGAATTCAAAAGAGAACTCGTAAATAATTGACTATCTGGGGTTTTCAACACGGTCGGGGTTATATATCCTCTGACATGTTTACACGATTAACTTTACCACACTCACATTTCTGAAGCGAAATTAAAAATGAACAACAGTGCCTCGGCTTGCTAATTGTTAAATACACGAGGTTTTACTCTATTAATTAAAATATGCTTTAATAAAAGGCGACATTGCACATTTTGATAACGACCCTACAAAGCGGAGAAGTATTTACACTGTTGCATTTTAGAGCGGCTGTGAAAGCGGATTTTGAGCTATTCAGGAGCCGCAATAATGAAGCTTTAAAATTCCTCACTGGGATGCAGTGTAGTTCTTTTGAGGGAAAGACTGTCTTTCTCATTCGGCAGAAATAAATCCATTCATTTGATCATGTAGTCATTGAGGGTAATACAAAACAACCCAAGTGTGAGAAATTCTATGTGAAGAAGTAAACAAAACAAAAAAATCCATTTCCATGACAAAAAGATTCTTTGTCCCTAATCTACCCAACATATGCAAGCGTTTCTTTTTAGCATATCGCCCGTTCTAATCTTGGCTGACTTGGCTGCAGAGATGCGGGTCCCTCACCTCACGGCAACAAAAAGACCCAACGAGTCCCATTTGATTTAATTCATTCCAGGGCTGCTATGGGCATTTTCTCACTTTCGACTGCGACGTGCATGCTTTGTCAAACTTTACCGCTGTGTGTGAAAAACTTAAATTCCGTCTATTAGGGTTTTTGAGGTTTGTTTTTTAAAGAGATGCTATTATTTTCATAGCTAAAAAGATTATTTAGTATCTGCCTCTAGACAATTTACAATAGGCTAGGTTCATCATAAAAGTTGACTTTTAAGGAATAAATTATTCGAACTAGTTGGGGGACTCTGTGTCATACGCAGCCGCCCCTCCTCGGCCTCCTTGCTGGTGCCCTGAGGACCCTAGCAAGGCGGGCCAAAACTGGCGCCCAGGGCTCACCATTCAGGGTGCCATAAACTTAAGGGTGCCAAAGTTCAACTACACTAAATTCGCATCTTCTCTAGTGTTTAACTTCCACATCGCCCATCCTGCACTTTTGGATGGTACTAGGAGGAAGTTCCTACCATCGAAGTAACTGCGAAGGTGCCTCGAGAGCCCGATTTCGGTACGTCCAAAAGAGTATGAAAAGGCCGAAGGGAAAAACTTGGAATCCGCCAGAAACGTGCTGAGGTCCTACCGCATACACGCACTAGCCCCCAAAAGAAACAGCTGTGCTCGCGCCCCACAATTCCCTAGTCGGCCATTAACGAAAGGCCAAGAGACATTTACTTCCCCACTTGCTTCCGAAAGGGATGATTGGATTTGTCAACGCTCTGGGACACCGCGGGGTTCGCGGCCTGAGGGTCACCCGAGGCGGCCTGCTGGCGGCATCAGGGACAAGCAACAGAGACTGGGATCACCGAGGTGGCGTTGGGCCCCCGGGTAAGCTCCAGGCGAGCACCGGCTGAACACTAAGGCGCGCGGCGCCGAACAAAGCTGGCCAGGAGGCAGCTTCCAGGGCCCGCGTCCAGCGGTAGGTGAGCCCCGGACGCGTTCCCCGCTGCTGCACCCTCTTTGGGGTCAGTTCTGAGCTAGACCAGGGGTCCTGGCGCGTTCTGGAGGCTCCCGGCCCCCCAAAGCAGCGTGTGGGCTCAAAGAGCCAGAGCCGCTTGGAAGCCGCAGCGCAGACCCCCCCTCCCGCCCGCTCGCCTCCAGCCGGCCTCTGCCTCCAGCCCAGCCGACTCGGATCCGTCCTGGAGCAGCCCGGCCTCAGCGCCCTTCGCGCGCAGCTCCCCAAGTATGAGTAGCGGAGCCAAGTTTACTTGGCCCGCAACTCTTTTCCGCTCCCGCGCGCTTCGAGGGAGTACCAGTCCGAGTTGGCCAGCCTGGCCGAGGGGCCGGACTCAGAGCTAGCTCTGGCTCACAGGAACAGGGGAACTTTTTCCCACTCCAAGACGCCCGCAGTCGCTCCCACCGCCCGCGCTTCCCAACCTGGGTGGGCGCCCCAGAACTCTGGGCCACCCTGAGGTCCGCGGCCCTCACCGTGCTCCGAAGCCCCGTCCTGCGGCGGTAGCTCCTCGTCCGACTTGAGGTGCTGGGGCTTGGCCTGCTTGCGCCGAGACATGCTGCTGGCGGCGCTCCGGCCCCGTGCGGGGCAGCGGCATCAGCAGGGTGGCCGGCGGGGACAGCGCAGGGTGGGCGCGGGGCGGTTGGGGGCGCGGGGGAGCGGGCGCGGGGGGGCGGTGGCGGCGGCTGCGCGGGCCGCGCATGGGGCTGAGCAATTGGGCTGGTGAATAATGCATGGCCATTAGCGGAGGGCCGCGCCGATTGGCCGGCCTCCAGCGGACTCCGGCGGTGCAAATGAGGCCGCTCTCGCAATTAGCGGCCGCGCTGGCGAGGAGGGGCCGCGGCGCCTGCGGACCGGGTGCGCGCCGCCCCACGCCGCTCATCGCGGGTTCCACCGCTCGCCCGAGCTCAGGCGCTACGCTCCTCCGTCGCCCAGGTGCGGCTCCGGCGGGCGGGGTGTGGCGTGGCCGTGGCGGCGGCCTCCGTGCCGCTCAAGCTGCAAACTTTGGTGGCGTCCGCGCGGCGCCGTCTCCGCCGGCGCGCCGGGCTCGCCCCTTTATAGAGTGTCTGCGCCGCCGCCCGCGCCGCGCACCCCCCCTGCCGCCGCCGGGCCGCCCCTCCCGGAGCGAGCGACCGCGGGCAGGGCTCCGGCCCGGCGCCTTTGTCTCGCCCGGGCCGCTCGGGCGCCGCACTGCCTGCGCTCCGGGCCGGCCGACCGCTTCTGGTCCTCGGGAAGCGACTCGCCTCCCCGCTCCGCTTGCCCAGCCCGCTCCGGCTCAGGTGTCCCTGTCTCTGGACTTTCTTTCCCAGCTCCTGTCCACTTCGCGGGGTCCTCCGGCGACCTGCCAGGCTCGGAGGCTCGCGGCCGGAGCGGAGTGCGCACCGTGGGGTGGCGGGACTTCGGCAAGAGCAACTTTCCGGTTCGGAAGCGGCGCCGGCCGCGCGGCTCCTCCCCTCCCTGCGTTCTCCTCCCCTCTGCTGTCCCCGCCTCCCCCCCCACCCCCGGTCCCCACCGACTCTGGAGCGCCTGCCCCGCCCGCTGCCACCACCAGGGCTTCACGGCTCCGCGCCCGCCTGCCAGGGCCTCCCCACCGCGGACAGCTTCTTAAGTCCAGGGGAGGGAGGGGACAGCGGGGCCTAGGTATCGCTCCCCCCTTTCCGTTCCCGCAGGCTCCGTGGCCCCAGTGCCTACTGTCCAGGCCTACGGAGTGGGCAACGAATGCGACTCAAAGTTCCAAGTCCATGAAAGTCCAGCGAGCCTGCCGCGTGTTGTCGGGATTTCGGGGATAACGTGGGGGCCAGGTGAGGGGGTCACGCATGTCTATGCCAGACGGGCACCCTTGGACAGCTGGCGAGGCGCGCTCCCCGCCCCGCCCCCCCACTCCCGCGGTCACGCGAACGCGGCCTCGCTCCCGCGCGCACACTCGCGCGCTCTCCTACACCGAGCGCACGCGCCCGCGTGCGTCCTCCATCCCAGAGCTGCCACCAGGATGTGCCCCAGGCCTCGCCGCAGCCGCTCCAATGCCCTTCTCCCCAGCATATGTGTTATTTTTTCCCCTTCTTCTTAAATTTCTTATTTTTGCCTGTGCAAGTAGCTAAATTGCGGAGCTTGGCTCAGATGGCCTCCCGGAGTTTACCCTGGTTCGTTCTGTGGGTGGAGGGTGGGAAAGTAAGCTGACCCTCAGCCCCAATGCCCAGCGACTTGCGAGCTTCCCGCAGGGCTGAGGGAACGAACCGCCTACTGATGGACTCTCCTGCCCCTCCACAGCATCCCAACTTATCTGACTCTCCGGGCTCTTGGAAAGCTGTCTTTCGGTTCTAGGCTTGGGTTTTCCCACACTGCATTCTCCCGCCCCGCATCTAAGCCTAAGTTCCACGAAGCAACAGCTTTAGGCTCCGGGAAGAGCGCAAGAGAATTGTGCTGAGGAAGAACGCGCACAGGTTGGAGTCGCCTCCAAACAGCCCCAAGAGCCACTTACGAAAAAAAAAATAATTCCTTAAGGTTGGTTTGTTTTTCCTTTCGGTGGAGGGTGTACTTATTTAAGTGAAAAAAAAATTAAAAGCAAATAAAAGATGTTCGAAACCGTGAATTCTGTTTTAACACACGTATACACTTACGCACACGGATGGCACGTTCGCAGTTAAGTTACAGGGATGAAATGGCTCACTGTCGCTGTAACCACGCGGTGAAGTTCTGAATGGTTGCAGAGTATGGGGAGGGGGGGGTCACACGTGCCTGGTTCAGAGGTGTTTGGCGACACAAAGTTTCCATCTAGGACTTTGAGGCGACCGGGGCAGGACTTTTACTATAGAAAATGGACAGAGAAAAGCAATGCAATACGGGCAGAGAGAGAGAGAGAAAGAGAGAGAGAGAGAGAGAGAGAGAGAGAGAGAGAGAGAGAGAGAGAGAGAGAGAGGGAAGTAGGGGCGTTGTGATGGGAGAAGGTATAATGTGTGAAATGAAAGATTTTGCAAAAATGTATAAGGCCAATAAGAGCTTGACAGAAGTTGCAGTGACTTGGCGAGAAGATTGTCACATGTCATCTGTGTCCCGCAGCTGGCTAAAAGTGCACCGATTTTTATGGTTTGCTTTTCTCTCCCTCCCTCTCTATCTCCCTCCCTCTTCCCCCTCTCCCTTTCTTCCTTTTTCTGGCACACTTCAAGGGAGAATCAAAAGCGGGTTCCCACAAAGTCTGAAGTCTTTCAAGGAAGATGGATCCCACTGGATCCCAAAACCGCCTGGTCCCTATTCATTTAGGTCATGTTAAGCCACTCTCAACCCTTTCCTTGTTGCTTGAGGCCCTCTTCCCTCCTCTTCTCGCGCCCACCCCTCCTGATCTGTAGCAAGCCGGCATGCTCGCCCCAGGTCTTTCTTGCCAGTGTAACTGTTTAATTGGAAGACTTGCTTTGCATTTTCTATGAGGTGTGGTTCTGGGAGGACCATTCTAGTCCCTTCAATGAAGGCGAATCCAGGTCTGGCCCTTGTAAAAGGAGCTAGCCCTCGGATTCCAGAGGTGTGGCTCGACTGATGGGAATAGGAGGGTGAAGAAGGTGGGGCTCTGGCAGAAGTGGACATTGCTAACCCATCTCTTCAGCGAGTATGTAAGGATGCCGGATGCTGAGGTCTCCATGTGGGACCTGGCCAGGGTGGTTTGCCATGGCAGGGTCGTGGTGAAACCTGGCTGAGCTGTGTGGTTGAGATTGCAGGCTACCTAACTCCCTTGAGGCCGACTTCGCTGGAATTTCGTTGAGAAATGCTGAGGGAAGAACGAAGCCCTGTGTGTGACAGAAGCCTATTGCAGATGCCCTCCACTGCAGAAGGGCCACACTCAAGTGGATCCCAAAGGCAGAGACCAAAGAAGAGGGTTTTTTTTCTTTTAAAGGAAAATTGGAAAACCTAACTTCCTGCTTACCTAGCCTCTCCCTCCCTCCCTTTCTTATGCTTCTATGGTAAAGCTTTCATTGTTCTTATGCAGTGTGGTAAATTTCAATGAGAAGAGTTTGCATCTAAAGCCTTAATCAAAACAGTCTATTGCAAAGTGACAGGGTGTTGTGGGGGTATTTTCCCCAATGAGGCAGGAAGCAGGCTCTCGGGCTGTGCCCAGAAGAGGTGCACGCTCCACGGTAGTTAGAGGAGCACACAGTAGTACAGTGTGCACACGGAGCATGCACGCTTACGGCATGACCACTGTCTATTAAGATATTGCAATACCTAAGCACCATTGCAAAAACAAAAGTTGCTTTTCCTCCCTGTAATTAAATCTAATTTGTTAATTGTCTCTCCCCCTGCGACGCTGTTTTCGTCTTAAGAGGTGACACGTTATTATTTCGTCTGCTTAATGATATTATTTACAAATTAATACTGTATATTTTACATTAATGGAACATATAATTAGGTGTTTGAATTAATTTGTATCATTTCTTCACATGAAACAGAAAGCCTGTCTGCAAGATTGACTTGACAAGGCGAGGTGACTAGTTGATTTCTGACTTCACTGGTCCCTGAAGATACCTGACTCTGGATCCACAGGAGACAGTTTTACATAGCTGGACTTGACATTTTCTTTACAGCGTGGTTATTTCTCCAGTTCCTTCACACAGAATAGGTATTCAGATATTAGGGCTTTTGTTTTCTGTCTTCCCTTCTCCCTCGCCGCCGTCACTCCCTTCCCCTCGGGTTCCTTCCCCACCCCCCACCCCCAACTTTTGTTTTAAGTCCTTTGGGTTAGATTCAGCATGGTGTTTGCCCGTCTTCAATGCTGTGACAAGTGACCGCTAATTGGTTCTCACCAGAGCAAAGATATTACCATACTAATATTATTATTGGTAAGAAGAGGTAATTGATAACACCACCTGCCACTCTGGGGCAATCACAATGATAAATGTTTCCATCAACAGGAAATCTGTGCTTGGTGTACCACAGCCCAACGCAAACAGCATGTCAAGTGCCAATTATTGAGATGTTGTTTTCCTATTACAGGGTGTGGTGTGTGTGTGTGTGTGTGTGTGTGTGTGTGTGTGTGTGTGTGTGTGTGTACCAGAAAGCATGTAGTCAAGAATTATACTTGTCGGGGGTTGGGGGGGTGTTTTATCTGAGCTTGAAGCTCTTCCACTTGAAGTTAACTAGTTAAATCCGGGCATAGCCCTGCCCACCCCAGATTCAGCTCAGCCTCTGCTCTGATTGCTTTTTGCATTCAAAGTCATTGAAATAAATGCGCCCAGATTCTTTTAATAGGAGGGAGCCATGTGCTTCGTATTTAAATCCGCCTTGCTCCCTGTGCCTTGGAGCCTTGCTGCATCGTCCCTACAGGGTACCATGCAGCTTCACTAGAGGCATCACGGTGAAGCAGTCCAAGACCTCACACACACACACACACACACACACACACACACCACAGTCATCTGCATGCCGTGGGCTACAAATGTTATGGAAGTCCTCCTCCCCTGACCACCAAACTTTGAATCTGGGTTGCATATGGCTGGGAATCAGGTGCTTTAAGCATATATATATATATGATTATATAAATGATGCCAGGGCTGAAAACTTTGACTCCCCTGCCTGTGGGGGAGGCTCAAGTGATTATTATTAGCTTGCACTAATAGATGCAGGCCTCAAAAGGCGAAATCAGCTATTGATAATTGCAAGAAGTATAAGGCAGCTACTGTATCGATCGCCTGGCCCCTTATTCCCCTGGTATGGGAGAGATAAGAAGACTCACTCTTTAGTGCAATATAATTTCTTTTGACCTATCTGCTTGCTACAGACTTATGATGAATAGCCGGAGTGGCTAAAGTCCTTTATCACGAAAGTTACCCCTTGATATAATATTGATTCTTTATAACTAGCTCCAAACACAAAAATCAAACTGTCCTCTTGACCATCATCATCATCAATATCATCACAAAGCCTTCGGAATAAAGATCAGCTGCAGCCTGAAAACGCTTTCTGTAATCTCCCTGGCTAATCTTTATTTGCTGATGATGAAAAGGGGAAAAAATGTGTGTGTGTGTGTGTGTGTGTGTGTGTGTGTGTGTGTGTGTGTGTGTAATGTCATTTGGACGAACACTCTTACACATCCTAGGTCAAAGCAGGCCTGTTTCTTCCGGGGAGTGCTTCATGGCAGGCTGATGTGCTCAGGCCTGCTAGGCCTGGCCTTGGAGCTGTCTCCTGGAGTCTTGGGTCTGAGGGGGGACCAAAGGGGCTCAAAGGCTCCTGACTAGCTGCCTTGCACTGGAGATAGGAGTGGCCCAGAGCCTTCTGCTCAGCCGGAAAACATCCTCTTCCTGGGTGCTCTGACCAGCCTGAAGCCCTGGCTCCCGAGAGGAGATGGGGCTCGCCGGGTGGGCTGGCCAGCAGCGAGGGGCCCTTCAGCCTAGAGGCGACATCAAAGGCTGCCCCTGCAATTCGTGTGCATTTCCCTCAATTAAGGGCATTTCCTGTCCTCTCTGCTTCTCCGCTCGCCCCGCCCACCCCCACCCCCACCCTCCACACCAGCCTGGTCTAAGGGCACGCCGGGGGGACCAGAGATTTGTAGTCGATTCCCCCAGGAATGTGCGTGAGGACGCGTGTACGCGCGTGGGCGCCAGAGGAGGTCCACTGAAGGTCTATCGTGGCCGAGTTTCAGGCACATTTGGGGAGGTGTTAAGTGGAGGGCAGGGTGAAGGTGAAGAGAAAGTACTCCTTCCTCCTGGAGCATTCTGGGCCCCATAGCCCAACTTTAGAGGCTTTACTTCTGGCCTCCGCCAGTGGCTCTTTATGGACCCCAAGTGCAAGATTCTCAAGAGGCCCCTCCATTTAACACACCACTGACTTTGATCCCTTCCCACACGCATTTCTGTAACCTTCAGATGTCAAGAGCCAACCCTGTGGGGGTTGGGGACACATGAAATGGATGCAAGAATGTTGGGCTGCTGGGGCCAAGGCCAGGGGACCACCCCCTGCAGTTTCCTAATTAGCACAGCGGTAGGGGCTGGGGCAGCACAGGGCGTCTCTCTGGAGTACTGCCCCTGGCTGGGAGGACTAAGTCTCTCACTGGGCAGACTCCTTAGAGGTCTTGAGTTCCTGTGCCGATCCTTGGGAGCACGGACTATAATTTCTAACACTCCCATGTGGGCGGTGCCGGTAGATGGTTTTAGTTCCCAGACCAGTTGTCAGGATCGCATGCCTCTTTAGCCAAGAACCACCTCTCCTACAGCTCTGGGTCTCGGTTCCTTGGAGGTCACTGGGTCCTGAAGGATTCCACCACGTGGGGACCAATCAGCCCATTGCTGCTGGAACACAGCGTGGAGTGAAACACACAGCCAAGAGCTTGGCGATTGCACAGGGCTGGTCTAAGGCTCTATGGAGACCCTAGTCTCCAATATCCCTGTCAGTAAGGGATATGTTAGGATTCACGCAGGAGATAGAACAGCACTCTTCATAACAACAGTCTCAGGTAAGTTTGCTGTGAAGTTGACTCTTTGCCTTCTTGGTTCTTGGCCTTCTCATTGTCTCAGATGTCATTTGTCTAAGTTCAGAGATGCAATTCTGCAGAAGGGAGAGGAAGGTGTTTACCATAAGGCCAGGACTACCTCCTTACAGGACAGCCGGTTCTGGGTGGGGCTCCTGCTGACCTAATGCCAGATTGTGAGGGAAACAGCCCTGTGGTGGGGCAGCCGGGCAGCTGGGCAGCCGGGTTAAGATTGTCCTGTCAGAATCTGCTCAGTCTACAGGAACAAGACATGATGACATCAAGGTAGAGCCACTTTTGAGACCTGAGCAAAATGAGTTGGACCTGCTTATTAAAGTGGATCGAGGAATTTCTCTCCAAGCAGAGGAACCAGGTTTAGGGAAAACCAAGCTGTTTTCAGAACTAAAGTGCCAGAGGTTAACAGGATGCCCACCAGCACCCTTCTGTGTCCTCATGTCCTTCAGGATGCTGGCCACTTCAGAGAAGCCTGGCTAAATGCATAATGTGCTCTGAAGCATGGATGCTGGATGCATCAGGACTTTTCTGCGTAAAATAAAATGTTTAGCTGAGAGGTAGCTTGGTGACAGAACACTTGGTTAGTGGGTATGATTCCCCAGCATCCATCCCAGCTCCCTCCACCGAAAAAGGGAGGATTGTAGGACAGCCATTATGTATGAGGTGTGAATATCAGCCACAAGAAAGGACAATTTAAGTGGCCATTTCAGCAACACACTAGAACATCCACCAGCGCTATAAACTCAGAAAGCTGGGCTTTCCACACTGCGGAGTTTATCGTGCATTTTCAGGAGCAAGGAAGTCTCCAGTGTCCATCAGTGAGCCACTGAAAGGTTGTGGTTTTGTTTTATTATAGATGTCTTACCAAGAAAGGACTAGTTTATTCTTCTGCTCGGTGACTGTGAGTTATTAGCATGTGGCCTTCTCTTAAGGGGAGGCAGCCTCTGTAGGCGGAATGTGAGGAAGGAAGGGTCATGAGAGTATGCCTGCCACTGTGGTCAAGCAGCAGCCCTTTATTTACCTGTCAGAGCTTCATGACAGAGTAAAGAAAGCCCATCAGAGAAGGACGGTAGTCATGGGAGTCTGAGAAACAGCCGAGTGTGGAAGGTAAGAGAGAAGAGAGACGGGCTCTGAAGGTGAGAAGGGTTCCCCTCTAGGGAAGCACAGAGCTGGGAGCTGTGCATCCCACAGATGACAAGGGCATCTCTCTGACTGCACATTCTAGGCTGAAGTTCAGCCAGCAGCCCTTAGTACCGGCTGTAGCATGGAGAGACCACCTAGGGAGCAGTCTTCTCTGAGTTCCTTTGCTCAAGTAGACTGCTGAGGAAACCATTTCTGGCAAAGCTGAGACAAAGTAATCTTTCCCCACACAATCGGAGGATTGGTGGTCTAGTCCCCACCCTCTACCCTCCACCTCCCCACCCCGCTCCTGCAGCCGCCATCTTCCCTGGTTGGTTCTCCTTTGCAGTTCTGATGTACCCATACTAAAGGCACACAGGCTGAGTCTCCTGTAGAAGACTTCAGAACCAGGAGGAGG
Source organism: Rattus rattus (assembly GCF_011064425.1). Lineage (NCBI taxonomy): Eukaryota > Metazoa > Chordata > Mammalia > Rodentia > Muridae > Rattus > Rattus rattus. Next base: position 51,243,609 of record NC_046168.1, on the reverse strand, counting down.
TTCCAGAAAGACTTCCTAGGTCATCATTACCGTGTGCAGGACTGAATGGATGCCTGACAATTCAAGAGAATGGCTATACCAGTGTACATGAACGTACAGGAACATATGATAAATATATGGGCCCTGGCTGAATTCCTCGATGCTGCCCCCTGCAGCTAATCTGGAGGCAGTGTTGGAGACTCCTGCTGCTGCTGCTGGTGTGGGTGGATTTTCCTGAAGCTTAGTTTGTCTTCTAAGTCCACGGCATCCCTAGGCACCATGCCAGGGCTTCCAGGTGCACTCTGTAACTTCTGCAGTCTTTCTGCTTTGGGTACTCACCCTCTGACAAACGCACTGGGGTAGATTTCAAGGTATTAGTGACATGGTCAAAGCTTGTTAGTGAAGGAATCTGCACTGGAAGGAACAGGGAAGGAGACCATTATCCGCCTTAGTCCATCTGTCTGTCCCTGGAAATACTCTTGATGAGGTTGTGTGTGAAGTTTCTGCAGTTTTCCCTTTTGCTTCTCATACAATGGTGCCACTGCCTTCTTCAAAAGCCGCCATCCAGAGGAGCATCCCAGTATGGCTGTTACTTTGTGGCAACTGAGGCGGAGGAGGGCATTTTCTTCTGTAGAAGGGCTCGCCCACACGATCTCATTTCTTACCCTTGCCGCTCTGGCCTGGCTGTACCTTCTGAGCCCGTAGCTCTTGGATGGCTACTTACCTCTTCTCTGTGGATCATCAGACCTACCTGAAACCGTGGGCTTTCACCCCCGACCACCATTTTGCCTAGTGCTTCCTTTGTTCTTGTTGCTTCTTGTCATTATTTTTCAAGAATTGTTTTCAGAGGTGGGAGTGTCTTGCTCACAAGTGTGCACGTGTACTGTGCATGTGCCTAGTGCCCACGGAAGCCAGATGAAGGTGTCAGATATCCTGGAATTGGAGTTGTCGATGTTGTGAGCAGACGTATGGGTGATAGGAACCAAACCTGGGTTGTGGGGATGAACAGTGCACGTGTTTAACTGATAGGCTAGTTCTCCAGCCTCTTGGTTTGTTTGTTTGTTTGTTTTGTTTTGTTGTTTTTGGTTGTTTGTTTTTCTTTTGAGACAGTATCTTACTACATACCCTAGAAACCCAGATCTCCCTGCCTCTGCCTCCCAAAGGCGGGATTACAGGCAACGTGCCGTCAAACTGGCATGGATCTTCTGATATTTTCTTTGAGGAAGCTCCCCAAGATTATTCCTACTTCATTCTTGGGGTTCTGTTCTTCCCTCTCGTTGTTATTGTTGGGGATCATGAATGCACTTAAAGCTGAATTTTAAAAGAGAATCTTTCACACTTCAAAACTGTCATGTTTTTAAAGTAAGTCCTCATACACACACGCATGCACACACACATGTACACACACTCACACACACTCAAACATGCACACTCATACACACACATGCACACCCGCACACACACACATGCACATGCACACATACACAAACACTCACACACACTCACTTCACACCCACCCACACATACATGCACACTCATACACACATGCACACACACCCACACACAATCACACACATGCATGCACACTCACACACATTCACACACACTCAAACATGCACACTCACTTCACACACATGCACACCCGCACACACTCACACACATGCACATGCACACACACTCACTTCACACACACACTCAAACACTCACACACACTCACTTCACACACACCCACACACACATGCACACTCATACACACACGCACATGCACACACACCCACACACAATCACACACATGCACGCTCACACGCACCTGCACTTGCCATCTTGATGGCTGTCTCAGCTCTCTCTGTCTCCGTGTCCCTGCCGTGGGTGTCTGACGCTGTCATGGAAAGTGAAGCCTCACAATACCACTTCTGCCCATCACAATATTTTTACGAGTCTCCTTCGTTTCCTTAATTTAGCTTTTACTTTTTCTGCTCTAGAGCACTGTTTTGAGGGAGTTTCCACTTTGATGCTCACAGGATATTGCCAGACCTTTAAGAAAGGGGAAAGCGAACCACTGACTTACATGGATGGGTGGTTTGGCTGCTGGAGATGTTATATCTGTCCCTTCAGCTAGGTTTGAGATGCTTGCCTCAGTATTAGGAACATGCCAACCCAGCCCCTGTGTGTGTGCGTGTGTGCATGTGAGTGTGTGTGAGTGAGTGAGTGTGTGTGTGTGTGTGTGTGTGTGTGTGTTTTGCTTGCTTGCTTGCTTTGTACTGGGTTGCAATCCAGGGTCTCGTGCAAGGCATACCTTCAGGCTTTGATTTCTTGATGTCAAATCAGAGAAGAGGAAAAGATTGCATAAAAGTGATTTATTTGGGGCTCTGAAATGTGGCAGAGCCACAGCGAGCTCTAGTGCAAACCTAGCCTTGCCTTGTGTTGGCACCGTGATCAGTTACAGAAGTTCTCACAAGATGGGAGATTGGTCAGGGACAAGTGCTCACCAGAGAACTGAGGCTGGATGTATCCTGTTGATCATTTCCTCAGCTGGGTCTCCTTGGTGATCAAGTACCTCCCAGAGGAGTCATGCCTGGAAGTTAGGGACACCTGGGTAACATTACAGTCTGTCAATTCCTCACATATGACCACATCCTTCTTCGAAGTCCACATAGATCTTTGTGGGCTTTGGGGTTTGTGCAAACATGAAAACGGCCATCCACAGATCTCAGGAATATCCGAGTTGTCAGACTTTACCGGAACAAGAGGGAAAACAGCGGTGCACTGTGGGAAATCCCCATGCCCAGTGCATGATGGGAAATCTCCATGCTGCGGTGGTGTGGGGTGGGCCTGAGGAAACCTTCGGCGTGCATTCTTGTTTTTCTCTAATGCTTCTGGACAGCCTTTCACTCAGGGTGAGACAAGATGGCAGCGCTCATATCGACCTTCTGCTTCCTGCCAGGAGGGGAAGACGCTGCCTCTCCTTAGACACTTGGACATGTCTGGCTTTCTGATTGTCAGCATCTGCCTAGATATCCCAAGGTTGTGGAATTTACTGTTATAACAGTGTCTTTGCCACAGTGTTGATCAAAATCAGGGAATTAGCCAAGCATTTTGTGTCTGTTTATAGAGAAGCTACAACCGGGGGAAAGAGACATAGCAGCCGCTTTGCAGAAAGGAAGCGGAGGTTTCTCTCTGTAATGTCTTCTTTGCCCATTGTGCCCACTGTGTGTGGGTAGAAAATACGCAGGGTTTTATGAAATACACGGCTTATCTACTTCTGGGAAATTCTGCTTTGTGCCTTTATCCATGTACCATTTAGCCATATATTTAAAATATTCTTTATCCAGATACAAATATTTCTTATGTTCTGATATAGGTATTAAATTATGGGTATTTACAGGAAATGAGGGTGTACTGGCTGGTTTTGTGTGTCAACTTGACACAAGCTGGAGTTATCACAGAGAAAGGAGCCTCCCTTGAGGAAATGCCTCCATGAGACTCAGCTGTAAGGCATTTTCTCAATTAGTGATCAAGGAGGGGAGGGCCCATTGTGGGTGGTGCCGTCTCTGGGCTGGTGGTCTTGGGTTCTACAAGAAAGCAAGCTGAGCAAGCCAGGAGAAGCAAGCCAGTAAGAAACATCCCTTCATGGCCTCTGCATCAGCTCCTTCCTCTTGTCTGCCTGAGTTCCAGTCCTGACGTCCTTTGGTGATGAACAGCAATGTGGAAGTGTAAGCTGAATAAACCCTTTCCTGCCCAACTTGCTTCTTGGTCATGCTGCTTTGTGTAGGAATAGAAACCCTGACTAAGACAGTGGGCAACTAATGTATAGTGACCATGGTTTGTTTGGATTTTTTTAAATAGGAATTACTTTATGTTGTCACATAAATATATGACAACTACAATTTTTTAAAAGATTCATTTATTATATATTAAGTACAATGTAGCTGTCTTCAGACACACAGAAGAGGGCATAGGGGCCCATTACAGATGGTTGTGAGCCACCATGTAGTTGCTGGGATTTGAACTCAGGACCTCTGCTCTTAACCCCTGAGCCATCTCCCCAGCCCCGACAACCACAAATTTAATGGGGAGGGGTTGGGGGGGTGTTGGCCGGGAAACTGGGAAAGGGATTAACAATTGAAATGTAAATTAGAAATACCCAAGTTAGTAAAGATGGAGAAAAAAAAATGGCAGAAAGTGAAACTATGCATTAGCAGAGGCTGGAGATGTGCTTAGTGTTGTATTTCTGGGTACATTGCTCTCCCTGAGAGCTGAGAAGAACAGTGCACCCTGACCACTATGGGAAGGGGTACCTATGGCCAGGGCAGGTTAGAGATGTACCTGCCCTTCTGGGCTGTCCATATGCTTACCTGAGTATGTGAGAACCCTGGCATTTCCTACTATGAAAGAATCAGGTTGGTGTGCCTCAAACTCCTTGTCTATGAAGAAGGCTTGCAGGCAGGTGACCTGGGTGTTGTCACGTGTGTGCTGGTAGGAATATATGCTGGCACTGCTCTGTGGCAATGAAAAGGTTGGGCTTTGTGAAGAACATGGCCTCCTGTGTCTGGAGGCCACTGTAGTGCATCTCCACAGGGGCTAGGGCAGCCTCCTCTCACTGCTGAGGCACCTGAGGTATGTGGGTCACTGCCTGGGAGGGCAGTGCTGAGTTCTGGGATGTTTGCAGCACAGGGATTGGGGCTAGGAGGAAACAGGATCATCTGCTAGGAATTCGGGTCCTGGGTAAGAGGTGTTTACTCGGAGCATTTTTGGGGAGATGAGAAGTCAGTAGACTTCAGGAAGGCAGGCAGAGAGAGGGCGCTGGGAATGGGGACGAGGACCTTCTTAGTCATCTGCCTGATGGAATGGATCAGGCAGAGCTCCCTGGAGGATGGACATCCCATGGGACTCTAGCGAGAGGTGTGGGATGATGGGAGTTAGGGCAGCAGCGGGGTGATATTAACACACGGTAACTCCATTTCAGAAACAAGCTCTTTGATTAACTGTAAACTCCAGTGACGGCAAACACTGTGACTTCACCAAGACAAAGGAGTGTGTACACATGTGTATGTATAGAAATACCCGTGAGTGTGCGCAAGTGTGAGTGTGTGAATGTGTGTGTAAGGGTGTGAGTGTGTGTGAGAACATGTGGCAGAGGGTGTGGTTGTTGTGAGCATCTGAACACATGCATTTGAGTGTGAAAGCATTTGGGTGTATGTATCTGAGCCTGAGCCTGTAGAAAAGTTGTGAGTGCGTTGGGAGCATGTGTGAGAGTGTGAGCATGTGAGAGAGTATGTGAGTGAGTGTGTGTGTGTGTGTGTGTGTGTGTGTGTGTAGGTATGAATGGGAATGTGTGAGAGTATGTGAGTGTGTGGTGTGTGTGTGTGTGTAGAGCTATGTATGGGAATGTGTGAGAGTATGTGAATGTGTGTGTGTGTGTGTGTGTGTGTACTAGCTTCAGCCTGAGTGAGTGTGTGTGAGTGTGAGCATGTGTGTGCAGGAGTAGCAGTATGAATGTGAGCACACGAGCATGGGTGAGGGTGTGAATGTGCATGTGTGAGTACATGCACTTATATGTGACTGAACATGAGTATAGTGTGTGACTAGGAAGATGTGAGGGAACACATGTGCATGAGACATGTGAGTGTGTGTGACTGAGTGTGTGTGCACCCATGTGTGTGTGTGTGTGTGTGTGTGTGTGTGTGTGTGTGTGTGTGTGCGTGCTTGTGTTGGGTACCAACGGTATGATAGCTGAGATCTTACCACCTGAGGTCAGGCATCCACTAGAATTGAGATAGGTCACCACACTGCTCAGCAGCTCCACGGAAAACACTTTGAATAGAAGTCTTCTCTGGTGGCCTTTCCCTTACTAACCATGGGGCACCCAGAGAGGAAGCCTGCTTGCTTATTAGCTGGGCTTGTGGAGTGGCGGCTGCTCGCTGGGTCAGGCTGCTGGGTGGGCACTTGTGGGCCTTTCCCTTAGCTTTTTGTTTGGAGTGAGTTGTGTAAACTTGTGACATTCATTTTCATTCTTCATGAGAGTCAGTCACTTACTACAGTGCAGGGGCTGTACTGAGTCAGAAGGGTGTATCTGCACATTTTCAGCTCTTTAACCATTTTCTGGCCAGGGCAAAGCTGGACACATGAACTCTGTGGGCAGGATCTTGCTTTATATAAACCTGATGCTGCTGGTATAAATAAGGCCAGGGTCCCTCCTAATTGTCTTTTGCTCATGGTGTTTCTGCAGCCAGTTTTCCTGAGAGCAAGCAGTGTGGAGGAGGGAAGAGTAGAACGATCGTTTCCCCTGCAAGTGAGTGCCATTGAAGGGGTTTTTGGTATGGCTTCAGCAGGTTGTCAGGTGAAATTCCTTTGCAGTGCCTGCATGGGCGAATCACCCTGCAGCATGGCTGCCTTTTTCAGGAGTTTAGAAGAAATAAAACACACAAAACTTGGATCCTTTCTCAAGCTCCCTGTACCAATGTCTAATATTTAAAAAAGAAATTACTTAGATTGAGTGAACAGACCCACAGACCAGAGGATTCTCCTGCAGGATTACCCTACAAGAAACACTGGTCTTCCTGTGTGTGTGTGCGTGTGTGTGTGTGTGTGTGGGTGTGTGTGTGGTATGTGTGTGTGCATGTGTGTGTGGTGTGTGTGTACATATGTGTGGGTGTGAGTCTGTGTGCATGTGTGTGTGTCAGTATATGTGGTGTGTGTATGCATGTGTGTGGGTGTGAGTGCATGTGCATGTGTGTGTATATGTGTGTGTGCATGTGTGTGTGACGTGTGTGTGTGCGCATATATGTGGTGTGTGTATGCATGTGTATAGGTGTGAGTATGTGTGCATGTGTGGGTGTGCACGTGTGTGGGTGTGAGTGTATGTGCATGTGTGTGAGTGTGAGTATGTGTGGTGTGTGTGTGTGAGTGTGTGTGCTCGAGCTCACATGTTTCTTCAGTTCCATTTAGAGGTGGAGGAGGGTAGCAGGCCCATGGCATGACCCGTGAATGTGTAGAGGTCAGAGGACAGGCAGAGGAGTTGGTTTTCTTTCTCTACCTTGTGAATCCTAGTCTTGGACCAGGCCTTACTGAATGGGCTCTCTCAGCCACCCTATGGAGAGTATAGTGTGACTTTTTGCTGTTGTTGTTGAGGTCAAGGTCCAGCAGTTTAAAACCACATTTTATCGCCAGTCTAAGTTCTGTGTTTATATTTAACCCTCGGCTTCATTTTTCTGATTGAAAAATGAGATTCGTTCTGTTTAACTTCTTCTAGCCTACTCTGATCTTGGTTAAACATACACCACTTGCGCTTGCTGCTGCAGGCTGCAGTGTTTTAGCCGATGGGAGCAGGTCTCACTGCATTGACAGCCATCCTCAGGGCCTTTAGTTATTGGGCAACACCCAGAAAATGTAGCCTATGAGAAAGGCCACGGCCTGACCCAGACAGCAGCTGACTTACAGAACGTGTGGCTCATGTTCAGGAAATCCACCCACTCAAACATGTGTTCTCTCTCTCTCTCTCTCTCTCTCTCTCTCTCTCTCTCTCTCTCTCTCCCGATTCCTGGCTCGTTTTCTTTTGTGAGCAGCATCTCACGTTGTAGTGTATGCTGCCTTGGAACTCACTACATAGCTTAGACCGGCATCAAATTCGTGGCAGCCCTGTCTTAACCTCCCAACCTCCCAGTAGGATGGTTGAAACTGTTTAAGGTATTTGTGTTTAAGAGGGACAGGGGAGTAGGAAAGGAAGAATGCTTTATTAAAACCATCACAACAAGAACAGATGAAAATAGAGGGGTACCCAATAAAATAAAACTCATGGCTAGTTTACCAACACCTTCTTTAGCTGATCCAACTTCCTTTAAAATAACATATTTGGATAGCAATATTTGACAAGGAGGCCAATTTGGCGTGTCTTTATGAGAAGCAAATTTCAACACCAGTATTTTCCATAGGGTATAGACTCTTGTAATTCACTTTTTGGTCAATTTCTTCAGCCTTTGAACTTTTGAAAGGCATGTAATTAGCCATTACCCAAAGGAAGATGCTGAAGCAGATGGATGAAGGATTGCTAACTGATGGATACCCAGGCCTACCTCACTCCCAACGTTTGCCTCTCAGTGTAGCGGCAAGCTGTCGTTTCTTCAAAGTGGAGAGATCACCTGTGCATGCACTGGCAGAGGTGTAAGGAAGCAACTTAGGACGGGGTACACACACCACATTAATGACAAGAGCAAGCAAAGCAGGGTCCGTTTTGCTCCGGTTTCTACATCAATGATGTAACCAATTCTTCCTATTTGTCCTGCTACATGTACTCTGTGACTGGTGTTTGTGTGTGTGTGTGTGTGTGTGTGTGTGTGTGTGTGTGTGATGTATGTGGTATATATGTGTGTGGCGTATGTGTGGTATGTTATGTATGTGTGCATGTGTGTGTGTGGTATATATGTGTGTGGTGTGTATGTGGTGTATATGTGTGTAGTGTGTGTCTGTGGTGTGTGTAGTGTGTGTGTGCATGTGTGTGTGTGGTATATATGTGTGTATGGTGTCTATATGGTGTGTTATGTATGTAGTGTGTGTGGTGTGTGGTGTGTATGTGTGGTTTCTATGTGGTGTGTTATGTGTGTGTGCGTGTGTGTGTGGCATATATGTGTGTATGGTGTCTGTGTAGTATGTTAGGTAAGTGTGGTACATATGTGTGGTGTGTGTGTGGTGTGTATGTGTGGTGTCTTTGGTATGTTATGTGTGTTGCATATATGTGTGTTGTGTGTGTGGTATATATGTGGTATGAGTGTGTGTGTGTGTGTATGTGTGGTGCCTGTGTAGTCTATTATGTGTATGTGGTATATATGTGGTGTGTGTGTGTATGTGTGGTGTCTGTGTGGTATGTTATGTGTATGTGGTATATATGTGTGGTATGCATGCGTGTCTGTGTGGTATGTTATGTGTATGTGGTATATATGTGTGGTATGCATGCGTGTCTGTGTGGTATGTTATGTGTATGTGGTATATATGTGTGGTATGCATGTGTGTCTATGTGGTATGTTATCTGTATATGGTATATATGTGGTCTCTCTGTGTGTATATGTGTGGTGTCTGTGTAGTATGTTATGTGAGTGTGGTGTATATGTGTGGTGTGTGTGTCTGTATGTGGTGTGTATGTGTGACTTCCCTTTCTAGTATCTGGCTTTGCATGGAAACATGTAATAAAGCACGGACTACAGTCCAGAACCTATGCTATACAATACATATGATAGACACTCGAATGCAGAAACCTGCTTTCTGGATGCTCTCTGCATGTCTGCGCTTGGTAGGAATTGAGCTGTCACAAAAACTTGTATTTGGGTAATTACTTTAAAAATAATTGGAGCGATCGCTAATTGCTGGGCCCTGTGCTGGGGCCCCTCCAGGTAGACCCCTCTTCATTGTTACCTGTTAATTGTGCCCACTGTACCTTGCCCCGCCGCATCCATGCTGCTTGCTGAGCGCTGTCATTATAATTCATATCGGAATTAGCCGGGATTGTTTTCCCCCGGTCACGTGATGCTCGGATTTTGCTCTTATTCTATGCCGGACACGCATTTTAGTTATATCGATGCGGAGACATAATTTACTATTATTTTGTCACAATGCACCAATTTCAAAGGGAATTAAAATAACATCACATGGTGATTTTTTTTTTTTTTAAATTCCAGTGAATCTTAAATGTAGTTCTAGTAAGAACCGGCCAGTAATTTCTTAAGCCTCGGTTTGTACCTCTACTTGTCTTCTCCGCATAGACATTTCCGGTTTTCTCTCGCGTCTCCCCTCGTTTCAGGTTCCACGGATGGGTGTCAGGATGCCAGCCAAGCGCCGTCCCCCCCGCCCCGCCTCCCCGTACGTAATATTAAGTTAAATGTCAGTGGGCTTGGTGCACCTTGCGGTGTTTACGAGAGAGCACAGCAAGGCGCAGCTTGGCTCTTCCTCTGGACTTGCTCAGAGGTCTGAGTCAACCGGAGTTCAGCTCATGTTTGGGCCTGCTGCCACACCTGCCTTTCAGTGAGTGCTGGGAGCTGCGGTCTAGGGTGTCCCTGGAAACCTTGGCAGAGGGCCTGGTGGTTGAATATCTGGGGTTCCCATTGAGTAATTCTAACCCAGTGAGCTCAGCCTGTGCCAGGGAGCCAAGAGTGGTGGTCACTTCTCACCAAAGTACCCTGGCTGAAGGGACGTGGCTTGGGTTTCCTTCTTTGTGTACCTCACAAAATACTTTCTTCGGGGCGGGGGGGGGGGAGGAGGGGGACTGTTTAAATCCTGAAAGAAAGACACTGCTTATGCGAGGGAGCACTTTACTTTCTGGAAACGTGGGTTCCTCAGTACCGCTTACACATAATCGGGGTGTTTGGCACCGGCATTGGCCCCGTCTTCCTGGCTGTGAGAAGCAGCCCGCCATCTCAGGATGTCTGTGGAGGGAGAGGGCAACCCCCATAGATTTTAGGGCCACAACGCCTCAGTGGTGAAAGAAACAATGTCCTCCATTATGTAAAGAAGAAGCGGCAGTAGAGATTTGAACACAAACCGGTGATTTATATGTGGATAACTGGGCAAACCCTCTTAACGTTCTGGAGCCTCTAGTTTCAGGCCTCCCAGGGCATTTATTCTTGGTCATTGTGAGGTGATTCAAAGAGTCAATGTATTTCTTTTCAGATTATCAGGGAAGGCTAACAGGCACATTACTGCATTTGACAAAATGTGACCCAAGGAGGCCCAGCAAGAAAAAAAGTGTATCTTACTTAAAGCATACTCTTAAACTGGACAGTAAAACTTAGGCATATGTGAGATGTGCCGGAGGCGGCCATGATATCTCAACACCGTGAAAAGGCTGCACCAAGGCATTTAGCACGCGTGGTCTCTCTCATAACCGCCTCTGTGGTGGTGAGCGCATGCTCCCAGCAAGGGTCAGGGGTTTATGATTATTAACCGTGTGGAGAGGCTTTGAAGCTGATTTTCCTGCCACGGTTTGGTTGAGTGAACCCCGCAATAATAAAGCCATGGAGACACCCCCATTTCATAAGATGGCCAGGTCTAGATGTGCCAGGCATGCCCAGGTGTTCTGACACTTGTCTGCAACCGATTAGGTGCATCCTGGGCGTGAAACACAGTGGCATCCAAGTGCCAATCAACTCTGTATCAGTAGCGTCGTGTATGTGAGCATCTCCTTCGGTTGTGTCCTTTGCTCTTGGGGTGGGGATGTCCGAGCAAAGGGTTGTTTGAGTTTGTACCGTCATAGACGCACACCTCAGGACAGGAGAATTTCAGGGATCCATGTGCTCCTTGCTCTAATTGAGTTTAGGTATCAGCACACACATGACGGCTATTGGCTCCATTAAACCCACTGCTTGCTATATGTCACCAAGAGAAAACTGGCCATCTCCTGGAGCTGACTGAAGCCACCTGGATGGGCTGACCCCAGTGTCTAGGATTTTTTTCTTCCCTATGCAGGGTCGGGGATTCCCAGTCCAGCTAGCAGGGGTTTCGCACCTCCTTCACCTCTTCACGCTTCCCTCTCATCAGCCTAGCTCAGCGGGCTGCCTGCAAGCCCCCATGTATTTTTTACTCACTTTACATCCCGCTCACTGCCCCTGCTCCCAGTCACCCCTCCTACAGTCCTTCCCCTTCCACCTCTTTCCCTTCTCGTCTGAGAATGTGGAACCCCCCTGGGTATTCTCCCACCCTGGCACATCAAGTCTCTGAGAGGCTAAGTGCATCCTCTTCACTGAGGCCAGACAAGGCAGTCCAGCTAGAACATATCCCACACACAGGCAACAGGTTTTTTTGGGGGGGAGGGGAGGATAGCCCGTGCTCCAGTTGTTCTGGACCCACATGAAGACCAAGCTGCACATCTGCTACATCTGTGTGGAGAAGCCTAGGTCCAGCCTGTGTATGCTCTTTGGTTGGTGGTTCAGTCTCAGAGAGCCTCAAGGATCCAGGTTAGTTGACTTTGTTGGTCTTCCTGTGGACTTTCTTTCTTTCTTTCTTTCTTTCTTTCTTTCTTTTTTAAAGATTTATTTATAATATATAAGTACACTGTAGCATCTTCAGACACACCAGAAGAAGACATCCGATCTCATTACAGATGGTTGTGAGCCACCATGTGATTGCTGGGACTTGAACTCAGGACCTCTGGAAGAGCAGTCAGTGCTCTTAACCACTGAGCCATCTCTCCAGCCCTCCTGTGGAGTTTCTATCCCTTTCAAGGCCTGTAGTCCTTCCCCTATTCTTCCATAAGTGTCTCCAGGCTCCATCCACTGTTCGGCTGTGGATGTCTGTATCTGTCTGAGTCAGCCGCTGGGTGAGGCCTCTCAGAGGACAGCCATGTTAGACTCCTGTCTGCAAGTTTAATAGTGTATCATCAATAGTGTCAGGCATTGGTGCTTGCCCATGGAATGGGATTCAAGTTGGCCTGGTTATTGCTTGGTCATTTCCTCAGTCTCTGCTCTATCCCCTGTCCCTGTATTTCCTGTAGACAGGATAAGTTTTGGGTCAAAAGTTTTGCATGTGGGTTGGTGTCCCTATCGCTCTACTGGGGTTCCTGCCTGGCTACAGGAGTGGCCTCTTCAGGTTCCACATCCCCAATGCTGTAAGTCACAGTTAAGGTCACCCCCATTGATTCTTTTTTTTTTTTTTTTATCATCTTTATTAAATTGGGTATTTCTTATTTACATTTCGATTGTTATTCCCTTTCCCAGTTTCCGGGCCAACATCGCCCTAACTCCTCCCCTTCCCCTTCCTTATGAGTGTTCCCCTCCCCATCCTCCCCCCATTACCGCCCTCCCCCCAACAATCACGTTCACTGGGGGTTCAGTCTTAGCAGGACCAAGGGCTTCCCCTTGCACTGGTGCTCTTACTAGGATATTCATTACTACCTATGAGGTTGGAGCCCAGGGTCAGTCCATGTAGTCTTTGGGTAGTGGCTTAGTCCCTGGAAGCTCTGGTTGGTTGGCATTGTTGTTCATATGGGGTCTCGAGCCCCTTCAAGCTCTTCCAGTCCTTTCTCTGATTCCTTCAACGGGGGTCCCGTTCTCAGTTCAGTGGATTGCTGCTGGCATTCGCCTATGTATTTGCTGTATTCTGGCTGTGTACCCCCATTGATTCTTGGGCGCGTCACTTATCCCAGTTCTCTCTCCTCTTGTCCTGGAGATGCCCCCTCCACCTTCTCATCCCCATCCGTTGCAGATTTCCATTCACTCTCATGGCCGTCTGGTCATCTCTCCTGCTCTTCCCCACGCCTGATCCTGAACTCCCCCATTCCCTGCCCCACTCCCCCTACCTCCCAGTTCCTCCCTCCATCTGCCTCTTATGACTATTGTATTCTCCCTTCTGAGTGAGATTCAAATGTCCTTGCTTGTGCCTTCCTTCTTGTTCAGCTTCTTTGGGTCTGTGGAGGGTAGCCTGGGTATTCCTGTATTTCATCGCTAAAACCCACTTATAGCTGGGTACATGCCATGCACGTCCCTTTGGCACTGGGTTGGCCTCACTCAGGATGACACTCTCAGGTTCTGCATTTTCAAGGGAGTCCTGTCGTTCAGTCTTGACCTGGGAATATATACTGAATTAGAAGGAACTCTTTCTCCGCATGGCCCCACACCCGGGGCCAGAACACAGGCAGCACGTGCTAGTGATAACACATAGTCTGTTGACCCCCACACCCATGATGGTGAACAGACAAGGCTATAACTGAGTAGTCACTCTTTGTGGCAAAGCCTAAGCAAACATGGTGGCAAGAGGGGGTGGGAGTGTGCAGGGTGGCTTATGAGAGGTGACATCTGGCCACAGCACTTGAGGTGTCTTCCGCTGAGTCCGTTTCCTCCTGGCCCCATCTTACAGGGCATGCAGTGTGGGAACTGTGGAGAAAGGGCTGCTCTGCTTTGGTCCTTCTCTCCCACTGTGCTCAGCTGCCTTCTGCTCATGCACTTTAACCTCGAGGCTCCCACCATGACAGTTTGGCCCAGGGAGTGGCACTATTAGGAGATGTGGCCTTGTTGGAGTAGGTGTGTCACTGTGGGCATGGCCTTAAGACCCTCATCCTAGCTGCCTGGAAGTGAGTCTTCCACTAGCAGCCTTTGGATGAAGATGTAGAACTCTCAACTCCTCCTGTACCATGTTTGCCTGGATGCTGCCATGTCCCTGCCTTGATGATAATGGACTGAACCTCTGAACCTATAAGCCAGCCCCAATTAAATGCTGTCCTTTTAAGACTTGCATTGGTCATGGTGTCTGTTCACAGCAGTAAAACCCTAACTAAGATACTAACTTTGACATTTGCTTGTCACAGCCCCAGACTACAATGGGCAAAAGATTGGAACAAATTCATGCTTCTGGTCTTTATGCCAAGTGAGCAGTTTAGGAGACAACCACCAGAAGAGAGCTCAGAAATTTCGGCAATAAGATACAAGGTACAAGGTACAAGGTGAATGGCACTGAGCCTTACAGCCAACAGTGGCTAAATGTGCTGTGTTTTAGAAGACGCCCTTTTGGATCAAGAATCTTGAAGTAGTGAGATCAAGATTTTTTTCCTCAAGGTGGTTGTGGTATTTAGGAACACACAAAAGTAGAGGAGCTGGCTGGAGGCCCACAGAAGAGGTCCCCCCACTTTCCCGCTGTCCCTTACCGTCACCTGGAGAATGTGGGGTTGCTGGACCCGTGCAGGATCATCGGTGATTGTTTGGTTTCATGATCTGACCTCATACAGCAAGGAATGGAAAGGGCTTTTATAGGTGGGGTTGGGTTTAGTGTTTTTCCTATAAAATAATTTCCACAAATTTGGCTTCAGGCTCTCCTTCTCTGTCTGATATAGGAGCCATGACTTAGAGGCCATTTTTTTGAGAATCTATAAAATGCACAACCCCTGTGGCCACCAACCCCCAGCTCAGTTGTTCATGTCACAGAGCTACCTCTCTTTCCAGAGCCATCTGCCTGCTCCCTCCTGCTTTTCCTGTCCTCTTCTTTCTCCTTTACCCCTGTCCTTCCTCTCCCTCCTCTCCCTTCCTCAGTCCCTCCCTCCCTCATCTCCTTCCCTCCTTCCCTCCCTCCCCCTTCCTTCTTTCCCCCTTTTCTTTGAAGCCACTATGAGAACTGATCAATAGTAAAAGTAAGCATTATATCCAAGATCAGAGTATGTGTATATGTCTCTTAATTTGTCCTTCCCCAAAGTACACTTTTTAAATTTAATTTAAATTTAATGCTAATGGAGTGATCCATTTTTGTTCTTTAAGAAGTGGTCCTGAAATCCAGGACAGCCCTAGTGTCTGAGGCTCTGTGTTGGGCAGCGTGTCTGTGATGGAGTTGATGGCCGTTCGTGAGGCGGTGAGGTGCTGCCAGCTGTGAGCAGGGGCATTCCGCACCCACGTTCGGGTGCAGAGGAGGTCAGGGATGAACACAAACTTCAGTGGATGTGGAAGGACCACTGTGCACACTCCGTACAGTTCCTCAAGGAACCACACACTGAGGGCTGCGGAAACGCACAGTCGGTAAGATGCCTGCCATGTGATCATGAGGTCGGAATTCAGATCCCTAGCACTCGTGTAACAGGACAGGAGTGGAAGCCGACAGTTGTAATTCTAGGACTGCAGTGAGCAGAGACGGGTGGATCTTCAGAGCTAGTCAGTGTTTCCCAGGGTAAGTTCTGGGTTCAATGACAGGCCCCGTCTCAAAACTAGCATGGAGATCCCTTCAAGGTTACATCTGACATTTATCTCTGGCCTTCACGGGTATTCTCATACATGTGTACACACTTGTACACATAAACATGAGCATACATATAACACACACAAATATGAACATACACACACAGGCAAACATACACACACACATCATCATCATCATCATAACCATCATCATCTTACTATACAAATCCCACACAGATAAGGAGTAAAACAGATAACATATTTGTTTGATTTTTTTTATGTGTGTGTGACAAATGTGGTAGCCGAGAATACACTGGAATTCAGTATAATTTAAATATACTGAATATTTGAATATTCAGTATAAAATAAATTTAATGTCTCAATATTATATGAACCAAATGGGAAAGAAAACAAAATGTAAGGACCGTTTAGACTCGAAACATCTGGTACATTACTACTCCAACAAGAACCAGCCTCTCCCCTGTTCGGGGGCTGTGAGGGAAATGCTAACATCTCAGGTATCCAGTCCCCCCTTCTTCCTGGAACGGCCCAAGTTGATCATCCACGAGCTGTATAATTTATATAAAGTCAGGTGGGTTCCTCGGCATACAATCCTGGTCTGTGTCTATAGACAGTCTGTCCTCATAGCTAGATGCTTGGCACTGTAGCACCATAGGAACATTCGCCCTGAGAGAGAAGATTAACTAATTGTCACACATGGGACCAGCCAGGACATTGTTCCTGGCTTTGCTTCAATTCTCGTGCTAAAGAAGAAAAGTCCCCTGCAACAATGTCATTAATGTGATAAAAAGAAATACTTGTTAATAACTAGATAATTTTAAGAACTTAGGCTCATCCATCTGCTAATCTGAGCTGTGATTAAGGGGCTAATACTACTACCCATTATTCCTAATGACAAGACCAAGCAGGCTTAACGCACAAGCCATAGTGAGGAGGCGGTGAAGGATATCAGCGATCTCAGCCACGATTGAGGAATTGGCCCGTCCTCCGCACAACAAAAGTGATACAAAAGAATTACACCCTCACTAAAGTCTATTTCCTCGTATAATCACACAAAATGATTTTTCTTAAATATGATAATAAATCACAGCAAAAAATCAATGTGGCAGGGCCCAACTGCTATGGCCTGATAACGCATCAATCAATATTTAGTATTTAGATTTTAATTAATACACAGCCCTGCAGAGGCTTTTTAGGAGAGAAATATTTTCTCAGATAAAAAAAAAAAATCCGGCGCCGTTAGCATGCAAAAGTCGCTGCTCAGATCTGTCATTGATCAATCTGCTCGAGTTGTGATTAAAACCCTTGAAAATATCAGACAAGAGGAAGAACAGATTGGGCCAAGAAGACCCGTCGTGGGCTGTTTGCAGGGAGGGAGGTTGCAGGGAGGCTGCAGCCTTCCAGCCCAGATGCTGGCTCAGGCAGACCCATGGGAGACTTGGTAGCTTGCGGAAACAGACTGGGCCCTTTGCTGCTGGGTGGGAACCAGGAGACCGTGAACATGCATCTCTAGTTACTGCTGCCACATTCTCCAGCCTTGCTAGTTGTAGTTTGGGATGGAATCCTCCCCCGATGAGAAGAACATGTTGTAAAATGATTGTAATGTTGGAGCGGGGCAGGGTGTCTACGTTGACTTCCAAAATCATTTTAATTTCCAGCAATTCCTTTGACATAGGTGTGGGCTACTAAATCTAAAGTTATAAATAAAACGATTGGGGATGTCCATCTCCAGACCTCTGAATGGGAGAGATCTGTCGCCCATCTTCTGCTCACAGACTGTCTCCTCATGACTGGGTGATGGCCAGCACCCCACACTGCCCCTAGATGTCTTGCCTCCTACAGTTGTCCTGTGAACCACAAGTTTACAAACAGGCCCAAGAGAAAACGACTACTCTCTTGGTGTCTCCATCCTGACACTTGCCAGGCATTTTAGTAAGAAAGTTTCCCTCTTGTAGCCCTTCAGTCTAGCCAATCAGAAGTAAGCAGGAAAGATGGGCTGTTTGCCTTTGGAGGCTTTGGGGAAACTGTAAGAGAAAGTGCCTTGCTTCTGGGTTGAATAGAAAGTAGGCAGAGCTGTGCGCTCCAGCCACTCCCCTTCCTGGGCCACCTCCTCTTTGTTTACTCTCCAGCTGAAGTCCCTTCTCCCCTTGCAGGCAAGCCCTGTAGGGCCACCACCACTGAGAAAGTGTTGATTCAGCAAGCTTCACTCCCTAGCCAGCGAATCAAGACTTGGGCAACACCAGGTTGAGTCTTGTAAGCAGAGTCAGCTGTTTGTGTCTCCAGGCATCAGGGGGGAGCCTGCTGGCCAGATGGGTCAGGGATCCTCTTTTTTGTTTTTTTGTTTTTTTTCAGATTTCACATCTCATGGGGTTTAAATATGGGGTCAGCTGGGGTCAATAGGAGGACACATCAAAAAACCTCAGCTTCTGGCTTTGGTGTCAAAAGGCAGAGGGTGAAGTATTTGGGGACTTGTATCTAGAGGAAGGGAGGTGCTGAGGGATCTTGGTTTCTGGGACATCCACGCACAGTGATATCTGTAAAGGTGTCAGCTGAAGATCTTCGCAAGGCAGAAGCTCAAAGGCCAAGAGAGTGGCTTGTTTCCAGTGGAGCTTGCTTCAAGGCATGGTTTGGATAATCAAATGTGGCAAAGGAAGGGGAGGGACGGCTTATAGCTTCTGGGGAATCCAGGACACTAGCTTGAGCTTCAGTTCACTTCTGACGCTCATTGTCTCCTTGGGAATTTCTGGGAGTCAATAGCTGCGAAGAGAGGAGCAAATTCGAGTCTCTGGGACGAGAAGCTAAGTTCCAGGCTGTCACTTATGGTGGAATGTGGGTCCTTGGGCACCATCCAGTGGATTTTGGATCTTCCAGCTTGCTTGCCTGTTCTAAGTGGAAAGTTCTCGGCTGGGAAATCTGACCGAAGCAGTAGATGACACTGAGAATTTTCATCCCACAAGGAATCCGAAGCTGATATAGAGTCTTGGATTTTGATGCAATAATTCTATTGAAATTTTATCCTAAGAAAATAATCAAGTGAGCAGAGGGTCCATGTCAAGGTGTCCCATGAGAGAACCAGCACTCAGCTTGTCACAACTGAGGCTGAGCAGGGGAAGGAACTCCATGACACACTGTTGCCAAGATGAACCTGTTCACAGGGTACTAAGTGACATAGGAATGGCCTCGGTGTTGTTCAAAGGGAGAGGACGAAACACTGGGCCTGCTGGCTCATGGCTGCAAACCCAGCACACTGGAGGTAGAGGAGGGGATGGTGAAGAATTTTCTTGGCTACTTAGTGAGTTCAAGGTTAGCCTTTGTTACACGAGACTCTGCCCCTAGGCAAAAAGGAGGGGCCAACCCCCCCAACCCCCCCAAAAAAACCAAACACCAAAACAAAACAAAAAAACCAAACCCACCTGAAATAATAAGAAAGGTTTTAGCTACATGCTTTTCCTAGATGTGCTATAATCTTTTATTTAAAAAGGGGAGGCTTTGTAGGAGGTGGTTAGAGTAGGTTCTCTGAGCCTTTGAGCCTTTCATTAGTATTCCTGGCTAGCTCTATCTATCCATCTATCTATCTATCTATCTATCTATCTATCTATCTATCTATCTATCTATCTATGTATGTATCTATGTATCTATGTATCATCTGTGTATCTATGTATCTATGTATTTATGTATCTATCTATGTATTTATGTACCTATCTATGTATCTATATATCTATGTATCTATGTATCTATATATCTATGTATCTATGTACTATCTATCTATCTATCTATCTATCTATCTATCAATCATCTTTTACCTCACCTATTTATATCTATCATGTCTATTATTATTATCGTTATTATTGTTGTTGTTGTTGTTATTTAGTAGCTTTGAGACAAGGCCTGCCTATATAGCTCTGGATATTTTTAAACTCACTCTATATCTTAGACTGGCCTCAAACAAGAAGCGATCCTCCTGCTTAAGCTTCCTGCGAAGGCATTGCAGGAATACACAACCATATCTAACATGGTTTTTCAGAGCACACTTGTAGCCGCAGCCTGGGAAGATGAAATGGGGCTCCTTGGGGGTCCATCTCCTCTTTTCATACCAGATGCCCCTGACTCTCTTGTGCTGACTCAGAGCATTTAGCAGCATTCTCTTGTTGGTGTCAATTGTCACCATAAAGTGCCCTCTCCCTAAGATATTTAGGGATTGGTCTCCTCTAGTCCTATAAATCAGTAGACAGAAATTTCTCGAGCCAAGGATTTTATTTCATTCAGAGAATTAAGGCTGATGAGAATTGTCTTCATCCCATCATTAAGTAGCTGTGGACTGGACCACTCCACCTCAAATGGGCTTTCTTTTTCTTAAGTGCCCCAGACAGTGCTAAATGAGAGGGTGATTGGAAACCAAGGTCTTCAGATATCTGTGTGTCAGAGTGGAAGGAATGACCTTTTGCTTGATTTAAAGGGAGATTTTATTTTATTTTTTCACTACTCAGATTACAATTACAATGAGACTTATTCTGTCTGTGTGAAACAGGGGAGAGATACTCCTTGTGCATGGAGAAGCAGCTGTCTCTCACTTCTCCAGAACTGCTGGGCCCATTGTCTAAGCCAGGAAGGTGTGTGATGATGTCAACTGGGAGGCGACCCCTCATTTCCATTGACTTGGGACAGATGCAGTCAGAATCACAATCAAGAGGTTTGAGCAGTCATAGGGGAGACAGGCTCTGAAATCACGGGGTCTTGGGACCTAGGCGTGACACCCAATACCCCTCATGGTATTGTACTTGTAGATTGTGCAAGTGTTGGTAGATTGAGCTGTTTATGGTCTCTGTCACAAAGCCAACTGTAAGCTGTTTGGGAGGGAAAGACCAACAAACACAAGCACGGGTTACCCCTTTCAGATTTGCAGATATTCCATGGAAACTGACAACTATAGTGGGGTGTGTGTGTGTGTGTGTGTGTGTGTGTGTGTGTGTGTGTGATGAACTGCTGATTGTACCTTACTTCTGGGTACAGCCAGCAGACATGTTCCAGCCTTTTCTAATCCAGAATCTGTTTTTGTGTGTGTGCATTTTGTGTTTTGTTTCCCTACTTAAGAAGAGCTGTAAAGGTAGACAAGGTTGGTCAGACCAGGGACAGGACAGAGCTGTGCTGGCCAGACTTGTCCAATAGGCGGGAAGTACATAGCTTGTTTTCTGTCTCTGTTCAGAATGAAGAGATGGCTGTTTGTGGTATCAAGGCCACTTGAAGATGGCAAGGGCATCATCTCTGTGTTACCTGGGCATTTTCTGGAGGCCAACATTCTGCTGTGTAGTCTGGGGTTTTGAGGGAAGCTGCAAATAAAAACAAAACAGTGTTGGAAACCTCTGCATAACCACCAGTGACTTCCAGTACCCAATCCTTAGCAGAACTACGGCAAGGGCAGGGACCCCTGATAATGTTGTCCAATAAGAAGGGACACTCCAGAGGACAGAGACACAGGCATGGTCATAGATTTCAAGAAGAGACATTTCAGTGGCGGATAAGCCTTTGTAGCAAAATGCAAGTCACAAAGTGAATGGCTACCTCTCTTCTCGGTGAGTAGGCTCAGCTTTGCCGACTCTCTGGGCGTTGTCCTTTAAAGGGCCCCAGCGGCTTTCATAGCTGAGACTAAACATGATATCTATCAGACAATCAAAATGGCTTTGTAATAGGAATAACTTTAAGTGGGCAGTGATGATATGATTTTTCAGGAGAGGTTTTCAGTTGAGATTTGCTCCAAGAAGATACGGTGAGGTATAGGAACACACGTGACACACACCTGCCGTGTATGCTGACAAGTGTCAAGGTTAGGTGATGTGTATGTTTGCTGTGTCATCTTAATCTGTCTACCTTGATTAGGGTTTGAAGATATTCAGAGTAAAATGTATGTGCTTAAAGCTCACCGCCACCTACAGTGTCAGCCATGACCTTGCCCGGGGTGTACTTTTCTCATTTCTCTGCATATCTATCTGACTCTGGAAGCTACCATGTTCCTCAGGGAGAGTCTTGAACATCCCTTCCCTCTGCTATTTTCTGAGTGTCTTCCCATCTTTCTCCAGCCTGTGGTCTGACCACTTGGGTACTTTGATCATCCTGAGATTACCCATGAGAAGGCCAAAGCTTAAAGAATGTTCTTCTGGATTGCTGAAGAGCTAGACAAAAGCTTCACTCTGGCCTCATTCTTGCCTATACCTTCTGGCCCCCAGCTTCCTCAGAATATTTCTAACCCCGAGTGCTACCTGGGCAGACACTCAAGGTCACTGGCCACAGCTACGCTCTGTTACGTGGAATTCCTAATGGACTAACAGCCCCACTCAGGTGAGGAGGTTGGCAAGGTATTGAATTTAGTACTTTTTGTGTGAATGTGTGAGTGGGCGGAGATATAGTGTGTGCCTATGCAGGTGCAGGTCAGAAGACAGCCTTGGTTGTCACTTCTCTAGAGTGGTTTGTCTTGCTTTTTGAGGCAGGGTCTCTTACCGGCCTAAGACTCACCAAGTAGGCTAGGCTGGATGGCCGGAAAGTCACCCAGAGCTGGGACTATAAGCAACTATGACTGGCCTTTCTGTATATGGGTCTAGAACTCATGAACTCAGGTCCTCACGCTTGCAAGGCAAATACTTTACTGACTGAGCCACCTCTCCATCCCTCAGGTTTCATTCTTTATCTCAGAGACACTTTGGGATGTTTCTAGACCCAAGAGCATGTTTGTATGTTCACAAACGGGCTTTGCCGGGGTCAGTGCCTGGCCCCCAGCTATCTACTTGCACCGCTGACTGCTCCATGGCCAGCCAGGTAAGCTGATCGGCTCTGGGTTCAATTGCTTCTTCATTTCTGTGATGGTCGATGGGAAGCTGTAGTTCATTTCCGATGCTGGACAAATGTCAGTTACCTAGCAAGGGTCCTGGGTCTGACAGGAGGACTGGGGCTTCTGCTGGAGATGTCCGTGATTTCTCAGCTGTCATGGACGATGGGAGAGCCGCCCCCATCTCTTCCTGCAAGCAGTCTGGTGGGTTTTAGCCGAGCTGGTATGAATCGTGCTCTAAGGTGAATGAAATACTTCTTCTGTATTAGCAAGTTGTGCGCAAAGGGCTGCTGTTAAAAATGGAACTTTCTTTTTCATAATTTAGTCTATCAGGAACGTGCACCCCTAATGCCTGTTTAATTAGATGGAAAATGATCTCCCTCTGAGGCGAAAACAGCAATATTTTAGTTTCTTATGGCGTGCATATGTGGGAGAGCATTTTATGTTTGACTGTTCACAGGTCTGAAGAAAAGTAACTCTGTTGTTGTCAGTTGTGTTTGCAAAGGTGGTTTTATAGACAGGTCTGAAATCCTCAGGCTAAGGTTTTCAGCATCTCTCTTTGTGCTGACAGTAACGGTTATTACTGTTTTGAAGGTGGGAACTCTTGGCTGATTGAGTCAGGCACTTACTTAAGGGGTCAGAGCCGGGGGCTATCTGGCAAACCCATGCCCTTTCCTCTAGTGTGCCCCACGCTCTAAGCTTAAGCATACAAGTATTCCTGCCTACATATGGCTTGTGAGCGCGTTTGCTTGTCTATGAAGATGGGTGCTGGCCCCCTTCCCCTCAGCCCCGGCAATCCATCTCAGGCCACACGTACTCACCCACAGAGATTGAGACTCCCAGAGCCAGGCAGGTATATGTATTCATTCCCCAGATAATCAGAGGCCCAGATAAAATAAAGCTTCCAGCTGATGGACACCGGGCAGACAGGGCTGTTAGTTTATGTAGGCTACAGGCAGAGTCGACTGGAAAATTTTGATCACTTTAATTTACTATATCCAGCATGCCTGCTGTCCTCGGCCAGTGCTTTTATCAAGCCCTGTGAGGTGGTATTGATTTTTTTATTTTCTATGTAGGATAAGAAGACAGAGAGTTAGGCGCAAGAGTGAATGAAGAACTTTCCCCAGATTGTGCTATTCTCCCAGCTTATTGCATCCTGTCGTTTGTGGTTTCAGATGACGCCCACTATGTCAGGCTTGCTTGAAGCAATCGGCAGGGTGAATAACAATGGAAGGTCGAGAGGAGAAAGATTGAAAAAAGGAGAAAGAGGCAGCTCCGAGAGAGGGAGCACGCGTGGAAAACGGGAAAGAGCCCAGGTTGAAGGGAGCGCGGGAGGCTGGAGAACACAGCACCTACCTCCTTTTACTGTGTTGCAAGGGCGGGAGCGGAATCCACAAAGCAAGAACCCAGACCTTTGTCCTGCGGTCCCCTTCCTCAATGCAAGCCGGTTCTTATGTTCAGTGACAGCCCCCGTACTCAACAGTGGGCCCCAGGCCTCTCCGCCTTATTGCTCCAGAGACTTCTGGATGTTCGTACAGGAGCTGGCCCCGGCCCTGCTCATGCTCTGGGGGATGCATATGTAGTCAGTCTCAGGGACTTCTCTAGGACCCTAAAGATGGAGACTGAATCCTCCTCAGTACGTGCAGGCTGAAGGGCAGGGCTGACTATTACCTGCTACTCGCAAGCCTCCCCCAATCACTGTTGCGTGTTCTCAAAGGTGCAGCAAGACCGGACAAAACACTGAAGTACACAAATGCCGTTTTCATGATTTCCCTTTCGGCGGAAATGGGGTTTTATCGCTCTGCTTTTTGCAGCAAGCCCTCTTGGGTCCCTTAGTGGGAGGTGCACACTTTTGTCTCGGTGCCCTCATACACGTTTGCAGGCGAGGGCTGTCCTCTGGGCTCAGAGAGAGGCAAAGCCCAGACGTGGGCTCTGTCATACCACACTCTACTGTGGCTTTGAGGAAGATGTCTGGAAGTCGGTACCACCTTCTGGGCACATGTTCTCAGTTTCCCCTCACAGCTCAGTGGTCCAGTGTGCACTGGAAAGCACCAGGAAACCACAAATGGGAAATAGACCATATTCAAATGGCTTCCAGAAAGCAGCCTCCGGACACCAGACAACAGAAAGCTCAAAGTCTGTTTCTGCAGACGGAAGGCAGAAGTCAGTGGACAGGAAGGGGCAGGCTTCCAGCCAGGCGAGTACTGAGGACAGAATAAGGGGGACTCGATGTTTGTTAGACATGGGCTCCCAAAGGAGTGCTCCCTATATGATGTTAAGTGCTCCTTGAACAAACAAAGGCCTTAGACAGTAGGGCCTCATTCGGGGAGAGATTGTGATAGAGAAGTCAACAGTGCAATCTTCACAAGCCTGCCATATTCTGGCTGCTACAAAGGAGTGAGACAGGGTTGGGGAGTGGTTAACACTAACCATAGTACTAACATTCACACACATACTCACTCAATCACTCACACTCACACACACATACCCTCCACACACACATACATCACACACTCACACACATACACCACACACATACCACACACATATACATAAACCATACACACAAACACCACACACACATACATACAGACTCACATACACACACACATACATCATACACTCACATATACTACACACATACATATATACACACACACTGTATACAGATATATACATATACAACATACAAACATATACATATACATACACATAAACCACACATCCAGACACACATACACATATCACACACGTATACCACAGACACATACAACGTACACCATGCACACACAGATACACACACATATATACACATATAAACACACAGATACCCACCCACACCACATATACAGATGCACACACACACACACACACACACACACACAGACATACACACAGAGACACATGCATAGACGTACCCCTCCCTCACTTTTAAATATTCTGATAGTGACCCAAACATGAGTCAAAACTCCAAGGCTGGCTCCAAGGGTCCTAGCTCCCTGGGAGAGTGCTCAGCTAACTTTGGAGATTAGGGAAGCTCAGGAAGGGTCTAGCTATAACATGGTCCTTTCTTCAGAACATCCAGATGACATCTTTGTCTCCAGTGTCACTGCCAAAGATGCTGTATGTGTTCATACATGGCCAAAACGCTAAGGTTAATTCTGGAGGGCAAAAGTATATCATTTGTCAACAAAGGACCAAGCCTGGGTGGGTCCATGTCCCAGGGAACAAAAAGCATTGGTGTCTGCCAGATTGCTGACTTTTCTATACGTAGGAACGTAAAGGAGCATGAAACGTGGCATGCAGGACACTGGCGTTTGCGCACGGATCCTCATTTGTCCCCCTCCTGTCATCTTTAGCATCCCTGTGACATCCCAGGGTGGCTCTTTGGCAAACACCTATCCCAGGAACAAACTGAGTGCAGAGTTCAGTGCGAGCGTAACTTGCAGAATCGCTGCGTGAAACTCCTTGGAAAGGTTTTGGTAAAGCATCAAGCTGAGGCAGAAGTGGCACGAGTTGGACTCAAAACTCGGATTGTGTTAAACCTGCATAGTAAGACTTCACTACGCAGCTATTGTCTGTCACAGGATACACGCTGGAAACATTACCCCCTCTGCTGGAATTTGATGCTCTTGCTTTTTTAAACAGATATCTATAGTCTTACAGCCAGACCTCCTGCTTTAACTAGTTTGTTCTTGGTGAGGACGGGACAGTGGTGCATGCTTAGTGGATTTTACTGGGCTTGATTTAGATGACACTTCACTCAGATAAGTTTAACGCCTCGCTTTAAGGGCGTGGTCACCAAATCTACTTGCTTTTCTGAGAAACTGACGCTGATCCTCAAGTGACACTAAAGGGCACCATCCCAGCCCAACTATTTCAAATCATATCCTAGCTGCCGAGGAAGGACTGGCCTCACAGTGGCGTGTGCTTAGATATTTGTGTGCCTTCTGATGCTTCCCCCTTAGCCACGGAGCTCAGAGGTGCTTCCTCAACGCACCACACAGTCCTAAGGGACCTTATTTGCCTGTCCCCCCGGGATGTGCAGAAACAGAAGAGAACCATCTGCCACTGTTGCCTCTGTTGAATTGCTCAGAGGCCTTGCTAGACGCAGGCCTCTTGGGGGCTCTGTCCATTGTTTGCCAACCTCCGCCTTTCTTTTATCTGGCGTCCCTTCACAGAGACTTGGTTCTGACCACATTTCTACCCCGCAGAGGCAGGAGGACACATGTCCACCTAATGGTCACGCTCATGGTTGTTTATTCCGGTTCGAGTACTTATTTAAAGATGAAGTGTCATGGTGAAAAAAAAGAAAGAGGAATGCAATAAGGAATAAAAACAAATTAACTTTTATATTGAATATGTTTAAAAATGACGATGGGCTCTACCTAGTCTCATTTCTAGGTAGAATTATCTCAGGGAAGATAATAAAGTCTGTTTCAGGTCAATTTACACGATGCTAGTTTTTTTTTTTTTTTTTGCAAGTGTAAAGTGTGGCCGAGATGCTGAGATCTGCTCTGGGGGCAGGCAGTGACCTCAGGCTGGGAGTCAAAGCAGGCCTGGGCACATTTAAAAAATATCACAGTTTTTTTCTCTTTTAAAAAGAGATAGCCATTGCTTTCCTTGTATCATATAACATGCTTTCTAAGGAATGACCGGCTACTTTGGGGGACCGTGTTCTCACGCAGGCAAGTGATCATCATGTCCTCTGGCTACAGAGAAGGTTCTGAGATATTACAGGCCAGATGGCAGGCTAACTCTTGGAACATTTTTTTAAAAAAGAAATCAATTTCATTCAGAAGCAGGAAAGCCTCATTAAGTGTCTCTATTAACTTTCCTTTTCTCCACATGTTACCGCCTCACAGGGTTGCGTGGACTTGACGCTCCTTATGGAGAAGTTGGGGCTTCTGAGAGACTGACACCAGCCTCATGAGACAGGACTCTGCCACCGTGCTCCAAGGTGGGCACCGCTGAGCTTGCACTCTCTACTCAGAGACGTTGCCTCGGTGGAGCAGAAGTTGCTTGAGTTGCCTAGGGCCCCCAGGCATGACTTCCCTTCCCTTCTTTCCCTCTCCTGACCATGATGGAAATCCGTATTTTCACGTACACATTGTCCTCAGTTATCATGGTTTCTCAAGAAGCTGAGTATGGAGGGGTAAGATCTGAAATAACTTACAGCAGCATTTGGAAATATGACCCCTTCCTAACAGCCATAGGCACTCGGGAAAGGATAACAATGAAAATAATAACAACCACGACAACGGCAAATGCCTTATAACAGGAAATCGGCGTGTCTCAATTAAAGGGCGATATTAGCTGTGGCTGTTATAGAAAGGGGGACTTTTTAAGAAAGATGTTTCTTTCCATCGCAAATCCAACCTGAGCATTGAACTAGAGTGAACCGGGATAAAATGCAACTGAAAATAGAATAAATGGCTTCCACTTACCTAGGTTATTCCTAAACGGTAATGCAAAGATGTAATAGAAATAAT
Source organism: Rattus rattus (assembly GCF_011064425.1). NCBI lineage: Eukaryota > Metazoa > Chordata > Mammalia > Rodentia > Muridae > Rattus > Rattus rattus. The sequence continues at coordinate 51,215,665 of NC_046168.1, read as the reverse complement.
TTAGACATATGGATAAGAACCTTCAAAATCAATAGTGCAGGGAGAGCTATGAAGCATATGCTGATGCAATCAAACAGAATTGAATTTCATACAAACGCCGGCAAATCTCTATGAGATTATCACAGCAAAAACTTCATTTTCATTGATTTATAATGTATTATTATTGTCTCCACCAAACTGCCATAGACAGCCATTTAGCAGCTGCCAAGTGCCTTAAGGGTAAATAAAGGCTCTCACTGACGGGCTGGGTTATGGACATTTAAGAGGCCAATAACTCACAGGACGGCAGGTGGGGTGTTCCAGTGGTTCCTGACTTCTTCCTTTTAATCGCATTAGATAATTCTTGGGACTTTTGGCGAGCATGGGGGCGTTTGCTATTCACACATGAATCACGCAAAGAGGAAAGAAGTCTTTTATAGCACACGGTGCAGCGAGCGTGAAGTTTAGCAGGACGGCTAAGCACCCACATCTCTATTCGTAGCTAATCTACATCGGATGTAATAAAACCCATCTCACCCACGTCTCCACCTCTGCTTCCACCCCTCCCTGTAGAACTAGGAGACCTTACCTAGACTGAGAGCGTCTTTGGGAGCCTGACCCTCACAAGGCCCAGCTCAGCTGATAGCCGTGGGTCTCACTTAACTTTCTCTGTAACATATCGTCAATCTTATGACTTTTGCAGGAATTCCAATTGTTGCTTTCTTGGCCTTCCATTCTCACAGAGAAAGTCTGTCACAGTTTGAGCAGTAAGTTTGCTATCTCAGTCTGGTCTTTGCAGGTAGAATATAAATGTTTATTCTATTTATGATTAAAAAACAAACAAAACAAAACAGAACAACAAAAAGAACCCAAACATAGACAACCAACTAAACAACCAACCCACTAACCAACCAACCAACTAACCAGCCAACCAACCAACCAACCAAACAACCAACTAACTAACCAACTAACCAACCAACAACCAACCAAACAACCAACTAACTAACCAACTAACCAACCAACAACCAACCAACCAATCAACCAACCAACCACAAAAACCAGGAATATAGCCACAGGTGGTGGCAAACACTTTTGAGGTAGGATGATTGGTAGTTCAAGGCCAGCCTAGGCTACATAGTAAGAATGTGTCTCAAAAGCCCCATTCAATCCAACCAAATCAAAACACAGAAAGCCAGAGATGAAATTAATAACACCTGAGAGGTCATGTTGTGGTTTTAATAAACTGAATAAGGTTTTAAATAAACCAAAGTCATTTGTGGTGTTGCACATGAAGCACGTGGAAGGCTGAGGTGGGAGGTTCTGATGATACTGGCCAGTCTAGGATGCACATCTTGAGCCCATTTCAAAATAAACAAAGTTAGAAATCTGGGTGTTAATTGCATTGTTTTATTGCAAGTAAAAAAGTGATTCAGACAAAAGTAAGATGAAGTCATTGTGTTTGTGTCTTAAAGTTTGACCTGGTTTGTCCTCCATCCTCACAGATCAGCTGTGTTTTTTTTTTTTGTCCTGTGTCACTTTGACAGTCAGCCGAGGTTATGTGCTTGCTTCTTTTCAATGTATTGGCTTACATTTTACCCTGTTTCTTCTATGGCATCCCGCTTTCTGGAAACAAAGTCTGGTTTAATGAGTGGAAAGGCAGTAGGATACACAAAGAGGTCTTAGGAACATGGGGAAAAGGTTTACATGGACAATTCAGCCAAGACTCACCATGGCCGACAAGCATGGAGTGCCACTGATAGTGAGTAGCAGGTAGGCGTCATATTCCACAGGGCTCTTGCATGAAAGCCACGTGACCCCTAAATGTCAGAGCAATGAGCATGTGCACTGTATGGCTAGAGAAGGATTTATCAGAGCTGCCTTCCTGGTCTTGGATGGGTAAGCTTAGTAAGTGTGTAGCAAGCAAAAGTAAAAATATAGATAGTAGGTAGTGATAGAAACAGCAGAAAGACGTAGAACATATCAAATCAGTGGTTTGCAGACATCAGGGAGAAACCTTTTGGGGAAGTTGAGGCAGTCAGCTGTACTTTCGTGTCTTTAAAGGGTAGGAGCAGCTCACTAACTCCTCCCACAGGGACACTCCCATCACCTTCAAAGGCATAGCCCTTAGGATTCAACTGCTTCCCAAACACCTATCTCTGAACAGCTTCATATTGGCATCCAATTACAGTCCGTGAATGGGAGGGGCAAAGCAACTCCCAGACCGTAGTGATAGTCTTTATCCTACACAGGGTATGGAAAGCCCGGGGGTAAGAACAAGGAAATGGACTGCGGTGAAACTTCTTGGTGGTGTAAGCTGACTGTGGCTCTCCCCTGGTCCTGTAACTGCAACAAACTTACCGGTTCATTGAGCTGAACTCGGATGGCAGCCTTGCTTTAGAAGTCCACACTCTCTCTATCTGAAGTGAATAGAGATTTCTTTCTGTAGGAAAAGTCACACGACATATGCACCTAAGTTTTAACATCATGGGACTTGACACAGCTTTATGCTGGCACCTGTTTTTCTCCTCATAAGTTTAAATAACTGCAAAGAATATTTTCCTTTATATTGATACAATGTATCAATCTTTTACAATTCTCCTAGAGTGTTTTATATGGAGTATAGATATAATAGTAATTTAATTTGTGCTATTTCTATTTAAAAATACTTAAGTCTGGTGTGCTAGTATATGCCTGCAATCCCACTACATCAAGGCATGAGTGCTACAAGTTCAAGACCAGCCTATACCACAGAGCAAGACTGTTTCAGAGCAAGTATCAGCATATAATATCAGCATTCAGGGGGCAAAGGCAGGTGGATCTCGGTGAGTTTGAATCCAACATCATCTACATAGTGAGTTCCAGGCCAGCTGGGATTTCACAGTAAAAAAAAAAAAAATAGTGAAAGACAAGAGAAAACAAAAACCATATAAACAGGCTCTTCAAAAGTTGGAAGTTTAACCTGGCAGTAATGGTTCATGCCTGTAATCCCAGCACTCAGGAGGCAGAGGGAGGTTGATCTCTGAGTTTGAGGCCAGCCTGGTTTACAGATTGAGTTCTAGGACAGCCAGGGCTACACAGAAAAACCCTTTCTTGAAAAACAAAACAAACAAACAGTAGTGTTGGAAATTTAATATTATTTCTTTTTTTCCATAGGCTTAAATTTCAGTTTCTTTGCCTGGTGGGAATTTCTCCTAATATACACAATAATATGTATTCTCCTAGTGTTTGCACGCACGTGCACACACACACACACACACACACACACACACACACACACACACAGAGTCTTATACATATTCACACACATTTTTGATGCATCATCTTACTTAGTCCTGCATGAGGAAAGGACAGTAACTAGAAACCTGTTGATTGAGGAAGTAGATCGGTTCCCCCTTTGGTTGAATATTTGTGTATAATGATCACTCATTGCTAGGGTGGGGTAGTCCTCCCATCTCAAATCTACTTCTGTTTTTCTACACGTTTGCTAACGTGAGCTAACAGACACGGAGGGAACATAGGTTGTGCCAACGACAGGCAGTATTTTAAACTTCTGCCAGTGACCACCTGGTGAACCATCATAATTGGGCATGAGTCCTCCTTCAAAATGATAAATACCAAGTTGGACATCATCAATTTTCAGATTCCTTATCTATCCTCGAGCCTCTTGCTTGTAAATTCGGTAGCAAATTGCTTAATTGCCATGGTGGTTTTAGACCGAGGGCATCAAGCACAGGGCAAGGAAGAATCTTGAACAAACAGGCATGGTCTTTTGTGAGAGTAGAAGTTTGTTTTAGGACAGGCTCTAGATATTAAGCCCACACTGGCCAATATCGTGATGAGAGCTGGTCTTACAGAAGAGGCATCTAGAGGCCTTAGGCCGTCTGCCTCCTGAGCAATGATAGCACAGGTGAACCCTATGAACCTTATGGCTGTAGCATCACATGCTCAGTGTAGCATTGTCAGAGAAGCTCCTTAGTGGGGTCTTTAACTAACTGCTTGTCTTTAGTCAAAACAAGACCGTAATTACCTGTTAATTGAACCAAAACTGAGACCCAACCAAGTTGTCAATCAAGCATTTTAACTGTGCTGTGTGTTCTTGAAGTAGGTACATTCCCATCCCCATGATTCAGCCCTGGAAGAGAAACCCAAGGTCAGGGAAAGAATTTAATCCAGTCCTCCCCCAAAACAGTTTTTTTTCAAATCATCTTTACACACCCATAATTTATCTTCCCCCATTTTCTTTTCCAAATGACCCACGCACAGCTCCTGTGGGTTTGAGACCATACACAAGAACTACCAAGATACACAGTTGTCTTTGTAGAGTTCAAAGTTGAGGGAAGGAGATAAGTATGAACCCTAACCAAGGCTCAAATAACCAGGTGATATGATGACAGACTCAGCCTTCCCGCTTTGACGTGAATGGAAGGGGCAGGTGGTTAAGTTTAAGTATTAAAATCTTACCCATCCTACCTGGTGATATCTGCTTTTCCGTGTGTGTGTGTGTGTGTGTGTGTGTGTGTGTGTGTGTGTGCGCGCGCGCGCGCTATGTGCATAAGTCACAAGGGTATGCAAGTACATAGATGTGTGCATACACATGTGCATGGTGAGGTAAATCCCATGTGTGTGCAAGGGAGTATATGTGTACATATGTGTGTGCATGATGAATGTAAACTTCTATGAATTCAGTTCATACACACATAATCTATTTACTTCACTTAGGTAATTTTTTTTTGAAAACTTAACAGTAAAGATAGTGACTGGTGAAAGAGCTGAAATTAAGCCATAATCATTCATTAACCAGGATCCTTTTATAAAGCAGGGTTATTCATTAACGAGGATCATTCAATGGGCAGCATCTCAAGTAGTTTTTTTTACTTTCATAATTAAGCAAGTTGACACCAGAATTCCTTTGTCTATTGGCTAACTTCCTGGGGACCTCTTCCTTTTGGAGACCAGGGATAGCTGTCATTCAGTGGCAGTCTAGGGACACACATCTTTAGTCTGGTTTCAGGAACATTCATCCACTCACCTGTGGGGGTTTCCTGAGTAGTGTAGCCTGGGCTGTGTACCATCCTCAGCATAGCTTTAGAACAGGTAGATGAGGTTCTGTGTGAAGTTTTGGACACTGGAACTAAAAGACTCTGAGTTTAGACATCACTTAGAAGGAGGGCACATTGCAGTTCTCACCATTGATGGGCAGTGCAGTCTGATTTTCAAGATGGGTGTGGGTGTGGGTGTGGGTGTGGGTGTGGAACTGAGTGTACCTCCCTATTTGATGGTTCTCTGCTCAGGTGAGGGGAGGCTTTACCTCTTCCTGGAGAGAGCTCGGGAGTCTGGATGGATCTCCTCGAGGGACATCTGAGTGGCTTGGAAGAGGTTTTACTCTTTGGCAGGATTATTAAGCAGTGCAAATGGCTTGGCCATTGTCCACTCACTTTCATGGCTTGCTACGAGGCATCAAGCATATTTTATTAGAGAAATGCCAGCTCTAAGCAACACTCAGACATATACCTCATTGGATGATTGCTTATTGCATGATGTTGATGCTTATCTATCCATCTATGATTTCTTTGGGACTTAGGAGTTGTGTAACAGTCTGGAAGCAAATACAAGAGACAGATTTTGACATTAGCTTCAAAATGCTCCTAACTGTATGTATATATGTATGTATGTATGTATGTATGTATGTATGTATATATGCATCCTACTATCTATTTGTCATCTATCTTTCCATTGATCTATTCTACTACTCATCTGTCATCTATCTATATCTATCATTCATCTATTTATTCATTTATATCTTCTATCATCTATCATACAAATATTTTGTCTATCCTACTATTTTTCCCATCATCTATCTATCTATCTATCTATCTATCTATCTATCTATCTATCTATCTATCTATCTATTCATTTATCTATCCATCCATCCATGCAGTCATTTATTCACAATCTATCCTCTGCCACTTATTTTCAATCTATTATCTATCTATCTATCTATCTATCTATCTATCTATCTATCTATCTATTCATTCATTTATTCATCCATCCATCCATGCACTCATTTATTCACAATCTATCCTCTGCCACTTATTGCCAATCTATTATCTATCTATCTATCTATCTATCTATCTATCTATCTATCTATCTATCTATCTATCATGTTTTTCCAACTATGTATCATCTATTTGCCTACCTAGCTATATATTATCTACTTATCTGCCTTTCTATCATCTCCTAGGAAGTTCTACACTTTGAGCTGCATGCTCTGCTAGCTCATCAGCTACATGGTAACTTCTTCACTTCCATTTGTCCTCCCCAGCTGAACCTGAGTGTGGGCTGAAGATGGTGAAGAGCGCTGAGCCTGGGCACACCTTGTTCAAGTGTTGGCTCTGCTGCTAACCTCATATATCTATTTGGGCTTCCCCTGCATCTCTTCAGACCTCCATTCCCTCATCCATGAAACAGCAGCTCTTGTCCTGTAGTTCCTTTTAAACAATGTCCACAACTTTTATGGTGCACCTGACTCACAGATGCTCAGCAAAGCAGGCAAAGGCATCATTATTGGAGTCAGGTACATCTTTGATACTAGGATTTTACCACCACAGTGGCACCCTGATGTTAAAGAAAGACATCAGCCCTCTTCTACAGCCATCATTCTGTCAGGAGCAAGGAATTGGCTATCTAAAGCAGAGGGGTAAGGGCACGTTGAGGCCAGGGCAGTGTGAATGTCTAACCTAGAGACTCTAGGCTGGCTCTAACCTGGTAGAGCGTGTGATGGTTTGTATATGCTCGGCCCAGGAAGTGGCACTATTAGAAGATGTGGCCCTGTTGGAGTAGGTGTGTCACTGTTGGTGTGGGCTTTAATACCCTCATCCCAGCTGTCTGGAAGCCAGCATTGCACTAACAGCCTTCAGATGACGATGTTGAACTCTCAGGTCTGCCTGCACCATGCCTGCCTGGATGCTGCCATGCTCCCACCTTGATGATAATGGATTGACCCTCTGAACCTGTAAGCCAGCCCCAAGTAAATAACTGGTGAAGGACGGTGTCTGTCACTCTTACTGTCCTTTCCTGGCTGACAAGTCTGATGGCTACCGCATGGATTCTAATCCCAGGAAGGGATCATTATCCCAAGGAACTCGCCATATCAGGTTCCCGCTGCTGAGGAGTGGTCACCAAGGCAGTGAGACTGCAAGACCTCTGAGGCTGTGCCTGAGTTGTGATTTCGGATTGCAAAGGGCACAGTTTGGAGCTGTATGGTGCTGACAGAGACTGAGGTCATCATAGTCTTCCATGAACCTTCTCCATCTTCCCTGAAGCCTGGAGCACTTTGCTCCTCAAACTCGGCAAGCATAGCAATTCGAAGACCACAGAATATGGTATGGGGAGGCAGCTTCCTCACACCTTATGTACAAACCTACCCCACGCTGGCAGGGCTCTCTCAGGCACACAATCAGGGCAGGTGTAGGTATCATTGCATGTGTGTAACACAGGACTCCTCATTCTTTACATAGTGCTTTTAGGCTGGGACAGAAGCAAGACCCTGGAGTCTATGTCTGTCCTTCCTCCATGTATTAGCTTTGGAATTTCTGATGAGTGAGGACCAAGGATTGTTTGTCTGCCCTATGGCTGCCTGATGTCACAGTAGTCACTTAGGCTGAGTGATGCTATTCCACTGGAGTTGAGGAACTCCAAAGCATCATGTTGGAGCAGAATGAAGAACAAGGTGCCATAGGTGGTCATCTGGAACCACTCTGCCTGAGATGCAGGACAGAGAGGACACACAAGGGGGCTGTAGAACCAGTGCAGTCTACACTCAACCTTGGGTAAGGAATACTATTCTTCAATGTCAGGCAGAAGGAGGCAGGCTCAGTGTGCGCTTTATATATTCACAGGAGCTGGAAAATGCTGGGTAGTCGATGAGAACGTCTCTTGAAGTCTGTGCTCTCTGTTGGTGACATGTAACAGCTGTAGGTGGCACTAGTAAGGGAGTGAAGTGCCTTAAGCATCACTGACCTGTCATGGGGGTTGGTGTTGGAGCCTGTGAGCTATGCCTGAGGGTAAAGGCCAAGCAGAAATGGAGCCAACAGTGTTTTTCATGAGGTCAATTTGATGGGAACATGGCTTTCTCCTGCCAAAGGATTCTGGTGAACTGCAGGAAAAAAAAATACAACTGCTTCCTATGAGTTGAAGAATGATGACCTTAGGTGAACATGGCAGGAATCCCCGGACCCAATGCTCACTGCTGCTAGTCATAGCAGATACCCTGCCATGGATGTAATATTCTGCACCACCAGGGATGTCAGAGTGCCAGGAGAAAGGGGTTTCTATATCTTTCAGAGCAGAGGGCAGGCATCAAGAGAATTCTGTTGTACCTTTGTGTGTGGGCTCCAAAAGAGTACAGAAGAGGAAGAACTCTTGATTTCTTGCCCTTGTTCTCCTGTAGAATCCATTTTAGAAAGCTTGAAGGCCTTTGTGGAGTCTTGGCTAGTTTGTGTAGTACCCATGGCTAGTAGGAGTGAGGTTCTTCTCTCTCTCTCTCTCTCTCTCTCTCTCTCTCTCTCTCTCTCTCTCTCTCTGTGTGTGTGTGTGTGTGTGTGTGTGTTTAGGTCAGAAGACAACCTATCCAGTCCCTTTTATGCAGTTGGAAGTTTTCTGTGTACAAATGAATGTGACAGGTTTCAGTGAAATTGCCACAGCTCTGGGAAGGTCAAGAGCCTGCATGCACAGCAGGGCTGGGGAGAAAGCTCAGTCAGTAAAGTGTTTGCCTTACAAATATGAGGACCCAAGTTCAATTCCCTAGAACCCACATAAAAACACACAGGTGTGGTGTCCCTCACACATATATGATCCCAGTTCTGGGGAGGTGGAGGGTCCCTGGGACTCAGTAGTCAACTGAGACTACTTGGCGAGTTCCAAGTCAAATAAAAACCCTATCTCAAAACACAATGTAGACAGCAATTGAAGAACGACAGCCATGGCCGTACTATAGAAACCTGTTTTCATGGCGGAATTGCCGATCTCTGCTGCAAAGGACTCCAACTATAATGAAGTGTCATCCCCAAACATTAAAAGAAGATAATACGCCCTATGTGTGTGTTAACAAGTCAGTAATGCATCAAGCTCCAGTGGTGTGTTTGTGGCTGTTGAAGGCAGGGGTTCTGCAGTACGTGCCGACAGGAAGCGTGTGTCAGGTGAGGGTTGTGGTTCTTATTTCTGGTGTCTCAGCATCATCTATAGGACCTCTGGCAAGAGTCCAGGTTAAAGGGCACTTGAGAGGCTGACTAGATGGTTTAGTGGGTAAGAGTTTATACTCTATAAGCACGAGGGCCTATGTTTGAATGTCCAGTACCCATGTAAAGCCAGTCATGGCTGTGTGTAGCCATGGAGGACTGATGGGCGGAGACAGGTGGATCCCAAGGCCTCTGGCCAGGCAGCCTAGCAGAAATGGCAAGCTTCTGGTTTAGAGAGAGACTCTGTCTCCCAAGAATAAGGTAAAAATTGATAGAGCAGGATACCAGGCCTCCTCTGGCCTCCATGAGTGCTCCCAAGCATGCATATATGCACATACCCACATACATCACACACACATGCATGCATATTCACATACATCACGCACACATGCATAGTCACATATATCACATAGGCACGGATACACGCGCGCGCGCGCGCGCGCGCGCACACACACACACACACACACACACACACACACACACACACGCCCCATCTCAGTTTGAGGTTCCCTCAAATGAAGATGGTTTTTCTCAGCTCATGTCATTCAGTTAACCTGGAAAAAGACATGGAAGGCTTTATTGGGTGTCTACGAAACTGTGAAAAGAGAAGGGGGGGGCACGGACTGTAGGGAGGGAGGGGAGACAAGGCAGAGGAGGGGCTGAGATGAGGGTTCCAGATAAGAGACTCCAGAACCAAGGTTTGGACAAGGTGGCTCATTTCTGCCACAGGCTGGAGGCAGCCCAGAGCCAGTGTACCCTGGTGGGCTCCAAGGGACCACCCCTAAATGCTCACAAAACTCCCTCTACCTGCTTCTACCCAGCAGAGCGGCAAGTGGTTTCCCTGACACATGCTGGCCGCATTCACGATCTGCCTTACTTAACCCTGTGGATTCCAGACTAAGTTCTCTGACACAGGAGAAATGGGACACAGGATTCTGCAGGCCTCATAAAAACTGTGCCAGGGCGCTGGTGGGGACAGCGCCTGTCACTTTTTGATGAGGGGACTCGAGCCATCTAACTATAGGCCTAAGGTCCAGGTTCTCATCCAGCTTAGGCATATCAGTATCTCTGGGATGAAGACAGCATATAGGCAAAACAAACAAAAACAAACAAACACAAACAAAAAACAAACAAAACAAAAAACAAAACAAAACAAAAAAACAAAAAACAAAAACAACAAAAAAAACCCCCAAAACTTCCAGAGACTTGATGTGAACTTTGTCATTGGTGGGGTCAGGTGGCCTCACCCTGGCAGCCCACATTATTCCTCTTACACCCTCCTTCTCCTCTTTCTTCCAAGTCCTTCTGTCCATCCTTGCTGACTAAGACCCCAGGACCTGATTCTGTGTGGAGAGCAGCCACTCCGTGAAGAGTTGTGCTTAGTGCCTGGAATCTTCTGTGGAAGAATTTGGGAGGTCACAGTAGCCTTTGTGAGAGCCCCTTCCACATCTGGCTGTCTCCACATCCTGATGGCTGCTCCTGGTGCATATGGGGGTGGCCAGACCTTGGAAGGATGTGTGTGTAGAGCTTCAGACATGATCACTCATGCAGGAGAGCATCCCCACATCCCTGGCCACTTCCTTTCGAATGAAGGGCAAGAACCACCATAAAGGAGGGTGGGCGGAGCCTCCTTAAAGCAAAAAGAAAACCCGGATGCTGCATATTTGAGCTCATCAAGAATTTTTCTGTCAGGTGTGTTGCTATCTGATGTAACTTTTGAAACTGGGCTTTAATACCCTGTTTTGGAAATAAAATTTTATGAAATTTAAAAAAAATTAACATGATTTTTAGCACAATTTTGAGCAGTTAAATCATTGTTAAAGAGGAGCCGCTTCTCTACTGGATCCAAATCCAGGTGGGGCCGGGAGGCCTGGAAGAGAAGAAGAAGCCTGGGAGGGATGAACAGAGACTTGGAGGAGTAGCAAGATGCTTGACTGTAGGATAGGGAAGCCTAGAGTAATACCAAGAATGCTGGGCAGCTAGAGGAGGCTTGGGGGATGTGTGTTAATTAGATAAAACCTAGGATCACCTGGGAAAAGAGTTTCAATGGCTTGGCTTGTGGGTGTGTCTTTGGGGTTTTTCATAATTAAGGTAATTGATATAGGAAGAGTCAGCCCAACGTGGGCAACACTATTCCCTAGGCAGAGATTCTAACAGGGGAGAGTGGGGAGATCAAGCTGAGGACTGGGCAAGCAAGTAATCATGTTTGCAATTCTCTGTCTTTTAAACCATGGCTGTGATGTGAGTTTAAGTTTCTGTCTTGATAGACTGCAATTTGGAATTATAGTCTGAAAAAAAAAAAAACTTTCCTCCCCCTAAATTTCTTTTTGTCAGGTTATTTTCTTACTGCAACAGAAATGAAATTAGAACAGGGCGCCAGTGGGGGCCCTGGGGCAGTGCCAGGAGGCCTGGGTTGGTACCAGGAGGACTGCACAGTGGCAGGATGTGTGGGATTCAGGAGTGAGGCACAGCTCTCCAGGTAGCTCACCCTGGGTGACTGGAAGCCTGTAAATATTTTATGCCTGATTTGCTGATTTTGCGGGTGTTGTGTTTCACTGACAAGTGGTTTGTTTTACATGTTGGCTCTTGTTCCTGGAAAAGAGGATATTTTTATTTGCGAATATGTAAGGGACCCACCACTTTACAAAATGGAACAACAGCTCTTGTTGTAATTGACTGGCTTTCTTGGCAATGCCCATGCACATTCAGGAATTCTCGGTCCAGTGAAAGTCTAACCCATAGATAAGTTGTTTTCATGAATGATGGAAGTTTGACAAATAACCCATTGAGCAATTAATGAAGTGAATGATATTATATTTTATAGATTTTTAACTAAATATTAATTAATTAGGTTTTGTATATTTTGAGAGGTGGGAAGAAATATCCGGCATGTCCAGTTTATAAATGTAGCAATCCGGTAGATTTTATGTTTGTAGTTAAGACAAATAAATGAGCTTTTAAAGTAAACTGCATGTTTAGACCATGATTTCTTCTATAAAGGGGTTAGGAGTTTAGACAAAGAAACAAAAGGTTTAAAATGTAAGGAAAGGAAACACTGTTACCAGGAGAAGTCGAGGCAGAGTAGATGGAGGGTCAGGTGGAAAGTTCCCAGGGGAGCGGAAGCATCAGAGCTTGTCTGGGATGTTCTCCTAGCAGAGGACAAAAATGATACCTGAGTGCTCTGTCTGCCTTGTGAATTATCTATGAATAGATAATTATCTACTGCTCTGTATTATTGATCCATTATCCTCAAGCTGTACCCTCAACATCCATGAGATAATACCAGGGCATTTATATGACATACAGAGAGCTGCCCCCTCACTGGCAGCATACTGGCTGGAGGCTTCTGGGAAGAGAGTTGCTCACAGAGGATACCATGTATCCCAGTAGAGCTGTGTGCTTTGTCTCTGCCACTAAAACAGCCATGTAACACAGCTTGGTTTGTGGGACTCGATTCTGGTGGCTGCTTCTTGGAACCCTGAGGGTTATTCCCCAGACAGTTCGTTCAAGGGTAGCTTGGGTACGGGATTTACTTAGTAGGCAACTGGACACACTGACAAGCCTGCTTAACACAGATATTGTTAGTTGCATGTTTCTTGTTGACTGTGTTTCAGAACAAACGCCTATCTCATTAGAATTCTGTGGTTTGAGTGAAATTGAACAGTAAGTTCTCTTCTTAGCCTTTTGACCCAAATGTAGTGTTTGTGAAATGAAGGTATGAAGGCTTGGTAAATGGAGTCAAGAATTGACACACACTTTTAAGAATGTTTACAGAACACTGGGGTTTGTTTGTTTTTCTGAGTCAGAGTCTTGGGTAGCCTCTGCTGGCCTGGAATTTGTTATAGAGTTGAGGATGACCTTGAATTCCTGATCTGCCTGCTTCCACTTCTCAGGCGCTAAGACTGCAGGCAGGCAACACCATACCGGGCTCATTACAGGGCAATTTTACTAAAGAAACCAAGTTTCTTTAAGATATACTTTAAAATTTATTCATGTTTGCACATGAAGAACAGGAACTGTTTTTTTTAGGAAATATTAACTCCTCCTCCCCTGTCAGCCTGCAGTTGGAAATAGAAAGAACCAGAGGTATATATTTGAAGGAAGTCTTCCACTTTGAGATAAGCATTTTCTCAGGGTGTATGCATTATATTAGAATTATAAGTATGGTTAAATTAAGGTATATCTCACAAGTCCTCTTCATTTTATCTCAGGATCATGCACATTGCTGATATTCAACTAATAATAATGCCGATCATAATAACATAGCAATGTTCAACTTCCATTTGGTCACACAATTCTGCATGTACAGTAATTGTAAAAGCATATCATTTCTTAGATTATGCGTTGTGCGAGGAGAAAAGGTGTCATAATCAGGAAATTAGTGCTAACGGCAGGAAGGGGACCTCCTTGATCACCCCCTCCGTGCCCCTATACACTCCCACTAAATGCACCTCATTATGAATTCATTTTCAGCTTCATTGAGTCCCAGAAATTAATTTGACATAAATTTCATTGTAAAGCTCTGGAAACTTTAATTTCAAAGGCAATATCAGTGTAGGATTGCGGGTGCAGCGAACGCTTTACTGAAGCTACTCTTGGTTATCCACCTTTTATCTCTTCTTAGTTTTATTGTTGCCTTATATTTTATTATTGTTTTAAATTTTTATTACTATAGCTGTGTCTGTGCACGCATAGTTCTTTAAATATTATGGTTTTTCTCATGTTGATATCTTATACTTATGTCTGCTTCTTCTTCTTCTTCTTCTTCTTCTTCTTCTTCTTCTTCTTCTTCTTCTTCTTCTTCTTCTTCTTCTTCTTCTTCTCCTCCTCCTCCTTCTTCTTCTTCTTCTTCTTTTTCTTCTTCTTCTTCTTCTTCTTCTTCTCCTTCTTCTTCTTCTTCTTCTTCTTCTCCTTCTTCTTCTTCTTCTCCTCCTCCTCCTCCTTCTTTGTCTTCTTCTTTGTCTTCTTCTTCTTCTTCTTCTTCTTCTTCTTCTTCTTCTTCTTCTTCTTCTTCTTCTTCTTCTTCTTCTTCTTCTTCTCCTCCTCCTCCTCCTCCTCCTCCTCCTCCTCCTCCTCCTCCTCCTCCTCCTCCTCCTCCTCCTCCTCCTCCTTCTCCTCCTCCCTCCTCCTCCTCCTCCTCCCATTCTGGGCCAGTGCTCTCCTGCTGAGCTGCCACTCCCTCACAGGGTCTTTACCTATCTCTCTCTATATATGTGTCTGTGTACTCAGATAGCTAGATACATCTCTCCCTGAACCACTCAGGCTGGCCTCCGGTCCATCTGTAGTGCAGGCAGATCTTGAACTTGGCATCCTCCTGTATCAGTCTCCTCAGTAGCTAGAATGGCAGGCCTGTAAGCAGGCCCATCTTGCTTTGCTACATTCTTGCCTTTGTTTGTTTAACACCCCTGTTGAAACGGCTTGTATCACTGTTGCCCGCCACAGGGGGTCATGGTGAATGTAGGTTAAGGGTCTGTTGAACACGGTGAATGTAGGTTAAGGGTCTGTTGATCATAGTGAATGTAGGTTATGGGTCTGTTGGCACAAACAGGAGGCTGCTCATTCTGCTCTGTCTTCATATCATCCTGGATCTCCTACAGATGGCTCCCTTGAGCTCGCATGTTCTTGATGACCCAGGAAGGAGTAGGAATCTTCCTCTTTGCTGCTCCTTGACATTCGCAATCCTTTCCCTTTGAGGATCTATGTCTCCATGCTGGTGTGCTCTGGCTGAGTTTTCTGGACCTGAACTATAATTTGCCACACCCGTGACATATGTACAGGGCATTCTGAGGCCACAGGGGAATGAGGCTTGTCTTATGAAATGATGGAGCTGAACCATTAGATGTGGGGGAAGGCTGTGTGTGATAGCGTCTCCACCCCAGCATGGGCATGGTGCTTCTAGAAGATACTTTCAGTCCTCTATTCTGCACAGTTTCAGAACCGTGTAGATGATATAAAGACAGTTTCAAAGACGAGCAGTCTCGCTGAAGGGAGGTTCTGCTTCTCGGTTCTTCTCTGTCAGCCTCTTCTGTCCGAGTTCTTGAACTCTGAACATCCCAGCTGGGTTGGGTTAATGGGAGAGTTCTGTGGTACGTACAGATGTCAACCTGTGCTTCCACATTGTTTCTTTTCCACCCTAACTTCTCTCTAAACGAATGGGGTTTCAAATCTGCTGAAATCTCATTTTCCTCTCCTCAGATATGTTCTCTACCAGAATGACAGTGGGAATGGCAAGTTATCTCCTCTTCCACTGCTGGTTCAGTAACCACTGGGACATAATACACCCATGCTGGCCCTGGCCTTCCTGAACCAGCTTCCATTCATGGGGTGAGAATCAGTTCCCAGGGTATAACGAGGAACCCAGGGGGAACCCTGAGTTTGTGGTTATGCGTAAGCATGGCTGCAAGTGGATGGGTTCACACCCGCTGGATTTTCATCTTGGAAAACAAAGGGAGGACTAGCTGGGTGAGCCACACAAATAGCTGTATTCTAGATCATTCTAACAGACCTGTAAGAAGGGATGAAGGTGCAAGAGCACAAGGAGACAGCTGCAGAATTTTTTCTATCTGTGTTCCTGGCAGGCTAAAGGGTAGGACAGCAGGTGCCGTGATATGGGGCACGGAGCAAGTAGGGTATGGTACAAGAAGCCGGACTCCAGTACGCTCCTACGTTCCTCTTTGGGCGCCAGTAGGATCTCTGTGACAGTCTGGCAGGAACACAACCTGGACCCAGTCTGTTCTGGACTTGTCTTGTTCAGGTAGGTAGACAGGGGTCAGCCTTGAAGAGTCTGGTTTCATGTCGGAGGTCATTAGCTTTCCTAGAGAAGAGCTATCCGGGCTTGGGTTGCTCTGGTGGGCTGCTTGCCATTGTTCCCTCGCTTTACTCCCCATCTGTCACTCTGCCCTACTGCCTCACTCTGCCCTAGCACATCACTCCGCCCTGGCCCTGGTGCGTCCCTCTGCCCTTGTGCGTCCCTCTGTCCTGGTGTGTCTGTCTGTCCTGGTGCGTCCATCCGTCCTGGTGCATCAACCACCTGTACTTTGCTTTGTGTCAGTTCTTTCATCACTGGAATGCAAGCTCTATGCAGCCCGTCTCTGGCTTGCTTCAGGATAGAGTGCTCTGTGGATGTCTGTAGGATGTTGAATTAGCTTGCTCAAGTCACATGACCTGGATGATTTTTCACTATCCCTTGCATAATGCAGGTGCTCGGACCCTGTGATGTTGGGACGTGATCAGGCCTTGGGAGTCTTCCTTGGAGTAAGGCTTTGGCTCCTTTGTCCTCAGTGTACACTGCGTAAGGATGCTGTGTTCTTCCTAGAAGAAGTTCTTCTTTCTAGAGGAACTATGAAAAATAATTTTCTATTCTTTACAGATCACTCAGCCATGGGTAATTTTCTGCTGGGGGTGCAAAGGTATTGACACGGTTGGGGAGCTGTGACAGGTACTTGCCCAGGCGAGTGGGTTCTGGAGGAGCCATGGGTGCTTTGGGTGACACCTCCCTACAGTGGCCACTGGTAATGGGACCTGGAAGCCCACACTGCCACAACAGTTTGAAAGACTGTTCAGCAGATGGTGAAAAATGAATCGTGGGACCAATTGCCTACTTTCTAGTCCTTGGTATTCTGGAGAGCTGCAGGCTCTGTCTGGAACTTACTGTGGCCTCACTGGGGTAATACTTCAAAACAAGAAGGAGAGTGTTCAGCAAGTGGCCATATTACCTCTGCATGGTCCCATGTGCTACCTTTGTAGAAAGCTGGCCTGGGAATGTATTCAAGTCTCATTCTGGTATCCTAGTCAACTTTCAAAACAGGAATTGAAGTGCGATGTCTGTATTAATGTGTGTAAAATTTGAAGAGATTTCCTCAGTACATAATCTGCTGGGCGTGCTACATCTCCACTGCTGTGCCCCCAGTCAGGGTACCAGGGTGACCCAACTAGGGGGCTGCCCCTCCAGCCCGGGTGCTGTGCTGACCTAGGTAGGGGTCATGGGCTGCCACGTCAATCTTAGAAGCTCATAGCTATAGACACTATAGACATGTAAACATTGGTGATTCATTTTGGTAAAAAATTTATTTTCTTTCACACAAAGATAATCTTGGGGAAACTGAATAACAGATGTGGTGGTAGCTGTCATGGGGTGGAAGATCCGGGTGCCCCAGTGCTCCCTTCTTCCCAAGAGGGTGTGCGTGGAGGTGGCCTTTCCCCTGACGAAGATGAGCTTTGTGTGCTGGAACAATGGAGTGGATTAGCTGCTATCTGTGCAAGTGTGAGGCCCGTGGTTCAAAAGCTTAAAACAAGTGTAAAAGTCCAGGCATGCGGCGACTGCCTGCAACCAGTGCACACATGCATAAACAGGAGGTCCTCTGAGCAAGCTAGCTTGTCAGACTAGGCAAACTCCAGGTCCAATGAGAAATCCTGCTTCAGTAAAGTGACATTGATGTCAATTTTGGGCCACCATGTGTCCTTGCATACACTTGCATGTACATCTGTACACACACACACACACACACACACACACACACACACACACACACACACACATGTTCATCCATAGATGTGTAAATACTAGAAAAATCCCTTAACCACACTGAACACACAACCCCTTCAACCAAACCGAACCACCTCACCCCAAACACAACCAAAACCAAAACCCGGAGCTTTGTTATAAAGCCACTCTCAGTCACCCTCATCCCTCACGGCACGCGGATCTCATCGTAACTTTCACGGCGTTGGTAGAATGTAGAAATTATACAAGCTGGTTTTATTTTTTTTTCATGTTCCCATATTGAGCTATGTTTTCATTGAATACAATTACAAAAGAGCATAATATCTCAAGATATTTGAGTCACAATCTTAGCCTTATTACTGTCAAAAAGCAATTACGAGCTATTTTTATGCAGAGCTCAAACATAAAATTAAAGACTCAGAAATGAAAGCGAAACATTTTTAACCATACTATACGGTACTCATAACAGTGTCTGCAGAGTCAAGTGCATAGAAAATATGCATATTCTGCAAGCCACGGAGAGTGTTCACAAAGATGCACTCGAAGAGGAGTCCAGACCAGCTGTCAGTGGTAGCTTCATCTCCTCGATTACTGGTGTATTACTGAACAGCGAGGGGCAAAGATCGCTCTGAAATGTTCAAAATCTTGAAATCGGCCAATGTATTTGGAACAGAGCCTCCGACACCAGAAGTCGGAAGGCTTGAGAGCCAGCATGAGTGACCCGGGTAGATGCATGAGTGACCCAGGTAGATGCACGACAACTCCTCCAGTGTTGTGCCAGGGAGTGCCTGTGTCTGCAGATGAACGATAGGGTCACAAGGTATCAGGAAATGTGGGAGCAGTGTAGGACAATCACTTGGCAAAGACCTCTTCAGCGATCGCCTTTTTCAGAAGGCAAGGATATTGTGGGTGTGCAAGGCAGGCGAGTAAGTCAGAGAGACTTGGACTGGGCTATCCCATTGCGACTGGTTTGGCTGTTGGCTGCCGTGGAGTTCTGAAACTCTTGGTGAGCCCATTCCTCAAGCAGCTGACGCTCCTCAGATGTCTGCACAGAATTTACGGGTCATTCCTTTTCGTTGGGGAAGCCTGCTTCTCAGACTGACGGACTGTGGCACCCGCGGTGAAGGTGGCAAAGCAAGCAGATAGTCTCTCGTCGATGTTGTTGTCTACTCTACTTCTGCCAGCAGAATAGTAAGTGATCAGAGCAAATGAAGGAAGAGAAGAGTCACTCCCTTGAGCCAAGTCAGAACTGTTTCTTTTGTCCCTGAGACATTCAAGGTTACCATCCTCTGGGGTCAGCGGGAAAGAAGGCTGCTCAGCCAGCATTGTGACTTTAAAGTTTTTCAAAACCTATTTTTAATGATGGTTCTTAAACACTTTAACCTCCCTTTTAGCCAACCGCCCACCAGAGGTAGTGGGAGAGAAAGGATACGGAGGAAGAGGACCTGTTTAGAAAGGCTCTTTGGAGCAACTCCCATCTGTGCTGTCTGGAAATCAGTGGTTCAGTTCACAGGTCAGCAACAGCCGCTCAAGCCATTCGAAAACACTTCATAGATGCACCAGCAGTCCGGTTCAGTAGAGTCAGGAGAGCAAACATGATCAGCAGCAGTGGCACTACCAGCAGAGACAGCCAGTCCGCAGCCTCAACACGAGTCAGCAGCAGGAGGGACCAGGAGGAACGCCAGGAGAAGTTCTCAACTGTGAATCTCTCAGAGAAGCAAAGAGGCGAGACTAAAAAGCCTTGCACAGCTGGCTCTATAAGCAAGTCTAGCTCAGCCTCTTGCTGTCTGTTGAGTCTTATTTATACCCTCCAAACATCACTTGTCCTCCACCTCCACAGGTCTTGCCTCAACATGTGTGTCTGTCAGCTGACATCACTCTGACAACTATCCCGAGTCCGGGGAAGAGTCAGGAAACTACAGCACACCACCAGAAGTTTTCGATGGGTTCTCTCTATGGAGTCCCGACAAATGCAACTCAACTACCCAATGTAAGGAGGACCAATGCATGTATATCATTAGCAAAGAATCCTCCATCGCCTGTCCTTTCACGAGCTTGTTTCAGCAGAACATCCTCTCTCCTGTGTCTGCTTCAGTGAAACACTCCTTCACGAGTCTGCCTTAGTCTTTTACCTGTGTCCACTTCGGTAAACGTTTCTTCACGTGTTTGCACCAGCAAAATACCATGCGACTGACTTTTCAAAGAACCCTTAAATGTTCTCTTCACAGCACAGACACTAGTGTTTTGTTTTGTTTTGTTTTTGTTAGCAAAACACTGAGGGAAAGTGCCTGCCTCAGGCTGGAGAAGTAAATCTGATGGGAACAGACTTCTACCCATGGCAGCCATGGTGCAATGGCTTCTGCATGGTGGGTTCTTTGTGTGTAGGTGTGGGTATGTGTGGAGGCCAGAGGTCAGCATATGGTATCTTCTTCAAATACATTCTACCTTAGTTTTGGAGATGTGGTCTCTCACCAAACCTCAAACTCACCTTGCCAATTTCACTCAAGTGGCTATCATCAACATCAAAATCCTCTTGTCTCTGCCTGCCCAGTGCTGGGATTAGACATGTGCTGCTATACATGGGCTTTTATACAGTGTTGGGGGATGTGAACTCAGTTCTTCCTGCTTGTGCAGGAGGCACTGAATCAGCTGAGCCTCTCCCCGCCCCAGCCCAAAGCTGGTTCTTACCGTTGGATGTTATCATCTGCCTTGTCAGCACAGATGTGTTTAGACTCATGCATTTTAGGGACAGTTGACACTACACCCACTAGAACTGGAGAAAGGATGCTCATGCTCTGCCTTTTTGCGGTCCTCTCCTGGGAGAGCCTAATCCACACCATCCACATTCCTGCTGCTAATTCATGGATTCCATAGAAGTGAACAGAGGCCAAACCTGCATGCAGAGAAATGGCCCTCAATCTTGGACCCTCAATCTTGCTTATGAACTCCAGAATTAGTACCTGGAAGGAGGGTTTCCAAGGAGACCAGGCCATGTGGAGGGAATCTGATTCACACAGAAAGTACAGCCAGACCCTATGTTCTCCTCAGAGTGGATGAAGTTGAAATGCTCCCCCTGCTCCTGTTCATGGGCCTCCTTCAAAGGAGACAGGGTGAGTCCTGATTGGCATTGTCACTCGTGAGTTCACCATCACTGTCATCTTGACTGGACTGGGAATTACCTAGACTTGCAGTGGCATGTCTGTGAGAGTGTGTCTAGAAAGGGTTGACTGAAGGCAGAAGACTCACCTTGAATGTGTGTACTACCACCCCATGGCTTGGGGTTCTAGAGTGGATAAAAAAGAGAAAGCTAGTGAGCACCAGGAGTCATCTTTCTCTGGGCGTCTTGACCCACCAAGATGTGAACAAGCTCCTGTCACTACAGCCTCAAGTCCCTCCTCCTCTGTGCCTTCCTGGCCACAATGGTCTCTGTCCAGTGAACCAGAGACAGAACAAACCTTTCCATCCTTGACTTCCTGTTAGATGTTTAGTCACCACAATAAGAAACGTAAGCGCTCCTTTTTAAATTGCTACCCCTAATTTAGGAGCCTTAACCAGGGTTTTGACTTCTGAGCTTCTGCCACAGAAGCACTGTGACTGTCACTGGGAAGACAGTTGCAAGCAGTCATGACTTCCCTACCTGAGGTAGAGGCTCAGTGTTGAGTAGATTTGCTGGGACTTTTATGTTCAAAGATGAATTTGTTTTTCAGTGCTCTGGGCTCAAGCAGGTTGGATCAGATCTCAGGGGATCTGTAGGAATGGAGGGTATGTGGATTGGAGATCATCCTGCCTCATGTATCCATGTAGCTCTTGGGTTCCATATTGCCTTTGGGGTGGTAACAGAAAAATAAATAGGACTCGGTTGGTGGTTTGGTTGTCCTCAGAAGACAACTTCTTTGGAGTCTACTGTTTCTTAGAGCTATGCGGTCATCTGCAACTCCCCTGTAGGTGTGCTCTTGTCCTGTGGGTGTGCTCTTGCTCTGCAGGTGTGCTCTTGCCCTGCAGGTGTGCTCTTGCCCTGCAGGTGTGCCCTTTCCCTGCAGGTGTGCTCTTGCCCTGCAGGTGTGCTCTTGCCCTGCAGGTGTGCTCTTGTCCTGTGGGTGTGCTCTTGCTCTGCAGGTGTGCCCTTTTCCTGCAGGTGTGCCCTTTCCCTGCAGGTGTGCTCTTGCCCTGCAGGTGTGCTCTTGTCCTGTAAGTGTGCTCTTGCCCTGCAGGTGTGCTCTTGCCCTGCAGGTGTGTCCTTTCCCTGCAGGTGTGCTCTTGTCCTGCAGGTGTGCCCTTTCCCTGCAGGTGTGCTCTTGCCCTGCAGGTGTGTCCTTTCCCTGCAGGTGTGCTCTTGTCCTGCAGGTGTGCCCTTTCCCTGCAGGTGTGCTCTTGCCCTGCAGGTGTGCCCTTTCCCTGCAGGTGTGCTCTTGCCCTGCAGGTGTGCCCTTTCCCTGCAGGTGTGCTCTTGCCCTGCAGGTGTGCTTTCCCTGCAGGTGTGCTCTTGCCCTGCAGGTGTGCTCTTGTCCTGTAGGTGTGCCCTTTCCCTGCAGGTGTGCCTTTTCCTTGCAGGTGTGTCCTGCCTCTTCACACAAACTTGATGGACTTCATGCCAGGAGCTTCTGCTGTCCTCAGGTTCCTGGATAGAGAAAACATCCTGGAGCTGTAAGGAAACAATTATTCTTTCCTGTCATAGGGTGGGGTAGCTGCCAGGACCACAGGTGCTTTTCCAAGAAAGTATTCCAGAGGGGAAGATCCGGCAAGACCAGTGCAAGTCTTTGGTGTTCCAGGCCGGGATCCTGGGAAACAAATCGCCAGCCTGTTTTTAATCTGCTGAATACAAATTGTGAAGCTTGGAGGCCCCACAGACAAGACCTCATCACAGATGGTTTCCCCTCTAGGTTCTTTTTAGGTAGATGAACCCAGGTGAGAAGAGCCGAGTCTTGACACACCTGTCCACGCCATGCTGTGTGCATATGTGCACACACAGCATAGATACACACCCATAGAGCCCACATGGAGATGTCCTCTCTGTGTCTCGCTGTAACGTGGGAATGCAGCATAGGCTGTGTAGACATTAGGTTTCTTGCTGGTTGCTGCTAGTGGTGTCTTTGTGTGCCCACCTGCGTCCTGCCGTTGACCAAGCCCCTGACTTTCAGGGTCCTTAAGAACACTTAAAATACTGTTCAAACTAGGCATAATTAGCAAGCAGACTGTATGAATACTCACACTCATTCCACATAGACGCCTTGTTGGCACGGAGCAATCCATTACCTGCTTCAGTGAACCGTCCCATTGGTAATTTGCAGAGTTCTCACCCCTGGGTGACGGAGTAAGCTGCCCTCTTCCCAGGCACCGGCTACTATTGTTTAAGCCAAATGTATAATGCATGAGAGAAGTTTGTGTATCAAACATTCCAGACAGGGTACTTAAATTCTAGACCAACTGATAACATTCACACTGATGGGGCTGGAAAGGAAAGAGGTTGGAAGTCTTTTCTCATTTCGCAGGGCTTTTTCATTGAGGTAAAATTCACTCACCACACAGCTCACTCAAGGAAAGTACACGACTCAGTGCCTTCGGCATAATCACAGATCGGTGCAACCCAGCACTGTAATCAATGTTAGTACATACTGATTACCCTATAAGGAAATCTCACACCTATGGGCATTCGCTTCCCATTTCCCATGAGCTTTCTAGCACACAGAAATCACCCATCCATCTTATTTGTCTGTAGATTTCCCCTCTGGACATTTCACAGAAACAGTTGTATGACGTGTTCACTCTCAAAATGGCTTCCCTTACTTACAGCAACGTAGTCAAGTCTCAGCAGCACTGTAGCAAGTGGTAGTGGGTTTTGTTGTTGTTGTTGGCCAAGTAATATTCCATTTTGTAGCTATGCCCCATTTTAGTTGTGAGTTGATAGGCATCTGGGCTATTGTGACGGATGTGTTTAGAAATGTATAAATTGTGATTTTTATAAGGTGAATTGGACATGAATTGTAATGATTTAGATATCGTTTTAAAGATCTCCTAAATCTTTCCTAAGAATCAGAGCTAGCTACTTCACATGAGGTTACAGCTGTAAGACTAAGCTGCCAAAAGAAAAACCAAAATTAAAATATGATACATTTAAAAAAATACTCCAAATGTAAAATATAGCAAACCAGAGGTATGAAAAGCTATGCACACATGAGGAAATGTGTAGTCAATCTAATTCCTTACATATGTAGATACCTCTCCATTCCCCTCATCTGTGACCTGCACGTCACCAAGTTAGACAGTGCTCTTGATCGTTTTAATTTTAGGTATATTACTCCTCTTACATGTCAAGTAGTGAGAACAAAAGAAACAAAAGAAATCGTGAACTTCAGGACCTGAGAGACGCCTCAGCAGGTAAGAGCCCTTGCTGCTCTCAGAGAGGATCTGGGTTCGATTTCCAGTACCCGCATCAGGAAGCTCACAGATGGCTACGACTCCAACTCCAGGGGATCTGACAACACTGCACGTGCCCACATCACATATTTGATACACAGATCTGCACATCAGCAAGACCCTGGGTCATGTGTGCTGGGAAGGACCTACGACTACTATTACTCTGCTAAATGGATATAGTGCAAGATTGACTCCTAGTGACTGACTGTCATACCTGTAGATTAATGCATCTCACGGCTGCCATCAGAAAAGCTACTATTTCCAGTAGCTCACGATTAACATAGAGATCTGCCTCTGGCCAAGGTCCAGAAAGTAAGGGATTGAGGAATGAATGCTCTGTCCTAAATGGAACCCACTTCTCTTTCAAAGGTTCAGGGCTCATTGTGGAAGAGGAGGCAAAGGAAGTGTAAGAACCACGGGTGGTGGGTGACTCCATGGATGATGTCTTCAGACCCAGCATCTCTGATGGCACATACAAGACCCCTGCAAGCTCAAGCCAGCTCGAACCCAGCATGGAGTGGGAGGGTAGAAAATCTCACCTGCAGCCAGGGTGCTATTGGCATGTGCTAGCTGTTAGGAAAGGGGGAGTCGAGTTTTCTGTGTGGATCCTTCAGTGGGTCATGTGCACTTCAGTGGAAGACCAAAACATCCGGGACGATTTGGGCATCCCAAACTGGAAAACAGAAGACAGTGGATGAGGAAGTGGGTGGCCGACTTGGGAGAGTAGGGGTGGCTCTGATCAAAATATGCTACGTAAAATCCTTGGGGCTAATAAAAATATAAAGTGAAATATAAGTGAATCAAATGAAATCTTAAAAGTAATCGGACCTGCCCAATAAGGAGGAGTAGGTTTTTAATGATATGATTCAGGGCTTTCTTCCTTAACGTCTTCACCTCGCCGCTCCTCTCTCCTAAGGATTGTCTGCCTTCTTGCCGAGAGTGCAGCCTTTACTTATGTAGCACAGGGACGAGTTTTTCATAATAGCACATTTTTTCCCCCATAAAGATGGCTCATGTAGTTTTCAGTTAAGTTTTTAATAGGACACCCAATTAGTTACTTTATAAGGAGATAACGGATGTTTTTCAAAAAGGGGTAGCTCCTAGAAGAAAGCCAGAGCTTTCCCCAGTCATTGCAGTTTATTGACATTATCTGTAATTTTCTAATTGGCAACATTTTGCAAACTGATTTAAATACTTGTCTTCTAAAATGAGATCCATGTCGGCTGCGTAGGAATAATTCTTTTGAAGAGCTTTTCTTTCTGCTGTGAAGGCACTTGGCTATCCAGCAGAGTGAAGGTTTTCTCTAATGGGAAAACTTACAAACAACTTATAAAAATAAACCCAGTTATAAGTAGAATTTTTCTCGAGGTATTGAATTTTGACTTTAAAATGTAATAAGACCTTTACGTTATGACAACTTAGCTACCACGGCGGCCATTTTAATTCTTACTTTTCTTCACGACATACTTGAGCTTTCTTTCATCTACTTCCATTTCGGAGTGATAGCTCTCTTAACCACAGAAAGACAGTAAGGAGGAGAGGCAGCTGCACAGTGGCGTTCCTGCCTCTCTGTTTCCTGGTGTAGTGTGTGTCACCAACTGCCTCAGACTCCCATGGCGATCCCAAATGGCCCTTCCTTCCTTCCTTCCTTAGGATTCCTTTGCTAGGTATTTAATCATAGTGACGGGAAAAGTAACTACAGTTAGAGGAAAAAGTTGGAAGAAATAGTTCACCCAAGCCAGTAAACTGACAGAGCAGTGTCACTGGGAGTACTTTAGCCACACGGTTCTGAAATTCCTTAAGACAATGGTGTCTGGCACAGGCCTTTAAGCCCAACACTCAGGAGGCAGAGGCAGGCAGATCTCTGTGAGTCTGAGATCAGCCTGATCTATATAGTGAGTTCCAGGGCAGTCAGGGCTATGCAGAGAAACCTGTCTCAAAAAACAAAGAAATAGAAAGTCATCAATATTTTAATTAAAATGTGATTCGTTATTTCTCTTTCGAACCAAGAAATTTCACAAAATAGAGTGTGAAAAAGGCTTTGAGAAAAGATTGGAATAGTTCCCACTTTGGAAATGAGGCTCCCTTTGTAAAACCTACACCCTGACTGAGTTTTCTTGCGTTACTAAGTGGAGGTGCCAATGTCAGGACTTACTCTAAAGGGGTGCCATCTAGGACAAACCCTTTGACCAAAGCTGCTGCAGGCTGCAGCAGGGCTGGCTGGTCTGAACTGGAGTTCATCAGGGTGAATGCTCACATCCCTTAGAAAGATCAAACCGGGCGCTATTTAGCACGAGCAGGTGCTGATTAAATATCGTTTTATGCTTCTTACTCTCTCCGCCCAGTGGAAGACAGGCTTGGTGCAAGCTCTGCAGGAAGTCAGTTCCCCTGGTGGGCTCAGGACACCTATTTTGTTAAGTAACTGAAAATCCAAACCAGAAAGGGCTTCCTTTCAAAATCTGAGGAAAACTGGCTCATGGAAGCCTGCCTGTTCAGGTCCTGTGGGAAAGACCGTGGGGGGTGGGGGTGGGGGTGGGGGTGGGGCCATTCCGGAAGGTTCTACCGCACAAACTTTTTGCATTTTTCATTCATGTAGAATTTTGATCCTTTTGTCATTTGTCCCCGCCAGCTGCATTTCCCTATCAGATGCTATTGTAGGGTCGCTTGTGTGGTAAGTGGCCTTATCTCAGCTTCAGGGCCTGTTGGAGTGGTCTGGTGTCGGGGGCTTTGTTCTGTCCCAGGCGTCTCTCCTGGGCCCCTCACTTGAGGAAGCTCATCTGCTTCCAGGCCTGACTGCAGCCCCTTTGAAACTTCCTGCTTTTTCCCTGGAGGGTAACTCGCCAGCCTCTAAACTCCCCCCACAACCCAAGATCTTGTCTCTTCTTTTATGGCCCCTTCTCTGTTTGTGCACCCCTCCCCTCCCCCCCAGCACCTTTCAGGAAGTCGCCAATGCTCGGTAGAAAAAAATGTCCCTGTCATATCCTCAAGGCATGGGGCACTTAGTCCTGATATGCATACTGCTCATTGCAATTCGTTAAATTCAACTTACCAGCTCACGCTGTCTTCTTCCAATCATTTGCCCCTTGTGCATTACGCCTTTTTGGTACTTCTCAGTTAGTTGAGACTCTGAAGACCAAGTGGAGCACAAAACAACACAAACGACAGCCTCCTCCTGCTGGGACCTGGGAGCTCTGGGTACCCTGCCTTGAAGATGAGAACTGATCTACAGCCCGCAGAAAGCTGGGCCCTGGGGGGAGGGGCTTTGCCATTACACCCCTGTTGATGGCTGGGCCTGAATCACCCAGGCCACTGTCTCTGTGACTCCTCTGTGACTCTGTGGTTGGACTGGGGCTTTATTTGTTTATGAAATTGTCTTCACTTTTCAGACTTTACCCTACAGGAAATCATTGATGATCATTACTAAGTCAGGGATGTCATAATGTTGCTCAGCTAACATAAGGCAGAAGAGTGTAGAACCCAGGGGTGGCTAATGGTCAGTTGTTGCTGCAGTGGGGTCCTTCGTGGTTGCAAGTTGGTACAATCACAGGAGAACCGGTGGGTGCTTGGTTTTCTCCGGAGAGGTCTTAGGAGGCCTCAGGCAGTGGTGGGCCTAATGCAGCCTTCTGAGGGCCCCCGCTTTGCAGGCCACTCCTGCTCTCAGGGACTGACTGCCCTGTGTGTTGAGAAAAGTGCTCTGTCAACCAAGCCACGTTGAAGTCCTAAAAATTCTTCAGTGAGGACATCAGAGTGTGAGACTAATTGCATCATTCCTGCTGTTAAAATTTCAAGCCCTTCACAAGTGTGTGTGTGTGTGTGTGTGTGTGTGTGTGTGTGTGTGTGTGACTAGCGGACTCAGTCTACTTTGAAATTTGACTGCACAAGATGCTTGCAAATCAGTGCGCCCTCTGCTGGGCAGAAATAATCTTTTCATTGCACAAAGTTTCTAAGAAGGCTGTTTTAAAAAAAAACAACCAAAAACCAAAAACCCAAAACCAAAATGATTTTTCTGGCAGCTAGATTCATGTGCTTCATTTTAAGAAGCTCCCCCCAGAGCTCCCCTGAGGTTGGGCAGAAACTTCTGTGAGCACGGTGTTGGTCTTGGGGTTGTTTCTGTGCACACTCTTCTAGTGTCTTTATTGTTTGTTGAATGAATAAGGGTTTTTCTGTAGTAAATGATATCATAGTTTTTACTCAGCATCCTGTGGGGTTGACCTCTATTAGAGAAGGCTTGTTCTGAGCGGGCCAATGATAGCCCCAGGGGCTCCAATGGAAGTGCCACGTGGGTTGCTTTCATTCCTCTTAGAGGTGAGGGTCTTGACTTCCCAGGTACCCATGAGGGCACGTGGCTGTACTCCATACAGCTGGGAAATTAAAGCCTTTTGAAGACAAATCTTAGCAGCTCTCAGACACCTTCATATCACACAAGCTGTGCACATGCTGAGGAAGAGCATTAGCAAGCGATGGGCCAGCTTTGCTGCATGAAGCTCATTCTGAGGACACAGATCGTCCCAGGCGACGCTTCCCTCCATGGTGAAGGTCAAGTCCACAGCAGAAGAACCTAGCCTTGCTCATGACATTGTCGTAGTGCCTAGCATGTGCTCCCCAAAGCATTGTCAGCATCACGAACAAGGCTGCGTGCAAGCCTCTAATCCGTGTTCATGGCTTTTAAATAAGAGAGGATGACAGTTGTAAGATAGTAAGTATAAAGTAATTAGCATTAATTAATTATCTGTCTGTGATCTATAAACAATCAAATCCATTGGTAATTTATTTGCCAGTTCTAGGCCCATGAGGTCCAAAGAGAGAGAGGCTGGTATGTGAACAAAGGCCGAGGGCCGACATCTGAGGAAAACCCTCTCCTGAGCCCACTTGTCTATTTGGCCAAAAGAAATGGACATTGATCAAAATTATTGAACTGAACAGTTCATATTTTGGGGTTGCCTGTACTGCCACCCACTATCCTGTGATTACCACCGATGCTAACAAATGTGAACCCTGGAGGCAGATGGCACTTCCTCAATGTCTTGGGACTTTAGAAACATGTGGCAGGGACAGAAAGCCCTCGAGTGTGTAGTTAACAAACTGGTCCAAGGGTGACAAGCCAGGAATCAGGATTTCTCCTTCAGAGAGTGGCCTCACCGAGTCTGAGGAGGACGTACCTGTGTGCCCCCCAGATCTGCTTGGATGATGGCGAGAGGTGGGAGAAGTTATCGTCTTCACACTAGTGTTCTGTGCGATGTGAACTGGAAGACAGAACCCAGGCTGCTCAAATCAGGAAGTCTTGTTGCGCCATGATAGCATTGTTTTTGTTTTTGTTTTTAACATGAAATGCTCGACGTGGCAAGGTTTGTAGACAGGAAGTGTCTCCTGTAGCATTTGTCGAACCAGTGTCTTCTGATAGTCAGAAGTCACTCCTATTTCTGTCCTGGTTCTCTGCTCCATGGTGTCTTAGTTAATGTTGGTTACGGGGAGGGCTCAGTATATCAAAACCATGTCAGTAAATGGCTTCGACAGAAAAATAACACACAAATCCTGAAAAGTCTATGTTTATCCAGGGCAGGACTTCTCTGGTGGCAAGGACAATGTTGGAAGAAGGTCACATTCTGGCAGTGGCAGCAGACACTGCCACAACCTGAGCCTTCTGTGAGCAGAGGGTGGGTCATGTATGGGCTTTGATGGAGGGTGTGCACACTTTAGTCTCAACAGACAGGCCATGCATGTCAATCCTTTCCTACATGAGAGGAGTTTCTAGAGTGACTCACAAACTGAGATCTATTTCCTCAACTCAACCTTCACCCTTACACACACACACACACACACACACACACACACACACACACAAACAGAGAGAGAGAAAGACAGACAGACACACACAGAGACACAGACACAGACACAGATACAGACACACACACACACAGAGACAGACACACACACACAGAGACAGACATAGACACATAATACACACATACACACAGAGACATACTACACATACAGATAGACAGATAGAGACACATACATATACACGCAAATATACAGAGGCACACACCATACCCCCCCACAACACACACACACATATACATACACCGATAGACAGACAGACAGATACAGACTCACACAGAAACACACAGAGAGACGCACACCACTCCATACACACACACACACACATACACACACACACACACATACACACACACACACAGATACTGACTCATACAGAAATACACAGAGAGACACACACCACTACACACACACACACACACACACATAGATACTGACATACAGAAATACACAGAGAGACACACCACACACACACACACACACACACACACACACACACACACACAGATACTGACTCATACAGAAAACACACAGAGAGACACACACCACACACACACACACACACACACACACACACACACAGATACTGACTCACAGAAATACACAGAGAGACACACCACCACACACACACACACACACACACACACACACACACACACACACACACACACACAGATACTGACTCATACAGAAAACACAGAGAGACACACACCACCACACACACACACACACACACACACACAGATATAGATTCATACAGAAACACACAGAGAGACACACACCACACACACACACACACACACACACAGATAGATGACTCATACAGAAATACACAGAGACACACACCACCACACACACACACACACACACACACACACACACAGAAATACACAGAGAGACACACACCACACACACACACACACACACACACACACACAGATACTGACACACACACAAATACACAGAGAGACACACACCACCACACACACACACACACACACACACACACACAGATACTGAGACACACACACCACACACACACACACACACACACACACACACACACACACACACACACACACACACAGATACTGACTCATACAGAAATACACAGAGAGACACACACCACTACACACACACACACACACACACTCACAGATATAGATTCATACAGAAATACACAGAGAGACACACACCACCACACACACACACACACACACACACACACACACACACACACACACTGTTTCAACCTTGAGGCTACCATGGAGCATAGATCTCCATCATAGGCGAAAGTCTGGGAGAAAGCCTATGACCGGTCTTGACTTCTGTGCTAGGTCACCCAGGGCCCCGTCATTGGCCTCTAAACTTACAAGGAGACCTGAGCAAGAAGGAACTAACTCCATGGCACCCCACTTGCTAACGGAGATCCCAAACTTTGGAAGATTATTTGTATTGGAAAACATCTGTTCAAAATTCAATGTCTTAATAAAAGTGCTTAAGAAACAGCAGATGGGTGCTGGGGGAGGCAGAAGTGAAGTGATAACTGAAACTGAAGCCTTTTCGGATGATTTAAACTCTTCCGCTTGTGGTGAGGAGGGGCCCGTTGGAATATGGGGCCTCCATCCTAGTGCGCAGTCAATCCACTGCCAAGTTACATTCCTTCACGAGGGGTTTAAGTTGAAATTTTTTTTTCAAGTTTGAACTTGTCACTCTCAGCTGTCATGTCGTGGTGGCTTCCAGGTTGTCAGGTGAGGCTCAATGGCTTTCCGGCTGACTCGCGTGGCATGAACATGCAGGGGGTACCGAACACCCTCTGCAAGCACACAGGCTGGAAGGACAACCTGCACTTTAACGAGGCCAGCGCATGCTGAACGACACAAAACACCTGCATGTTGACGAACGGGCACTCACCAAGTGAAAAGTCTGAATTATGCGGTGTGGTCTTCATTTTCCTGATTGAGGTGGGACGTTGGTCTGAGCCTGCCTACAAAGGAGTTTGGAGGAACACAGAAGAACTATTCGGGGTGAGCTCGCTCTCTCTCTCTCTCTCTCTCTCTCTCTCTCTCTCTCTCTCTCTCTCTCTTAGAGGTCTGTAATTCTGGCTCTGTACCAGAAAAGAGGTAGCTCAGAGGTAGAGGTGGGCCCCTGACAGCAAGTCCTTTCCAAGTGTGTAGCACTCAGGTCTTGCCTGCTGGACACACATGTGTGTGGGGGGGTGTCTCTGGCTAGGGGTGTCCAGCCTCTGTGGCAAACCCCCAAGGGCTCTAACAACTGAAGCAAAGGATACTTTTGTTTTCTTTTTCCGTTTGGCACATGAGAAAGCCTTCTCTCCTTTCCTGCTTAAATGTACACAAAGGGCTCAGTATACTTAGGGGGTTAACGCCAAGAAAAGGACTTTGAGAATTTTAAAGGAGTTTAATCTGACAATTGATGCTCTAGTTAATTCTTAAATGAATAACTGATTAGCTCCACGTTTTCCAGGAAATCACAGGGCTGCATCATGACATAATTCCTGATTACGTACCGTTTCATTTTATCTCAAAGAAGCACATAAACGCTAAGCGTTTTCAGCTTGGCACTCATTCCTTCCCTCACATGTCTGGACTAGCAATTTCACATCCGTGCAGAAGAGAGACTGGGCTTTAATGTTTTAGGAGTGTTTAAGTGGTTTGAATCATGGGTTCAGACCTAGAAGGGCTGGAGATGTTTGTAGCGTCTTAGAAAACCTAAGTGTGTGATGGCGTCCTCGTTTTTTAAAGTAGATCCACTTGTCTGAATTTTCCCCTTAAAATGCTAATTAGGATGGCAGTTAGTAGCCATTAAGTGGTGTTTTATAATGCGCCCACCACCCACAGAGTTCTTTGAGCAGAGGCTGGCCCTCTGGCATCAAAACAGCGGAGTTAGGTGCTTAAAGCAAACAATCTAGAGTTTAGCTTCTCTTGGGTGGCTGCCTCTTGAGAAAACCAGAATTTCAGATATTTAAAAGTGACCAGCGTTATCCCTCAAACCTGGAAGATAACACAGACCTTGCGGGAGGCAAGGCTACCCAGCATAGGGCGGCCCTTTTCTTTCTCTTGTGAAATTCAGATTCCCATCTTGTCAATTTATGGCCCATTGTCCCCAATAGGGGAGCAGTTAATTTCAAACCAGAGGAAGGCCAAGTGCCATGTCTTTGGCTTCGGCTCTCACAGCCTCTGTGAGCTCCCGACTTGTTAGAGTTTGTTCTTTGTTGATAGAACACCTGGGTTCTTGGCTTTTGTTCTTTCCCACCAGCGCCCAACCTCCGTTAACTATGGCAACAGGAAACGAAATAAGCCAAATTGGCCCCATCTCAGCTGCTCTGGATACATTCTGAGTCCTTGGAGGAAATCAGATACATTACACAGAGACCAGGAACAAGGAGTCATTGCCTCATTTGGAAACTTTGGAGACAATGTAGTCACAGCATACAGCTGGAGAGGCTGTGCCAGGGCAACCTTCCACAGCTCAAGTGTTAGGGAGCCTGCTTGAGCACTTCCCTCTGGCCCTCACCTTTGGAATCAGAGCCCATGACTCAATGGGGTGAGGATGAATGTGAGGTGCAGGGCCAGCGGCTGACTCCTTCATACAGCTTCTGTGTTCCCATCATTCACAGAAGTGGGGGTGCAGTTGGCACTACCCACACCGTCACAAGCCTGTAATACCATATGAGAGTTTACCAGGAAGTGGAAAACTGCACCATAAAACTGTGTGTTTAGAAAAAGAATTAAAGTAGCAAGAGCTCTATAACAATAAGTTGTAAAAAAAAAAAACAAAAAAACAAAAAAACAAAAAAACAAAAAAAATCAAGTCTCAAAAGAAAATCAAAAAGAAACAGAACAGAGCATGGATCCCGGTGGCCTCTGTATGCCGGACCATAGATGTCTTACAATAAGACTGACTTATTCCTACTTAGCCCTCTCCCCTTAATCCAATGTCATTTTTACCTTAAGTGAGGAAACCCTCCTTTGAGCTCCAAATATAAAATGAGAAACGAAAATGATTGCAGTGTGTTTCATTCATCCAAGTTTTGTTGACAGAATATTGCAAATTTAAAAGCTGGACATTTGGGGTGACATAAAAGGGTGAAGGCAACTGTTGTGAAGAGATATTAGGGGGATTATGTTAGATGCAATTAAAATAGAGACTTTGTGCAGGTGACAGCTGGCCCCTCTGTTCCCAAGCAGAAAGCAGGAAAGAAAGGATTCCAGGAGCACAGATCTGTTCCCCATGTTTGCAGGAGTTGTCCAACATTCATCGATCTTTAGGGGCTGGGGCACAGACTGGCTGTAGAGTTCACTCTCAGGCATGGGTTTTAAGAGATGTGGCATTGGGGGAAGCATGGTTCCTCGTAGAGGGAGGCTTAAGGGGCTGCGTGCACAGGTAATCCTGTTTGCGTACGTAGTGTACAATTTCAGAGTTGTACATTAACTTGTTTTTTAAAATTTTTATCGTTGGAGACAGGGTTTCAGGTAGCCTAGGCTGTCCTCAAATTCATAGTCAAGGATGGTCTTGAACTTTTGATCCTCCTGACTCTACCTCTCAAGTGTTAGCATTATAGGGGCATGCTACCATGCTTGGTTCAGTAACCCAGTCTTTGTGACCATATTAATTTTTTTTTTTTTTTTAGAATCTTTTTTAGCCAGAGGACTTTTCTCTCTATCAATAAACAGGACATTAATTTTCCATTGGCTGGGTTAGTTCCAGGAGACTGTAAGTTGAATTGAAATCTCATTAGTCCCACTGGAGAAGTCCCAACACAAGCAAGGGGTAGGTGAGGGTGGCGTGGGTCTTGAAGAAAAGAAAAGAAGAAAAAAGAAGAGAAACTTCCCTTACATTCTGACCAGGAAGTGACGTCAGCCTCCGGTACTACCATTTAGAGCACATACAGGGTGACCCTTCTGTGCATGGTAGAGGACATGGATCTTTGCAGGTTCAGGGACTGAACGTGTATCATTCTCTGACACAGTTAACCATCTGTTGACTTGGGTGAAAGTTACTTCCAGGGACTGGGGACCGGCAGCATCTGTCTCCAGTGATGAAAGGGAACTCAGAGCCCAGGGGACGGAGGTGGTTGGGACTTCCAGCTCCAAGACCCTGCTTAGCCTCAACAATGGATCCCAACACCAGTGACCTCCATTCCAGGGGAAATGTAGCCCTTCTCTGTTTTTCCCTTCCCAGCCCAGAGTCAGAGGCCTCACTGCTCTGCATCTGGGTGACATGAGAGATAATTGCAGCCTCGTTTGGTCCAGATAAGCTGCACTTTCCCAGCTGGGCTGCCCTTTGAAGTCCAGACAGTTTCATGATAATTGATAATCTAATCTCGGCCCAGCCTGTGTGCTTTTCCCCCTTTTCTTCACAGGCTGCTGTGCAAGCGAGGGAATTATTACGGCATTCATATTGATTGCCTCTGGAAGAGGTCACTGTGTGGGGATTGCCCTGTTAGCACGAGGTTCTTGTGAAAGGAGAAATCTTGGCTAGACCCGAATAGCAACGGAGGCCTAGTTAGAGCTGGGCGGAGAGCAAGCGAGGCCAGGAGAAACGACTTTTCATTCTCCTGCCTCAGGCGATACATGGCAATTACTGCTGCGGAGGCAATAACGAAGTTGTTAATTACAGGTTTATACCCTTGTAGCCAAAGTAGGAATGGAGGGACTAAAGGTTACAAAGTGGTACTTAAAAAAAAAAAGAAGTTATAGGTGATTTCTTCTTTTTTTCCTTTTTAGTGGAATAACTTAATTAATGGTCAGGTTCTAGCCCGATGTCGAGCAGAACTCTCGGAGACGTCTTATTAGAATAATTAAATTTGTCCATACCCTCCAATTTGCTTTCTGTAACTGGCCGTTCTGTTTTTATTTTCCTCAATTGTCTCTTGAAGTCTTTCAGATGTGGGACAGAGGAGGAGGCATGTCCTGCGGGTCACAACACTGCACCCACAGAGACCAAAAGCCACCCTGTCACTTATTAACCCAGGGTCCACCCAGGAGGAGTCCCGCTGGGTCCCACATGGTGTGAGAGCATGCCCTGCTCAAGGCCTCATAGAGCCACCTGTCCTTGTTCCCAGCGTCTCTGCCCTTTCTTTGTAAAGTCAAGGGACCCTGTGCTCCCAGCTTCTAGGTGATGCATCTTCTGGTCTGTGCTTCGCTCCGAGCTGTCTTAGAAGTTGAAGCTCTGGCCTGGTTCATAGCTCAGTTGATAGACGTCTAGCATGCACAAAGCCCAGAGCTTAGCCTGAGCACTACACAAACTAGGCGTGGTGATGCCCGGCTGGAATCTAGTACTAAAGAGGCAGAGACAGGACGACCAAGATTCAAAGTCAAACTCGACTACAGACTGAGTTTGAGAGCAGCCTGGAATGTATGAAACCGAGTAAAGCAAAACAAACAAAACAAAACAAAACAAAACACAGTGACCCGGATCTAAATCCAAGCAACAGCAGAACTATGCAAAGAACGAGGTTAAAAGTCACACCTGAAGCCACCTGTGTTTTCTGCACGTTGTGACTCAATGCTTTGTTGCTTGTTTCAAAATATCCAGTGGAGAGTTTTGAAGGCTCCCAACCCAGAGAGGGTGGAAGAGTTTTGGGGCTGTGTTCACTGGTCAGCGTTACCATGCTGTACAGAGGAAGTTAAAGGCTGTTCAATGTGTGCATTCACATGCACACACCCACACAGAGATACACGTACATATACAATTAGAAAATGACACTTGCTGCCACTGTGTGGCATTCTCTTGTCTTGATGGAAGAAAGAGGTCCCAGGTAGAGCCCTGCTCCACAATTCTGCTAACTGGGGACAAGGCCTCAAGTTCTGGTTTTAGGTCTGTCTTTCTCAGCTTCCATTTTGGCTAAATTTATAGGGAGCACTAAAGGCCACTTCCTTCCCATGCTTGGGTGGGTTTCTCTGATTGCTTGCAGAAATTTGGGTTGATCAAGGGTGTGTGCACGTTTGTTTGTTTATGTATTGTCATATCCTCCACACAGGGTCCTGCCGTACTAGCTGGGACAGTGTGCTAACACCCCAAACCTCTTTATTATTTATACCTGTTCTAAGCAACTCCCTATGTGCAAGGCACATCACACTCCTTCTAAGGGTGATAAATTGTCTGTGGCCATGCTGAATATGCCAGGTTCCTCCAGTTTCAAGAGGGGCCAATGCCCCTGGCTCTATTATGGCACCTGCACTCATAGGCACGTGCACACACACACACACACACACACACACACACACACAAATATACATACATATACATACTTAGAAATAAAAATATAAAAGTATTTTAAAAGACTGAAAAAGTATTTTTTCTCTCTTTTTATATTTGGAAAGCTAGTCTACCACGAGAGTTACCAATTTTCTGAAAAATGATAGTTTTTTAAACGTCGGGACACCTTTTCCTTTTTGCCTTTCTTCCCCTTCCCTCTTTTCTCCTTCCCTCCTTCCCCTTTCTCTGTCTACCCTTCAATCCCTTCTCCTTTCCTCCCTCCCTTTTTCTCCCTCCCTCCTCCCTCCCTTACTCCTTTTCTTCCATCTCTTTAATTTTCTTTCTCTCACTGCTCTTTCCCCTCCTTCCCTCCTCCCTTCCTCCTCCCTCCCTCCTCCCTTCCTCCCCCTTCCCTCCTCCCTTCCTCCTCCTTCCCTCCTCCCTCCCTCCTCCCTTCCCTCCTCCCTTCCTTCATCCCTTCCTCCTCCCTTCCTCCTCCCTTCCTCCTCCCTTCCCTCCTCCCTTCCTCCTCCCTTCCCTCCTCCCCTTCCCCTCCTCCCTTCCTTCATCCCTTCCCTCCCTCCCTTCCTCCTCCCTTCCCTTCCTCCCCTTCCTTCATCCCTTCCCTCCTCCCTTCCTCCTATATTTCCTCCCCTTCCCTCCTCCCTTCCTCCTCCCTTCCCTCCTCCCTTCCTTCATCCCTTCCCTCCTCCCTTCCTCCTCCCTTCCTCCTCCCTTCCTCCTCCCTTCCCTCCTCCCCTTCCTCCTCCCTTCCCTCCTCCCTCCCTTCCTCCTTTTCCCTTCCCTCCTTCCCTTCCTTCATCCCTTCCTCCTCCCTTCCTTCTTCCCTTCCCTCTCCCTCCCCTCCTCCTCCCTCCCCCCTTCCCTCCTCCCTCCCCCTCCTCCCTTCCCTCCTCCCCTTCCTTCTTCCCTTCCTCCTCCCTTCTCTCCCCTCTTCCCTCCTCCCTTCCACCTCTTGCTCCTCCACTTCCTTCCCTTTCTTTCCTCTTTCTCCTTCTCTCCCTCCCTTCCCCCTCCCTCATCCTTCTGTCCCCCTTCCCTCCCCTTCTTGTTTCTCCTCTTCCTTTCTTTTCTTTCCCCTCCCTCCATCTCTCTTCCCCCCAATCCTTCTTTCTTTCTTCTTGCTGTTTTTGCAGCTATGAGTCTAACTTTTAGCTAGCTTTGGACTTCCTTTCCTAGAACCTGGTCTGCACCATCCTTGTCATGGTAGTAAAGGCATGGGTAATACACACACGAACTCTCCAACTCTGTGTCACTCGGAGAGCAGACCTTTCCGTGTGTACTTGGAAGCCACACAAAAGGCAATCGTGTGTCACAGGGAGCCCAACTTGCAGCCTTCCTGAAAGCATGCCAGGCAAAAGTAATATTGAACTAACCCACCCTTGACCCCTCAGCCATAGGAAAGTTCTCTGCAGATCACCAGACAGTAAAGGACAAGCTGGACACTTTCCCTAGAGTAAGTTTTCCCCACACATCTGCTTGTCCTTGCCATTTTCTGCTTACATGTTCCCCAGGGATCCTTGCTCTGTGGCTAGAGCTCATGCTTCCTGGCATGAAGGGTTTCTCTGAATCTTCTGTGAGACATGAGTGGCGGTGGAGCCTTGCTTTCCTGCACAGCAAACTCTTCTTCTTCTGCAGGCTCCTCTTGCCCTTGCTGATGAAATGGTTTGACTGTTTGAAGCTGTGTCTTGTGTGTTCATTTTTTCATGGTCAGCTTGTGAAAGGCATGTCACCTCCAAAGTCATTTCAGGTCTTCTGACCTTCACCCCAACCATGTCACTGATGACTGTGGGGTCTGTAAGGGTGGAGGAGGGACCCTAAGTATCTCTTTTCCATTTTCAGAGAATCATAGGACTTTCATCAAACTGGGAAACCTAAAAGAAATGGATGGGTTGTTTGATATATATGGCCTACAAAAATTAAATCAAGATCAAATAAGCAATCTAAACAGATCCATAATCCCTAGTGCAATAGGAGCAGTAGTTCAAAGTCTTCCAGCCAAAAACAAATAAATAAATAAAACCCCAGGGCCAAATGGATTCAGCACAGAATTCTATCAGACATTCAAAGAAGAATTAACGCCAACGTTCCTCAAATTAACTGCAAAATAGGAACTAAAGGAACATTTCCTAATTCTCTTTATGAAGTCACTATTACCTTAATACCACACAGACCCAATAAAAAAAAGAAAATTATAGGCCAATATCTCTTATAACTATAGATGTAAAAATTCTCAATAAAAGACTTGCAAACTGAATTCAAGAAAACATCAAAAAGATTATCCACTATGATCAAGTTGGCTTCATCTCAGAGACACGGGGATGACTCAACATACATAAATCAGTAAACCTGGTCTATCCACTATATAAGCATGTAAGGGAATTTTAATCCAACAACAAGGCTGCTCTGGCAAGGGATCAGATCCAAAGACCTTCTAGGTCTGTGTGATCCAACTGGGATGGTACACTTTCAATCCTTCTAGTTGGAATACAGACACATTCTTAGTATACACCTTTAATCCCAAACAGTAATGGTAATGTTAATTTGTAGAAGGAAGCAGCCAGTTTCAAAGTGACTTCAAGCTGACAGTATGAGTAAAAGATAGGATATGCCCATTAAAGACATTAAAAAGGGGCTACTTATGAGCAGCACAAAGGGAGTCAGGAATGGAGAGCAGTTGAGTTCAGGCAATGCAATGGAGATCAGCTCAGTCCAGTTCAGTGCAGTTCGGTTGAATGACATTGGGTCCGTGCAGTTCCTTTCCAGTTCATGCAGTCAGTGCAGTTTAGTACATGGAATTCAGATGCCGTTTTGTTTTTCTTTCTAAGCAGAGTAATTCAGTGAGAAGTCAAGAGAAGCCAGTTTGAATCAGTCAGCTTGGAGAAGAGTGTTGGACAAGAACAGCTGAGTTGAACCATCCAGCCAGAGTTCCTCTGTCAGGCCCTGTTCTAGGTGTTTGGGGCCTCACATGTTTAAAACCAAGCTGCTCATCTACCTATGTTCGGGGGGCTTAGGTCCAGCCCCTGCTCACTCTTTGGCTACAGAGTCAGTCTCTGGTAGCTCCCAAAGATTCAGGTTAGTTAACTCTGTTGGTCTTCAAGTGGAGTCTCTGTGCTCTTTGGGTCCCTTAATCTTTCTCCCAACTCTTTCTTAAGAACTCCATCTAATGTTTGCCTGAGAGCCTCTGCCTCTCTTACTGACTGCTAGGTGGAGCCTCTTGGAGGACAGTTATGCTAGGTCCCTGTCTGCAAGCATAACAGATTATCATTAATAGTGTCAGGGATTGGTTCTTGCCCATGGGATGGGTCTCAGTTTGGGGCAGTCATTAGTTGGCCATTCCCTCAGACTGGGCTCTATCTTTGTCCCTGCGTATCTTCTAGGCAGGACACATTTAGGGTTGAAGGCTTAGTGGGTTGGTTGCTATCCTTCCACTGGGTGTCCTGCCTGGTTACAGAAAGTGGCCACTTCAGAATTCATATCTCCCACTGTTAGGAATCTCAGCAGAGTTGCCTCTTTATATCGTTGGGGGATCTCTCCTCATCCCATGTCTCTGGCATAACCTAGAGAGTGCCACCTCCCAGCTGATCTCCCTTCTTTTTCCCCTGCTCTCCCTACATATGATCTTC
Organism: Rattus rattus; assembly: GCF_011064425.1. Classification (NCBI taxonomy): domain Eukaryota; kingdom Metazoa; phylum Chordata; class Mammalia; order Rodentia; family Muridae; genus Rattus; species Rattus rattus. The sequence continues at coordinate 51,174,827 of NC_046168.1, read as the reverse complement.
CACCTCTGCTTTTGTGAAGGATACTGCTTTCCTAACTTCTTTCTCAGCCTGTTTATTCCTTGTGAAGAGGAGGGCTACTTATTTATTTGAGATAATTTTGCATCCAGTCACTTTACTGTAGTTTTTTTGTTTTTTTAAATCAGCTGTAGGAGTTTGCTGGTAGATTTTTTTGGGTTATCTATGTATACTATATCATCTGTGAATAATGATACTTTGACTTCTTCATTTCCAATTTGTATCCCCTTGATCTCCTTTAGTTGTCTTATTGCTTAGCTACAACTTCAAGTACTATATTGAATGGACAGGGAGAGAGTGGGCAGCCTTGTCTTGTCCCTGATTTTAGTGGAAATGCTTTCAGTTTCTCTCCATTTAATTTGGTGTTCACTATTGGCTTACTATATATTGCTTTTTTATGTTTAGTTATGACCCTTGGATTCCTGTTCTCTTCAAGACTTTCAACATGAAGTAGTGTTGGATTTTGTCACACATTTTTTTTTTTAACATTTAGTAAGATGACCATGTGGTTTCTTTCTTTCAGTTTGCTTATATGGTGGATTATGTTGATAGATTTTTGTATATTGAACCACCCCTGCATTCCTGGGGTGAAACCTATTTGATCATGGCCAATACTGTCTTTGATGTAGTCTTGGATTCAGTTTGCTTATTGAGTATTTTTGCATCAATCTTCATAAGGGAAATTTGTCTGAAATTAAAAATAAGAAAAATCTTTGTTGAGTCTTTGTGTACTTTAGGTACCAGGGTGACTGTGACCTCGTGGAATGAATTTGGCTCTGTTCCTTCTGTTTCTATTTTTGTGGAATAGTTTGAGCATTGCCATTAGCTCTTCTTTGAAAGTCTGGTAGAATTCTGCACTAAAATAATCTGGTCCAGGATTGTTTTTGGTCGGGAGACTTTTAATGACTGCTTCTATTTCCTTAGAGTTTATAGGACTACTCAGGTAGTTTACCTGACCTTGATTTAGCTTTTGTAATTAGTATCTGTATAGAAAAATCATCCACTTCATTTAGATTTTCCAATTTTGTAGGGTATAGACTTTTGAAGTAAGACCTAATGATCTTTTGAATTTTCTCAGTGCCCATTGTTATGTCTCCCTTTTCATTTCTGATTTTGTTAATTTGGAAACTGTCTTTCTGTCTTTTGGTTAGTTTGGCTGAGAGTTTGTCTATCTTGCTGATTTTCTCATAGAACTAGCTCTTGGTTTTATTAATTCTTTGTAATGTTCCCTTTTTTCTAATTGATTGTTTTCAGCCCTGAGTTTGATTATTTCCTGCCACCTACTCCTCCTGGATGTATTTTTTTTTTGTAGAGCCTTCGGATGTATTTTTAATTTGTTAGTATCAGAACTCTCCAATTTCTTTATAAGGACACTTAGTGCTATGAGTTTTCCTCTTAGCACTGCTTCATAGTGTCCCATAAATTTGGATATGTTTGGTTTCAGTTTCACTAAGTTCTATAAAGTTTTTAATTTCTTTCTTTGTTCCTTTCTGACCAAGTTGTCACCCAGTAGAGAGTTGCTCAGGTTCCATGAGTATGTAGGATTTCTGATGTTTCTGTTGCTGCAGTCCAGCTTTAATTCATGGTGATCTGATAAGATGCATGGGGTTATTTCAATCTTTTTTGTATCTGTTGAGGTTTGCTTTGTGACAGATTATATGGTCAATTTTGGAGAAAGTTCTGTGAGGTGCTAAGAAGAAGGTATATTCTTTTGTGTTTGGGTGAAATGTTCTATACATATCTGTTAGGTCCATTTGAATCTCTGTTAGTTTCATTATTTCTCTGTTTAATTTCTGTGTCAGTGACCTGTGTCCAACAGTGGGGTATTGTTGGCTATTCCAGCTTGGTTCTTGGGTCCATTTGCTTGGAAAACCTTTTTCCAGATCTTTATACTGAGATAATGACTATCCTTGTTGCTAAGATGTGTTTCTTGTATATACCAGAATGATAGATTCTGTTTATGCATCCATTCTGTTAGCATGCGTCTTTTATCTAGGGAATTGAGTCCTTTGATATTGAGAGATATTAATAATTAATGATTGTTACTTTTTGTTATTTGGATGATGAGATGATGGCGATGATGATGGTGATGATGATGGTGATGATGATGGTGATGATGATGATGGTGTGTGTGTGTATGTGTGTGTGTGTGTGTGTGTTCCTCTTCTATTGGTTTTAATGGTGTGAAGTTATTTATTTCTTGTGTTTTCTTGAGTATAGTTTGCCTCATTGGGTTGGAGTTTTTCTTCTAGCATTCTATGTAGGTCTGGGTTAGTGGAGAGATATTGAATTTGGTTTTGTCATAGAATATCTTGGTTTCTCCATTTATGGGGATTGAAAGTTTTCTGGGTATAGTACTCTTGACTGATATCTATTATCTTTTAGGGTCTTCAGGAGCTCTTCCCAGGCTCTTCTAACTTTTAGCATCTTAGATGAGAAATTGGGTGTAATTCTACTACGTCTGCCTTTATATGTTATTTGGCCTTTCCTTTCCTGCTTTTAAAATTCTTTCTTTTTTCTGTACATGTAGTGTTTTGATTATTATGTGGTGGGGGATTTCCTTTTCTGGTCTAATCTGTTTGGCATTCTATACGATTCTTGTACCTTTATAAGCATTTTTTTCTTTAGTTTAGGGAAATTTTCTTCTATGGTTTTGTTGAAGGTACATTTTGAGCTTTTGAGCTGGGAATTTTCTTCTTTTTTTTTTATGGAAAGTCATTTTATTTATAAATGTTTAAGAAGTGCCAACTGATAGCCTCATGTGAGAACCTGTCCTGCCTTGCTGGTAACAAGAATTTTCTTCTATTTCTATTATTGTTATATGGTCTTTTCATAGTGTCCCAAATTTTCTGGATGTTTGTGCCACTTTTTAGATTTTGCATTTTCTTTGACTGATATATTCATTTCTTCTATCGTATTTTCTATACCTGAGATTCTCTCTTCCATCTCCTGTACTCTGGTGGTGATGCTTGCATCTGTAGTTTCTGTTCTTTTTCCTAGGTTTTTATCTCCAGGATCACCTCAGTTTGTGTTTTCTTTATTGCTTCTATTTCCCTATTCATTCTTGGACAGTTTTATTCATATGCTTCAACTGTTTGATTGTATTTTCCTGTGTTTCTTTATATTTACTTGCTTCCTCTTTTAATGCCTCTACCTATTTGAAAGTATTTTCATGTATTTCCTCAGGGGATTTATTTATGTCCTCTTTAAAGGCCCCTATTATCTTTATAAGACTGGATTTAAGATCCTCTTCTTGTGACTAAGCTTCATTAGGATATCCAGGGTTTGTTGTAGCAGGATAGCTGGACTCTGGTGGTGCCATGTTGGGTCTTATTGATTATGTTCTTATGCTGTCCTTTAGCCATTTGTTTTGTCCTGGCGTTGGCTGGATGATCCTGATGGCAATGGGACTTCTTGGGAAGGTAGGGGAGGCAGAGGACCTGCCTCTGCTGACTGTACCTTAGGCAGTCCCCACTCTGCAGGCTGTTTTCCAGTCAGACCCAGCTGGCATGGCTGGATTCAACTAGGATGGTTGGTGGGTTCCTATAGGCAAGTGGCAATAGGATAAAGAGTAATCGTGGAGAGACAGGAATGCAAAGCTTGATTAGGTGCCTATTGCTGTGATGAAACACCATGACAAAAAGCAACCTAGAGGGAAAGGGTTTATTTCAGCTTACAACTCCCTGGTAGTAATCCATCCCTAAGAGAAGCCAGGGCTATAACTCAGGACAGGAACCTAGAAGCAGAAACTGAAGCAGAGGTGATGGAAGGGTGCTGTTTACTGTATTATTCCTCATGGCTTGCTTGACCTGCTTTCTTATAACACTCAAGACCACATGCCCAGGGATGGCACCACCCTAAGTGGACCAGTCTTTCCCATAGTAATCATAAATTAAGGAAATATTCCATAGGTTGCCTATAGGCCAATCTTATGAAAAGATTTTCTTAGTTGAGGTTTCCAACAGAGTCTCTTGGGATGCTCTGGCCATGTTAAGTGTGCATACACTACATACTTGTGCTTCTATACCTGCGTCTAACACAGGTGAATGGCCATTGATGGCCTTCAATGGTGATGTTGTCTTTCTGCTGACCTTCAGGGACTTGTTTCCCTACTCACCTTGCTTAATTGGGGGTGGGGTAGATAGAATTTAATAGAGCTTATCTTTATTTTTGTCACAATGCCTTCTGACTGCCCTAGTTCTATCATATTGTCTGCTGGCCGTGGGTGACTCTGGGCTGTTCATACACAATAGGAAGCTTACTTTTGTGGCCAAATTTGGTTTGTGGCTCAGGGATCTGGTTTCAGCTAAACCTCGACCTGCCATCCCAAAATGGTCAGTGCGTGGACCAAGATCCCAGGAGCAGTTGTCACAGCCCTCAGGTCACAGACCCTTTCTGGTGGGTTGGGGCTCAAACGATAACCCTTGCAGATGTGGCTGTTCACGGAGGCCAGCCCTGCTGTGTTCCAGAAAACTCAGCCTCCAACCACAAATCCAGATTGAGTGACAGTTCACGAAGCTGATTATCAAGGTTACTAATGCGGTTGTGGCACCAGAGGTCCCTGCCAGCCTTAGTCTCCAATGAGTGTCACTGTCCCTGTGCTGAGCTGCTTCTACTCGGGTGTTTAATGGGCCTTTTGTGGCTTGTGCATCTGAGTGTGAAGCACTCGCATCCATATCCTGGCTCCTAGCTAGGAAACTTCTCCATGGCTTTCTCAGGAACCTCCCAGCTTTCCTGTGGCAGGTGTCCCATGAATGGCATTTTCCTCACATTGTCTTCTTGATCCTTTTAGTCTTTCTGCTTTGCCACGCCTCTCTGCCCCTGCTGCTATGGAGGCACTGATGTCTGCTCTCTAGTTCTGGGCCTGAACAGGCACACTGGTCTGTCACCTCCACTGCTGTTAGCCTTCGATACTCCAGGTGTCTGTCCCCATGTGATGGCACACTCTTCCCAGAAGCCCTTGTAACTGTGTCTCTGTGTGATGCAGTGTGCTACTGTCTTTCCAGTTCTTTTAAATTCTGGCCCACTCAGTGTACCCAAGTGTGCTTCTCTTTAGCCAGTTCTCATCCTCAGGACAGAAGCCTACTCTCATTTCACAGACTAGGGAGAGCAATGGAGTCTCCAGAGTCAGACCTGATAGGTTACCCCCAACATTTTCTCTTTCTTTCTTTCTTTCTTTCTTTCTTTCTTTCTTTCTTTCTTTCTTTCTTTCTTTCTTTCTTTCTTTCTCTCTTCCTTCTTTTCTTTCTTTCTTTCTTTCTTTCTTTCTTTCTTTCTTTCTTTCTTTCTTTCTTTCTTTCTTTCTTTCACTTTACATCCTGATCACAGCTCCCACTCCCTCTTCTCCTCCCAGTCCCACCTTACAAATCCCCCACCATTACTCTCTCCCCTTCTCCTCAGAGAAGGGGAAGCACCTCTTTGGTATCACCCTGCCCTGGGACAACAAGTTGCAGCAGGATTAAGTGCATACTCTCTTACTGAGGCCCAACCAGGCAGTCCATCTAGGGGAAGGGGATCCAGTGTCATGGAACAGAGGCTGAGACAGCCCTTGCTCCAGTTCTTAGGGGACACAAATGAAGACCAAGCTGAACATCTATGATAACTGTGTAGGGGGCCTAGGTTCAACCCTGGTATGCTCTTTGGTTGGTTAGTCTCTGTGAGCCCTGATAGGCCCAGGTTGGTTGTCTTCTGGTGTCCTCCAGCTTGCTCAATCCTATCCTTCACTCTTCCACAGTTCTTCCCGAGCTTGACCTGATGTTTGGCTGTGGGACTCTGCATCTGTCTCCGTCAGCTCCCAGAGCTGGACATAACTCAGAAGACAGTTATGCTAAGCTCCTGTCTGCAAATAGCATGGTAAGCATTAACGTCAAGGGTTGGCTCCCTCCCATGGGGTGTGTCTCTTGTTGGGATACTAATTAATTAATTAGTTGGACGTTCCTGCAATCTGTGCACCATCTTTATCCCTGTACACTTTGCAGGCAGGACA